>NW_025954233.1:0-337830 GCF_022376455.1 Epithele typhae
TTTTTGTTTCCCCTGAGCTTTGGAAGAGAGCGATGGAGCAGCACCGTTCAGTTGCTGTCCTTCGCCAGGGAAGAGGGATCGTCCTCTTGGGCCTGTTGACCCAGCTGGCTCAGGAATCGAGACGTCTTCCATTTCGTCGTCTTCGTCGCCTTCCCTTTCAGGCGGAGCATCGGCCGCGTTACCCGTGCCTTTGCTCTTGGAGCCGCCGTTAGCGCCAGCTTCCACCGCGCTCTTCTTTTTTTCCAGGGGGCTTTGGCTTGCCGACGCCTGCTTGCCAAGGCACGCTCTGCAAGCTGACGACCAACCTCGCGGGGATACCGAGCGCACGACAGAGCGCGGTGAACAGCTGCGCGCTCGTGTCGCGCGAGCCCTTCTGCATGAGCGCGTGCTTCATCAGGCTCTTCTCGCCCCTGATCTTCTCGCCGTCAATCCCGTAGCGCTCCTCGTCATCGACGCCGTCGTCATCGTCGGTCGCGCGCCTTTTGCCTTTGCCCTTGGGGTCCGGTTTAGATGTGGGCTTCAGCAGCTTCTGGACGTCGTTGAAGGTGCGGGAGCGGATGTGCCCGGTCGGCGTGACCTCGAAGAAGTCGTGTGCCCACCACTGCACGAGCCGCTCAATGGCGGACTCAAACAGGCGGCCACGCTTCGCGGGCTCGGGGATGCGCGACTTGGTGATCATCGTGAAGGCGTTTTGCAGCGACATCGGAGTGAGGGACATCAAACGCGCCTGCAGGTCCACGCGCACGGTCACGCAATGCACGAGACTACCAGCGGTGTCGGGGACGTACGTGGAGGAGCGGGTCGTTGATCCAGTGGTTGCGAACTCTCGCGCTCACGAGGAGCGCTACGGTGTGTAGCTTGTGGCATTCGAGACGTACGGCGCGTTCTGCCGCGAGCTGGAGTGCTCGCTCGTTCTTCCTGTGCGCGTTCTCGTGAATCTGAGTTGATGTGGGAGTCTGAGGACAACGCACTTGGGATCTCCTTTGCCTTTCCCCTGAGTCTTAATGGTGATCTCCAAATGCGGCTTCTCGGACGGTCCCTCCTCCGGGCCATGTATGCTCGCATAGTAGTCATGGACGCTCGAGACTGTTGCAGCATCGAGTTGGGAGGCATCGGCTGCGGCAGCCTGCCCTACCTCGACTTCTTCCCAGTCGAAGTCGTCCTCACTGTCGCTCCCGTTGATGGAGTTGCTCTCGACATTGGCAATGGAGCCGGGCATATACCACGACTTTCAGGTTCTGCGATCTGGGCTGCGGGACACACTGGGCAGGCTTGCGCTTGAGCTTGGGAAGACTTCGGAGCCAGCGGCCCGGGCACACTTGGAGTTTGAGCTTCAAGAATTCGGAAGGCTGGAAATGTGGTCGTCCCGACCGAGGCAAGGGTCACGAAAGAGTGGGTGGGCACTGAGCAGGAGGCTCCAGACACAAGGAGGGGTTACAAATGCAAGTGAGTCCTCGGGCCCGGCTCACGCGTCAGTGGCGTCGCTGAGTCAGGACGCGACGTGACGCATATCTCGTGATTTGTGTCACGCCTTATGAAGTTCAAGACCTGCTTGAATCAAGCTGGAATGAACCGAATTCCTTGCAACCGCGTGGTGCCCTCAGCTCGGCATATAATTGCGCACAATGTTAAATAGTGCTGGTGAATGGGGAAACAGCGAGTTTGGAACTCTAAACTCCTTTACTTCCCCGGGCCCTGGTGCGCCGCCCACCACCGGCCGTGGGCTTGATCCGCCAATGGGCCCTCTCTCCGTGACCATTTATTTGCTCTGGCTAGCCTGCCAAAAGACACCTGTACGCCGACATCACCTGCGTCGCCGAGGTTTCTGGAATTTAATGCTAAGTACTGAGTATATACTGCGCTAGCAGCTGGCCATGACTTTAGAAGGCCATCGATAACACGCGCCCTCCCCACTGATCGACGGGATAGTGTATACAACCTATCTTTCGTCAGCCCACCATTATCCGATCGCGTGTATATATACTTCCTGTTTGCATCCTGCTCAACAGCCCCGCCGCTTTCCACCTCTCACCCAGCACACATTCACCAATATGACGAAGCAAGTCGTTTTCTCTGAGGAGGCCAACCCCCCTCTTCCCATCTACTGTACGCATTTCTGCGTTCCGTCAAACACATTAGTCTATGTCTCACATTCTACCACTTACAGCTCAGGCTATCATCTCGGGGAAGACCATCTATGTGTCTGGTAGCATTGGTATCACCCGGGACATGAAGCTCGTTGAGGGCGGCGTTCAGGCACAAACGGTACGCTCCCTGTTGCCTCTGATGGAAATTTGTCTCTAATCTCCCGAATGATCCAGCGTGTTGCTTTGGACAACATGACAAAGGTTCTCAAGGGCGCTGGTGTTGATCGCACTGCGGTTGTGAAGTGCAATGTCTTCCTGGCGAACCTTCCGCGCGATTTCGCGCCGATGAACGAGGTCTACCTGGAGGTGAGTTATCCACGCCCTCAGTGCGTCTCGAACGTGCCCAAACATTTTCCTAGTACTTCCCCGTCGATCCCCCTGCTCGCACCTGCATCGGTGTGGCCGCCCTCCCCCTCGGCGCCGACATGGAGATTGAGTGCATTGCTGAGCTCCCCTAAGCTAATGAGCACAGTCGATGAAGTTCAAATACCTGTATATGTAATAGCTCTAACTCTCGGTCACAATCCGTAGCGTCATGCTTGCATCTTTCATGGTACGCGATGCAGCGTCGGATACAGCTGACTGTCCGGATTTCCGAGAATGCCGGGGGTGATAGACGCCGCCCATATCAGGGGATACGTCATCGCGATCCGGATGCGACGCGTCGCCTTTCGAGAGATTTCCAAGCCCGCAGCCGAACGGACTGTCCGCATATAACTTGCTTCCTCCGCCCGTGCAACCTCCACAGATACCCCTCCGCCCGCCCTACCTATTGCTCTTCTGCTCTCCTACACCATACCGCAACGACCACAACGATGCCCACAGTTCAGCTTTATGTCTACGACCTTAGTAATGGGCTCGCAAAGCAGCTTTCACGACAATTAACCGGAAAGCAGATAGACGGTGTATGGTGCGTGTTGTCATACTCCCCGGGCGCGCACAGTGTGCTGAGTACCGAAGAAGCGCAGGCACACATCTGTCGTTATCTTTGGCAAGGAAGTCTTTTATGGTCAGGGCATCTCTATCACCGCCCCAGGGCAATCTCATGTGAGTTAATTGCTGGTCGGGCACCGTGCGTTCACAATCTGAAATGGCTGCAGCATGGAAATCCGCTGCACGTAGTCGACGTGGGAGAAACTGCGCTGGATGAGGAGACCTTCAATGAATATCTCGAGGAGATGCGTGATGTATACACGGCGGATAAAGTGAGTCCATCCACTGTCAGTCGCTGCTGTCCCACGGCTGACTGGCGTTCAAGTACCATCTTCTAGACTTTAACTGCAACTCTTTCACGAATGACTGTGTTGGGTTTTTGACGGGAGGTTCTATCCCTGCGTGGATCAAAGGTACGTTCTCCCTCCGTCTTAGTCCACCGTTACACTTCCAAACTGCACGTCCCCAGACCTCCCATCTGATTTCCTGTCAACACCGTTTGGAGCCGCCCTACGACCCACCATCGATTCCATGTTCCGCCGACCCACTCCTGGCGCCGCTTCTCCTCCGGCTGCCCCATCCCCAGGTGCTATGCAGCAAGCTGCCGCTGCATCGCCCAACCCGGCTCTCGCGTCTGCCCTTCTTCAAGCCGTGGCATCGCAGGCCATGTCCACAGGTTCCCTTTCCGTCCCTACCTCGCTGCCTCGCACGCCCACCGCCGGTAGTGCGACAGTCGCGGCGCCCATCCACATGTGCACAAACTCGTCGGCTCTCCACGGCATTTTGCAGTCGCACCGAGCGGCTGTGGTCTTCTTCACCTCTGCGACATGCGGGCCTTGCAGGATGATCGAGCCCGTCTTCGAGGAGCTTTCGCACAACAAGACGCACGGCAACGGAGGCGGGAAAACGGCGTTCGTCAAGGTAGACATGGCGGGGATGGGTAACCAGGTTGGCGCGGAGTATGGTATTCGGGCAACTCCGACATTCTTGTTCTTCTTGGACGGCAAGAAGGTGAGCATATAGCGATTTTTCTCTGTCGATGTGATTCTGACTGTGTACCAGATTAATGAGGTTAAGGGTGCAAATGCGGCAGAGCTGCGCTCGCAAGTAGACATGCTCCTCTTTCAAGCATTTCCGCGTACGTCGCCGTAATGACACTGTCGTCTAAATCTAAGTTTTGTTATGTAGCGCACCCACACACAAAGCTGTCACTACGTGCAGTAGAAGCGTTGTCAACCGACCCTATCTTGTTTACCCAAGTACCGGCTCTCGATACCGTGGCCACCAAATTCGGTACCTTCATCGACGCCGCGACCCCTTCGGAGCAGTTGACGACCGCTAAGGCCACTATCTCCACCTCTTTCTTGCCTTTCCTTAAGACGCGGTTCGCCGACTCAGGATCCGCAAGCAAAAAGCCGGCTGTACAATGCACGCCTCAGATGTTAGCTCAGTGGACGACTGCCACCACCTCCCTCGTGAACGTCCTATCCCCAGCCCAACTGTTCCCACTGGTCGACATGTGGCGCCTCGCCTTGCTTGAGG
Source organism: Epithele typhae (assembly GCF_022376455.1). Lineage (NCBI taxonomy): Eukaryota > Fungi > Basidiomycota > Agaricomycetes > Polyporales > Epitheliaceae > Epithele > Epithele typhae. The sequence continues at coordinate 4,623 of NW_025954233.1, forward strand.
AGTCCGTAGCAACTTGGCTGGCGACAGCACCCACTCCCAGCGCGCTCTCCCTGCTGCTTAATAAGGGGGCGCAGGTCCTGGACACCGCGGACCCTGCTCAAAAGACCGCGGGCCGGAACTACCTCCTCACCCTCCTCCGTCTACTCGCGAACGGCTTCGCCCACGCTGCGCTCGCCCAATCGCTCCTCGCGCACGCACCCGCGGGCAAGCGCGCCCTGGTGACGTGTGTCGTCGTGGCTTGCCTGCTCTTCGGGGACGCGGCGGTGCGCACGGCGGCGGCGAGCGTCGCGTTCGACGTCGCGGCGACGCTGCAGCGGAGTCGCGTAGAGCGAGTCACGGGCCGGGCGGCGAGCACGGGGATGGGACACATTGAGGTGGCAGAGGACGAGGAGTGGGAGGTGGAGATGGTTAGCGCGGTCCTGGAGGCGCTGACGAACGAGACCCAGAGCGAGGAAGTCGGTGAGTTGGCTTCGGATGTGGCAGCCCTCAACGGAGACTCACGGAGGGTCCATCTAGTGCATCGATTGGTCGCGGCTCTGGCGTTCTTGCTGCGCCTGAGTCCGTCTTACGAGGGCCAGTTGGCTCCGTTGTTGGAGGTTTTGCAGGCACGGGAGACACTGAAGAGCAAACTCGCGAAGGGCGGTTGTGGCGAGAGCGGTGTGCAAAAGGCCGAGGTGCGAAAGCTGATTGAGGAAGTCGCGGACAAGCTCTGTTCGTGAAGGAGACACTAGAGTTTTCTCTGGCCTAGGCCATGATATCTGTATGTTTCTGGTAGCTGATCTCTGTCACGAGTACCTGCGCGTCTTACGCCGGATACACAATCGTCAAGTGTCCACTGTTGCGGCAGCGACTCGGACAATGATCCGGTGTGCCGGACCTTGGCCCGGGGTCGGGCATTGATAATTGGCGAGCTGGTTGAATCGTTGTTGGCCGGAGAACCTCGTGAAGACCATCGAGCCGGATGCGGGGTAGCAGGTTGCCGGAGGCGCGCTCGCCCCCGCCCTTGAGCCGATGCATAAGTACTCGTCCTGCCCCGCCGCGCCTGGCGACGCTACCTTGCCCTGACCCTCTCCGCCTCTCTCCCCAAACACTCCGCGCGCACCGGGCCCCAGCTCGCGCCCGCTGTATCTCCCTCCGCCCGCGGATTTCACGAGGGCGCGCCTGCTGCACTTAACGTTGCGATCGGCGGCTGCATCTGGTTTCTGGACGACCCGCCCGACGTGCCAGATCACCCCGGCGACCCTCCGCTCCGCCTGCCTGCTCTGCTGCTCTGCTCTTGACCGCTTTTATGTTCCAGTCCACGCGCAGGAGTAGTGCCGCTGCTGCCCGGTCGCTTTCGCTGCTGGTATGTCATTTATTCTCGTCTTGCGTTTGAGGTGGCTTCTCGTGGCTTCTCTTCTCGCCGCGAGCCCGGACTTGTCGTGAGAGCGGGGCGTTCCGACGAGCGGATGGGAAGGTGGATGGGGAAGGCCGGCCGTGCACGGACGATGGCGGGCTCGTGAAAGCGGAAGACGCTAGCGAACCTGGGGACGGACGCAATGACACGCAGGGACTTTGCGCGATGCGCCGAGAGATCATGCGAGCTGTATGCGTCCGTTCAAGGGTCTGGTCAGTCGCAACTGCGCCCTACCGCTTTCACGAGCCCGTCCTGGTCTCGCGGGGTCTGGAAGCCCGAAGACCAGTCGCGGTGCTCCGCTGCTGTTCCGCCAGCTGCACGCCGATCCCCAGCTCTTGCCCGATAGTGACCTGGACGGAGCCCCGTTCTGCATCTCTGCCTAGCCTCTCCCCCTCGTTGTATCACAGATGCTAACCCGACCCGGCCCTCCTCGCAGTCCACCCGACCCAAGATGTCTAATCGCACCCTGAAGACCTCCGCGCCCCGCAAGTCCGACGTGCCCCCGGGCTACGTCGCCGACATGTCCAAGGGCCCCATGCTCCGCTACGAAGCCTCGCTCCCGCGCCTCCCCGTGCCTACCATCTCCTCCACCGCCGCCAAGTACTCGAGTCCGTCGAGCCGCACCTCACCCCGGCCGAGTTCGCGACCACGAAGGCGGCCGTCGACGCGTTCGTCGTCTCGGACCAGGCGAAGGTCCTGCAGGAGCGCCTCCAGGCGCGTGCAGCGGACCCCGAGCGCGCGAACTGGCTTGCGGAGTGGTGGAACGAGGCCGCGTACATGGGCTACCGCGACCCGGTAGTCGTGTTCGTGAGCTACTACTACGTCCACGTCGACGACAGGACGCGGCCGAGCCAAGCAAGGCGCGCCGCGCAGCTGGTGAAGGCATGCTCCCGTTCCGGGAGCTCGTAAAGACGTGCGTCGCTCTCTTTTGCTGCTGCTGCTGCTGCTGCTTGGGGTTGACCGTGGTGGGTGTACAGGCAGCTGCTCGAGCCGGAGAAGGTGCGCGGGGCGCCCTTGGCGATGAAGTCGTACGAATGGCTCTTCCACACGAGCCGTATACCCAAGAAGCCCTCCGATACCGCTAAGGCATACCCCTTTACCAACAACCATGTTGTGTTTACCCGCAAGAACAAGTGCTTCAAAGTCCCTCTCGCGGACGAGAGCGGACAGGAACTGTCGGCGGCGGAACTGGAGGTGCAGATCGAGCGCATCATTCGGATGGCTGGCAGCGAGAAGGCTCCCGCCGTCGGTGCGTTGACCTCCGAGAACCGTGATGTCTGGACCGACGTGAGTGCTTTTCATATGTTTCCTGCGCTTGTCCTCATATTCATATTCTACCAAGGCTCGTGAAGCTCTTCTTGCCGCATCGCCCAAGAATGGAGCTACGCTCGAGGAAATCGAGTCCGCGATGGTCGTCGTCTGCTTAGATGACTACTCCCCCGTTACCCGTGAACAAGCAAGCTGGGCTTGCTGGGTCGGCGATGGTAGGAACCGCTTTTACGACAAGCATCAAGGTGCGTTTACGTGATCTATGCACCTCCGCCTCGCCCTAAACCTCGCCTCAGTCATCGTCTTCGAGAACGGCAAGTCGGGCTTCCTCGGCGAGCACTCGTGCATGGACGGCACCCCGACGCTGCGCATGAACGAGTTCATGCTCGCCTCGCTCGCCGCGAACAAGGTCGACCTCGGCGCGCCGCGCACCGCCGCGACCGCATCCTCGCTCGCGCTGCCCACGGAGCTCACGTTCGAGCTCGACGCGAAGACGCGCGCGAACATCGCGCAGGCGGAGAAGGCGTTCGACGCGCTCGTCGGCGAGCACGACATGGAGGTCCTCCACTACGAGGGCTACGGCAAGGAGTGGATCAAGACGCAGAAGGCGTCCCCGGACGCGTGGGCGCAGCTCGTCAAGCAGCTCGCGTTCCACAAGATGTTCGACCGGCCGGGCGTGTGCTACGAGAGCGCGCAGACGCGCAAGTACCAGCTCGGGCGCACGGAGGTCATCCGCGCCGCGAGCAAGGAGAGCAAGGCGTGGGCCGAGGCGATGCTCGACCCCACCCAGACGGTGCGTCCTTCTCCCTGCTAGGCTGCTGCTCGGGGTGCCTGGCGTTTGTCTCGAGCTGACGGCGACGCGCAGGACGAGCACCGCGCCGCGCTCTTCCGCAAGGCGGTCTCGCGCCACCTCCAGTACGCCGCGTGGGCCGCGGACGGCCAGGGCGTCGACCGGCACCTGTTCGGGCTCAAGAAGTGCCTCGAGGACGGCGAGCCCGTGCCGGCGCTGTACGCCGACCCGGCGTTCTCGCGCACGAACCACTGGGAGCTCTCGACCTCGCAGCTCTCGTCGCCGTTCTTTGACGGCTGGGGCTACGGCGAGGTCGTCCCCGACGGCTACGGGCTCTCGTATTCGATCGGGGACGGCTACATCCGCTGGACGATCACGAGCCTCAAGCGGCGCACGGCGGAGCTCAAGCACTACCTGGCCGAGGCCGCGACGGAGACGCGGGCGATGATGGAAAACGCGGCAAAGGCGGCGGCGAAGAAGGAACATTCGAAGCTCTGAGGTTGTGAGCGTTTGGACGAGCGAGAACCGGGTTTGTCGCTTTCTTCTAGCCAAAGTGGCACCCCCCTAGAGTTTAGAGGATTCGGCTCTTTGGGTAGAGACCTTGTCGCCAGCACTAATGACTGCCAATGTACCTGCCGGGCGTGCGGCTGTAATCCAGACGTGTAATCTAATTACTGAACGTGCACCAATGGAGAAGACCATCTGTCAATCCCTTGGCGGGAACTGTCGAATCGGCGATGTAATCCAAAACAGACTGTACATCCAGAAAATCCAATATCAACATTCAGAGCAAAGCCTCTACACGAAAGCACTCGTACTAAAGACGAGACACGATATCCGGCGCCCCAGCAGCAGGAACCGCCTCCGCGCCCTCGAACACTGGGTCCCGCACCGGCGCCCTCCCCCGTGCAAGCGTGTCGCGGTGCTCGTACCACCAATCCATGGCGTACGCCTTCTCCGCGTCTCCGACCTCCTCAGCGACAATCTTGAAGAGCGCGTCGGTCAGCTCCGTGCGCATTTCCTCCGCGTCGTCCGGCACGGCGATGATGATCGCCGCGACCTCGGTGAGCAGCCGCGGGAGCAACGTGAGTGAGACTGACGCGGCCGTCGCGACGAGCGCGAGGTGTAGGCGGTGTAGGTGCGCGGACGGCCGCGGTGTTTGGGTGTTGGAGTACAGGTGCAGGTGAAGGATGAGGACGGTCGCGGTGCTGGTGCGCCGTATAGCATCTAGTAGCGCGTCGACGCAGTACCATGCCAGCGCGTCAGCGTGCGGGTAGGCGTCGGAAGGCGTGCGGTTGGAAGTAGTCGTGTTGACGGCGCCGTAGCCGAAGGAACCTGCACTCCGGACGAGGGCGGCGTATGCCAGACAGAGCTGCGCCGTGCTGAGATGTCCGTCTGGCGAGTTCTGTGAAAGTGTTGGCCCGTGTCAGAGATGAAGAAAGCGCAACGTTCAGATACGTACTTCGATCAAACAGCGACTGTATAGGGGCACTACCTTCTCTGCGAATGCCGGTCCTGGAGCTTTGCTCTTCGCACCTTTGCCCTTCGCGTGAGATGCGAAGATTGATAGCATGACAGAATGCGCTGATTCATATGTCTCGCGATGGGTAGTATCCCACAAATGCCTGAGAGAAACCGGTAAGCCCCGCAGAGTCTCACTCGAGAGGAAGAACCTTACGGGAAACACATGGGGTACACCTGGTCACGGATCGTGAGTTCGGGTAGAACGGGCACAAGCTGTTCAGCGCAAGCCAGAGCAAATGCTTTCTTGGCGTTAAGCAGCGGGCGCGGAATCGTCTCCGGTCCTATGGGATACTTCAGTATCAGTAATCGAAACCGTAGCCCACAGTCACACACCTTTCCCTTTGCTCATAGATGAATCTCGTTCGCATAGTTCCTCCACAAACCTTCGGCTTTGAGTCTCGCTTTCCGAAAGTACATCTAGTGCCATGTAGAATGCGCGCTTGAGTTCGGGTAATCCTTCCGAGGTCGAAGCCACACCACCAAATTGAGGCATGACAAACGAGAGGTTGGAGAGAATGTGAAGGATCTCGAGTGCAAGGGCAAAAGGAGACGGTGCTGCAGTAGCGTCTTCGGGTTGAGAAACGAAGACAACCGCTGTCAAAACCGACTGAGAAATCATCAAGGCGGTGAACAATAGGGTCTTGAGGATCGACCATGTCGTCTTCGTCAGATCACGACTGCTCTCATCTACATACTGCAGCGTAAGCAAGCGTCGAGACGACCGCCAGAACGACGCTACCTGCAAACTGTTCGTCACCAGTGACACTTGCGAGTGCACATTTCACCCAGTCATCCTCTAGGCGAGCTGTGAGCTGTTTGAAACGAGCTAGCACTTGCTGTATTGTTTGCCAGCCAGGAACGGGTCTTGACTCTACCAAATTGGTGAGAGAAAGTGAGGTGAATTTGGCGTACGATGCCATAGACGCTAGATACGGCGAGCCTGATATCTGCCGTATCGTATCTGAGAAGTTGGGCGGGGACTGCGGTGTAGTTCAGCTTGAGGATATTTGGCGGCTTTAGGAGTAGCACCCACCGAAGCAGCAACCTTTCCCTCTGTATTCCATGTGAAACTGGTGGATGCCCCAACAAGGAAAGCCCCTCCACGGAACGTCTGTTCAATGGTACTCACAAGGACGTCCAAGATGGCCTATGCATCCAGAGTTGAGTCAAAAAACGGTGCATGATATTCTCGAACACACCGGGAGTGGCAGAGCTTGCAGTCTCTGCGCCGCAACCAAAGGCGCACACTGTGCAGTGAGTGTGATTGCGAGGCCCAAGGGGTCTGTAGAGCAGAATCGGTTCTGTAGCTTGCAGGAAAGTAGAGTATATGCGCACCTTCATGCTCCGCCCTTGCTTCCACCGACCTCTTGAAGTCCACACCCCAGCCAGATGGGTCCGGGGCGTACGCATCCACTACCTCCGCGACTGCAAGCACGACTTCTTCCTCCGCCTTGACCCTCACCCGCGCCTCCCTCTCCGTTATCTTCAACTCCGCCTCCCAGTCCTCCAACCCCAACAACAGCCCGACCACGCACGCGAGCCGAGCGAGCGGCGCGCTCCCTCCGCACCCTGCCCACACGTCGCGGCACCACCGCCCGAGCCGCGCTGCGACGCGCCGCCCACTATGCTCCTCCGGGGCGAGAACGGCAGAGAGCGAGAAGCCACCGTCGCCGCGGGAGGCCTCCTTGAGCACCCCCACGCGGAGGTGCACGGCGTGACGGAACGCGAGCGCGAGCGCGGCGAGTTGTGCGTGCCGGTGCGGGCGAAAGAGCGCGCTCCCGAGGACGGACGCGGTGAGTGCGGTGGGCGTGCCCGGGAGCGGGGACGGTGGGCGGGCGAGGTAGTGCGCGATCGAGGCTTGGAGGGTCTCCGGCGAGAGGGTGGACGTCGGGCGGGTGAGGTGGCGGACGAGATTAACGTAGCCGCGGTCGGACATGGCTCTGAGATAGGTCGAAGAGGGGGAAGCTGCAAGGTGTGGCGATGAGTGAGCAGACGAAAGGCGCGATGTGGTCGGAAATGCGTAAGCGCCGCATTCCCCGAATGCCGCACAAGCATGAGATTTCGCCCGCGTTCCATGCATCTCTCAAGGGCCGCGCACGCGCATGTCTCTTGAACCAACATCCACTGATAATCGACCACTAGATCATGGTCTCGCTTGAAGTAGTAGACAACACAAGGGAGAATTTTGGGAGCGCGGATGAGACGCAATTGTATTGGCGGCAAAAGGAGTGAAGAGGTGAAGCTTTATCGTAGCGATACAACAGGAAAACACCGAGGCACAAGGGCTGTTCAAAGTACACACTTGCTGCAAATGTTACCCGAGAAAGGTTGAAGAAGCCGATGAGCCAAACAGGGTTGAAAGTCGGGTGACGGAAGGAGGTATCTGAGGGGGTCCCTTCCGCGTGCAACAATGTTTTCACCAAGCCGCCAGGGTGTCGGTGGGCCAAGGTCATTCACAAGTCGAACATCGGGACGAGTGGCTGTTTAGCGACGCGCGGTCGGAGCCGCCGTCACGGTGACGACGACTGTTGAGCTGGGGGGAGCGCACGTCGCGGCCGTGTCACTGTCGCATTAGCTGTATTAGTTCGCAAAAGCCCACTGGTAGTCCTCGAAGAAATACATACACAGTGGCGGTAACCGTAGGGGTCACTGTGACCGTGACCGTCGCGTCCGCACAGTCGGTCGACGTCGCGGTACCGCTGCCAGTGCTGCCAGAAATGCCGGCCACGGCAGCGTTGATCTCAGCAGCAGTGGCATCCTCGACGAGGAGTTTCTGGGAGATAATGCAGCCGGTGGCGTCGTTCGCATCGTCACAACTGTTGCCCTTGCCGGTGTTGTCGCTCTTGGAGCCGGGGGCGAAGGTACCGGTCTGAAGCGCGAGCTGGGGGTCACCGCCGAGCTTGGCGATTTCCTTCGCGAGAGCGAGAACAATCGCCTTGTTTGTCGCGGCGGCACCGTCAGACGCGGGGTCCTGGTGCTGGGTGATCGCAGCGACCTCGGGGTTCTTCGCGGTCTGTGTGCAGAGCGCGGACTTGACACCGACGCCGCCGGTGTTACGCTCAACGGCGCGGAACATGAGTGCGTTGATCATGCTGGCGGAATCGCCGGCGGTCTTGGCATTGGTGAACGCCTGGTCGGCGACGGCCTGCTGGAAGCAGGCAAGGTCCTGGAGACAAGCAGAGCGCATGAGGCTGTTGAGCCAGTGGTACCAAAGCAAGAGACTCACCGTGATGGAACCAGCACCCTGCTTCGCGGCAGCATCTCCGAGCAGCGAGAAGACGGGGTCGACAATCTTGTCAGGGTTGTTGAGGTTCAGGGTGGTGCGAACCGTGCGCAAGATGGCCTCATGGGAGTGCTCCTGGGGAACCTCACGGCGCTGGGGGAAGGCGGGCAGGGCCGCGGCAACAGCGGAGAAGACAGAGAGAACGATGAAGGACTTGATGCAGACCATGGTGAAAACTGTGTGGTGCCGGATTCGGTGTGGTTGTTCGCAAAAGTTTCAAAGGAGGGACGCCAGCGACCTGTGAGCGACATGAGGGATACGAGACAGGTAGGAGTGTGATCGAACATACAAAGAAGGGTGAACTTGAAAGAACGACAAGACCCGGTCTTGGCTAGTAAGAGGATGAATGGGGAAACATCGCGATGTCAGTGAGGGCTTTATAGGTCGGCGGGGGGCCGGGAACGTGCCTCGCGAAGTGGGCGAGGTTGCCATGTGGGCGATGAGCATCGTAAAAGATCCGATGTTGCGGCGGGAGGCGGGCGCACTTGCATCTTCCCATCGAACTTCCACCCGGCAGTTCGTTGTCCTGGTTTCATGCCGCGTAGCGACTCTGATCAATACGTCCTCGCCTCTCTGCAGTGACCAGTCGCCCTGCTCGGGCCGCTCGGGCCCGGGTAAAATGCTGCCGACTGGGCGGGGATTCTATCAATGTCATTAAGCCAGGAACGCGCCTGTGATACGATACTGATCCTTCGGTCAATCGCAATGCGCATGCAACCGTTCGTAGTCATGGGCAAATCGGCCAACTTGCTTCCGTCTTGGCCCAGACAGCCCAGCTCGCAGGCCCTTTCGTTAGGCACCATCTTGCGCCAATTCGTCCCGCGATCGCAGACACTCGAGTCGGACGATCTCGGGCCGCTTTCTGCTTCACGACCTCGACTTCACGATGAGGTGGCAATAGAAAGCCCGAGTATTTGCCCCGAGCGCCCCCGTAGCCATCATCGACGTGACAAGAAGATGGGAATGTTGTGCGTCGCCTGGCTATTGGTAGCACCGGAAGAAAGATACACGATCCTATCACACACCGTAAGTAATGGGTCCGATTCGAAGGGTGCCACCACTGCCTCATTGTTGAGCCTTGAGCATAGCATGTTCGCGAGCCATGCTCCAGAGCAACGACTGTGGCAGGGGATAAATGCGCATCTATTCCTCTACACAAGGCGAACGCTGGAGGCTTCCTTTTTCGACAAGGAGTGCAGATCTTGTTCTGCATTCAGTCATGACGTTGTGTTAATTTTTGTAGACCTTCAAAACAGAGGAGAAATACTCACGGATCCCCCATACATGAGCCCGCAGATCGAGAAATTCTGCAAGGAAGAAGCACTCAGGTTAGCTTTCCATCGGCGTCAATGACTATACTCACCAACGTGCAAACCGTCGTACAACTTCTTCATCTCGGCGCGTACGCGAGAGAAGTCCTCCTTGGTGGCAGCAGTCTCGCTCAATGCTTTGAGCTCTTTCTCCACAGCCTCAATCCTTCGGACGTGTGCGGAGACCTGGTGTTCTCGTTTGCACACATATCATGCAGGTAGCATATTCACAACTGCGCACCTTTTGCGTGCTCGCCTGAAGCTCTTCCACGCTAGCCTGCAGTGCCGCAGAGGCCATCTTGTACTCCTCTAGCAAGTGGTACGCGGCGAAGGACGACGCCAAAGAGAACCCAAACAGGAACCCAACAATCCTGTCGTAGTCCAACTCTTGAGTAACGAGAGGTCAAAATCGTACCGCACTCACCCTCCACGGAATGCCCCCACGGGCTTCTTCGCAGGAGGCACGGAACCCAGATTCGGTGTTGCTGCCGTGTCCTGGCGCACGACCCGCGTGGTAGAGATGAAGCGGCTACCTGCGTGCGATGATTGAACCCGAGCGAGTGAAGGTAAGGAGCGCGCAGCGAGGGAGGCCATGGCCGACGGTGTCGCTGACGATGGTGGCCGGCGAACCCGGTGTTGTCGTCCTCGACGGCGGCCAGCGCGTATCGACGCGTGACGTGTGTGCCCGATCGGGAAGCTCAGAGTGCGCGCAGGTCGTGTTCGCGCAGCGCGCGCCCAGTCCTCAGCCACTTACTCTCAACTTTATTGTCTCCACATTTGCACGCGCGTACTGCTGGGCGCATCGTCTGCGCGCGGTACAGCACAGCAGCATGGCCCCAAAACGACCCAGTCCTTCGGAGGAGCTTTCTGGACGAGAACGTAAGAAACAGAAAACAGCGCTCGCTCGTACAATTGCAGTACAGCCCGGAGCATCGTCACGAGGTTCTGGAAATGCAGAGGCAGGGTCTTCCAAGTCTGTGCGGTTTGAAAGTGAGTTTTTTGTCTGGAATTTATGCGGATTGTCTAAAGGAACGGCCCGCCTCGAAAGGTATGAAGGGTCTTCCCGGAGCTGTGGATGTCGAGCGTTTTGCGGAAGTGAGTTAAAGCAAAATTTTCCGCATTCTACGATTGCTTGACTATGTGCTCTGCAAGGCAAGGGCTTTTGAGATCAACGCGATGCACGAGGCTATGCAGAATGCCCGGTATGTAGTGATCAAATATGCTTTGCATTCACTGCGTGACTGCTGCTCCAGATCTAGCTCCACGACGCGAGCGTGGCAGCAACTACCCCGACACTTGCGCCGACGTGCGGCAAGCCATGACGTTCGTCGCGTGCCACTAAAACTGCGAGACAAGGCACAAGCCGAGGTTGGTATTATGCTACGATGAATGGAAACCCTTCCCCAGTTCTTATCCCTTTTTCGCAGATGGATCCTGTCAAGCGCAAATCACTTGGAAGGCGCAACCCAAAGCAAGGAAAAGCAAGGAAAGTCAAGCGCACGACCGATCTACTTCGACGGCAAAGTATGTTCTCAACTAGTCAGTCCTCTGAATGAACTTGCTGACACGAACAGAGGATAAAGCGTGGTTAGAGACACACATATGGCATTCCAAACGTATGCATATGGAGGAAATGTGGGGATATAGACTCGTGAGTGAATTGAAGGATCCAACATCTCGGGTCGCTGTTGGCTAACATTCAGACTACAGGCTGTAACACCTACAGAGAAGTCCTTCCGACCATCCCATAGAGCTTCTATACACGGTTCAATATTGCATGATGCATCTTACTACGCCGTAATTGAGCTTAGAGGTCCCGAGGGTATTTTACGGTCAACCTTACACCGCTGTTGTGACTGTCAAGGTCCTAGTCCCGGTGCAAAACGGCAAGGAGCCTTTCTTTCTGAGTGATTCCATAACCTGATCACAATTCGCAGCTTTCTCGCAGGCGCGCGCACCATCGAAACTTCTGTGTACGCATACGATAAGTATCCCTACGACTTCATCGCTCCCGTAACCCTCCTGTGGCGCGCCGAACCGTCCTCATCCAAGTCAGAGCAGGCGCCGTCCATAACCCGAGGCCAGGGCAAAGGGAAGGGAAAGAAGAAAGGGAAAGAAAAAGAAATCCTCAACGACGACACGCCGCTTCCAGGCTTCGAGCAGCGAATGCGCACCATCTGGATCCGTGTCCACCCTGCGGTAACAGAAGAGGTCCATAAGGCCCTCCGCACATCCGCATCTTTCGCACTTGAAGCGGCCAAGCAAAAGCAAGGTGAACACATCGCGGAGGTCGAGATTGCTGACCTTCGAGAACACTTCAACATGTTCGACCTCGTGGGACCGAAGGCTAGCCAAGTTATCAAAGGCGCGCTCAAGCCAGTCGAGGGCGACCAAAGGGCAGACTTCAAGCAGGTGGCGTCATTGGTGTGCAAACATCCCAACCTGATCGCTGATCTTACCCCTTAGTTCTGGTCCACGCTAGACCAAATACAAACTGCCGGTTCCATGCCGCGAGGCATGGTTATCGGGTTTACTGTGCACGACCCTCGCCTCAGGTAATTGAATCCACCATTTCCCCTTCAGCACGCACTGACTGAGGTTGTCAGCTTCCCGCCGGCGAACATCAAGCTCCAGGTTCAGGAAGGGACGAATCTATCTGTCGGGTCCACCGTCTTTCCCTCTGGTGTGCTTGCACAGAGCCAAATATGGAACGAAGACACGCGACTGGCGTTGCGCAAACCGCGGTACCAGAAGAAAGATATCGACTCAAGACGAGCCGAGGTAAATGCTCGTCCGGCCAACCCGTCGCTTGTCATGATCTGACATCCTACAAGCTTCTAGTTCCAGGCACCCCCCTTAAGGCCGAAAGGAACGACGAACGTATCCCGGTTCTCCTCATCCAACGCTCAATCGAGCCCTCCGCTCCCTCCGCAGACCGCGACACCTCCCGCCTACGTTTGACGACCACCACGTCCATTCACGGTTGGACGCTCGTCGTGCCTCAGGGCTGGGGCATGCCGTTCTTCTCCTCGCTCACCCACACCGGCACGCGCACTGGTGGCCAGCGCGAATGCCAGACGCAAACGTTCGAGGCCGGCTGCCCGCATTTCCCCCGCGACTTCCCCGCGTGCTCCGCGTACGCGGATCACGCTGCCGCTGCCGCGGACGAAGCACGTGCATTCTGGGAACGCCGTCCACCCGCGAAGCGGCCAAACTACGCGAAGCTGGGCACTCGGAGCCCGTGGCGGCCGGACTGGCGGGTCGTGCTGGGGCTCGAGGAGCCCGCTCCCGAACCCGAACCCGCTCTGGACAACGACGAGGTGTTCCTCGACGCCCAGCGCGAAGTCGACGCGACTCCTACCCCTGCCCCCGCTCCCTTCTCCGAGCAGGCTCCGCCGCCGGGCCCCAATACCCCACGGGTGGAGGAGTGGCTTCTCCGCGGCCCAGACGTCCCCGCTCTCCTCGCAACTGTCGCGTCGATGCTCAACCCGGCCTCGGGCCTCCTAGTGCACCTCAACCAGCTTCGCGACAAGCGCGGCCTCCTCCCACTCTCCGCCCGCGCGGAGGACATGATGCGCGGGGCGCTCGTGCACGTTGGGTTGAAGCTCTGCGGGCGGGGGTGCCCGGACGACATGGCCGTCATATACGGAGTCGCGGACGACGAGGCGCGGGAGTGGATGACAGCAGAGGCGAGGAGGAAGAGCGGAGTTGTGGGTTTGCCTGAGGGGAAGGACGAGACCGAGGTGGGTGTGCTGCTCGTCGGATACCCAGCGAGACTGACTCAGGCGGGGTCGTTGTTGTAGCTTTCGCAAGTCGCTCCGGACCGGGACGCCGTGATTGGGTATATCACCACGGGGAGCTTCTCGCTCTCTCTTGGTGAAGGGCATGCACTGGGGGCAATTCCATTCTCTCGGTATCTGGCACTGAGGGAACAAGCTCACAGGTGCGCGTCCCCGACCACTGATTGTCACGAAGGCTAATGTCTCACAGGTTGCGCAACGGGTCGAACCTCTTGGTGAAGCTCCGGAATCGAGACGAGACGGTTTGCCGAGCGGCTTATGTTGAACTGCTACATTAAGGTACCACAACATACCCAACTCCCATTCGACAATAAGCTTTGCGGGACTAGACGGCCTGCGCAGGTCCTCGTTAAATTTTCTGTGTAGACACAGGTGTATCCTATGTTTATACACCCCACTTGATGAGGAGGAAGTCTACAATGTCTGGTGACGGATGATGAGGATATGAGTGAAGATGTGATGAGACATGAAATGATCAAATGGCAAACAAAGTGGTTATGGTCCATGGGTGAGAAAGTCGAATGATATGTTGGCACAGAACAACCTCAGCTCAGCTTCCACCGTTCGACGGCCATCTGCACCATCCGCCCCATGTCCACTTTCGCCTGCTTCTTCGCGCTGTCCGTAATCCCCTCGAGCGCGTCGAGCTCCTCCGGCGACGTCTGCAGCGGGTTGAACTCGAGCACATGCCCGTCTTTGGTCTGCACCGAGACCAGCGCGGCGAACACCGGTGGGGCGGCGAACGGGTCGTCCGCGGTCTGCTCGCTCGCGATACTCCCCTTGCGTGCGCCACCGTCCTTTGGCTGCGACGACTCCGACTGCGAGCCGACGAGCGTGCTCGCGCGCGACGTCGAGCGCGAGTGGCTGCCGAAAGACGACGAGCCGGCCTGCAGCGACGACGAGCCGGACGCGGTGCGAATGAGGATGCTCCGCTGCGTCTTCAGCGTCCGTGCGCCCGCCGTCTTCTTGCTGGTGTCGCCACGAGCCCCGCCCTCGGGCTCGTCCCCGTTGACGATGGCGCTGAACCAGTTGTTCAAGTCGAGCTCGTACGGGTTCGCGAGAGGCGAGCCGTTCACGGACAGCATGTGCTCGTTCTGGCGCGGCCAGCGAGGGTGGGCGGCCTCTCCGGGGATGACGGGATTGAATGTTGAGGACGACGGTACACGGCTGCCTGGGGCGGTGCCTGTGCGGTTGCTGGGCCTCGAGGGAGACTGGAAACGGGAGGGTGTGCGAGGATATGGCAAGGGTTTCGATGTGCCTTTCTGTGGACTGGGGGATACTGCGTTCGAGGGGACACGGGAAGCCGTACGCGTCTGCGTGGAGTACTGAGTCGTATGTACACCCCCAGAGAGAGCCTGCAGAACATACCTTTGCTGGGGTCTTCGTAATCGGTAATCTTGACTTCTGCGCCGTACCAAAGGCCGGAGCAGCAGACTGAGACGTAGATTTCTTCGGCGTCGCCGCAACAGTCCGTGCTGCCAACAGACGCATCAGCCCCCGTCCCCGTCCCCTTCGTCCGTGCGTCCCCAGCGGAGGCCCGACTCACCCGCCTTCGCCTTCCGCGCGTCGCCCTCCTTCGCCGCCTTCTCCTCCGCCTCCTGGCTCTCGACCCACTTCCGCTTCCGCGTGCCCATGTCGATCGTCGCGTCCTCCGTGCCGAGCTGCTCGCGCATGAGGCCCTTGAGCGCCGCCTGCACGTCCCCGCCGAAGCGCGCAAAGTCCCGCATCGTCACGCCCCGCACCGCGCGCGGCATGCGCAGGATCAGGCTCTCCTGGTGCCGCCGGAAGTTCTCGAGCGTGTCTGCGAGCCAGTCCTCGAACTGGCGCGTCTTGTGCGCCACTGCGGGAGGAAAGGAGAGGGGGCGTTCGGTCGTTAGCGCGCTCTGCACCAACCGAAAGCGGAACGCGGACGAGGGGGACGAGAGGCTGAGGCACGGACCTTCGAGGTCGAGGTTTGCGAGCACCTGGGACTTCTCCTCGCCGCTGAATTTTCGTGTTCTTGATCCGGACATGCTTGAGGCGGAGGGGAGGAAGGGGGAGCGGGTTCGGGACGGAGGTGGCGGGATGGTTGAATGGGAGACGCGACGACGCCCGTCGCCGCCACCGCGTGCACGCGCGCGTCTCGGCATCACGTGGGCCCGTACTTTTCGCCTGCAGCATGCTGATCTCTACGGCCGATCTCTTTGCCAAACTCTCGTTTCGCCCCCTCGCCCTCTTTTCCACCGCCCAACGCCATGCCGCTCGACGGACATGCGCATCTCGTCTCTCAAGGCTGGTCCGGGAAAGGCAACGGTCTCCGCCGCGGAGCCATTGCGAAGCCCATAACGGTTCTGCAGAAGAAAACACTGTCGGGCATTGGGAAGGACCGCGACGAGGCGTTTCCGTTCTGGGACCAGTACGTCCTCTACATCCACGCCGCCGCGTACACGCTCTCACACCGCACTCTCAGCGTATTCCAGGCCTCTGCAGTCAGCATCCAGATCAAAGTGCACAACTCTGACGACGAGTCTGTGAGCCGCCGTTCCTCCTGCCTCCTCCTCACGTTTCCTCCGCGTCTCTGTCCTACCCCTCTCTTACGTTCATTTTTTCGTGCAGGACGCCGACGACACCGGCAACAGCGGCGCATCCACCCCCGCGCCCGGCGCCTCCGCGCTCAGGCGCACGCAGACCGGCATCCTCTCCAACCGCCGCCCGCTCGCGCGCACCCCCGCCGACTCCTCCTCCGGGACGTCCACCCCGTCCGCGGCCCCCGCGGGCGCGCACCGCCGGAGCGTCCTCGGCGCCGCGAAGCAGCAGGCCGCGCGCCGGCTGCTCTACTCCATGTTCTACCGCGGCCCGGTCCTGACGAACGAGGGTGAGGAGAAGGAAGGGGGCCGTCAGTCGGAAGAGGGAGCGTCGGGGGAACCGGTGGCTGGGCCCTCTGCTGTCGCCCCTGCTGCCTCGGAGGCGGACGGCAAAAAGAACAGGAAGCGGAAGGCGGGTGGGGAAAGCGAGGAGGATAGGGCGGAGCGCAAGCGCCAGAGACGGGCGGCGAAGGAGCAGGAAAAGCGGACCGGAGACCAGAAGAAGAGGGAGCGCGCTGAGGCGATGGGCAAGGGGAAGGGAGGGCCTCCGACGAGTCTTCCGACGAGGACGCCCTGCCCGGTGGTGACGCCGCGGTCTCGACGGACGACCGAGCCGCACGCAAGGCGGAGAGGGCGGAGAGGAAGCGGCTCCGTGCGGAGAGGCGAGTGAGCAAGGAGGCGCGGCGGAAGCGGCGCGCGGACAAACTCGCGAGGAAGGCAGGAGGCTCGGAAACAAAGGCGTGTGGCGGACGCAGATGCAGAAAAGGCCACACCTCCCGAGTCGGATGTGGCAGCGGACATGGAGGGCCTAGGACCGGAGAGAAAGAAGACAAAACGGAGGAGGGAGCGTCCCGAGCCCTCCTTGGGAGAGAAGAAGGCCAAGAAGATTTCCTGATTGTTGCACCATTTCACTGTCATCTGTTGTAGACATACGACAACGCTTTACAAATCCTTCCTTGAACGGCGGATGAGTACACTCAGATCCAACACAGATGACGCCCAGGATGCCATGAATCGATTCGCACTCCATGATTGTCTGCAGCCAATCTGTATTACAGCACCTACATGGGTCCTCTCGATGAGTACACGAACGATTACGAAAGGAACGTGTGGTATATGATACAATGCCCTCTCCTCATCTATAGCGGGAACAAACTGCGACACGTGCGCGGACCGACGCCTTCGGCAGGACCGGAGTGTAAGCAGGAGGGACGCGCACCGTCTGGGGCGTCGTCGGAGAAATCGGAAGTTGGTCGGCGGCCAGCGAGGGTGCCTTGCGTGGATCGTCGGGTGTGGAGACCGGACGGGGACGGCCTGCGTGCCCGGCAGATGCCCGGTCTGCCGAGCGCGAGCGCAGGTGTCGAGAAACGGTTGGCAGTCTCTCGTGCTATGAGTTTCCGGAACTGTCGTTGAGGCGTCGGACGAGCATTTCGTACCTAAACCACAGCCAAGCCATCGTCAGATCCGGTCCTCCCCGCCATAGCGCACACAAGAGCGATCAGGTGAGCACTCACGTCAACATCGTCACCGCGCTGTTCGGGACAGTCCGGACGAGGTTCACAGACAGACCGCGGTAGAGGGCGCGCCAGCCCTCGTGTGCGATGATGTGCTTGGTGGTGCGGACGATACCGCCGCGCGGGGGACGCGGCGTCGAGTCGCTCCCGTCAAGCCCGCTCATCGACAGCGGGCGCTTCTCCGTTTGGAGTCGTGTGCGTACGACTTCGTGGGGATAGGTGACGATGGATGCCGTCATCTTGGCGATGGCAGAACAACAAGGATCTGTGGTGCTTGAAGAGGCTCCGAGCGGTGACGTGCTAACGCGATGGCGTTGAACAGAACAATTCGAGGGTGCAGAGGCGGGCTACCCACCTGCTATTCGCTTGAGGTGTTCGTAAAGAGGGAATTGCACCGCGACGTGCGTGATCCCAAGAAGACTGGGAAGGAGCCCTCGAAAGAAGGCGCTGCCACCCTCAGTCCGATAGATAGTCAAGGCCGCATCTAGCGTATGCTTGTACCGAACCTCGTTTCGTGGTTGTGTCTGGGGGCGAAAGATCAGTGGCACGTCCTTTGCGGCGCATACAAAAAGCACACGGACCATGAATCGTGTCTTGATGACCCACAGCGGATTAGTACACACGGTACTGCATGCCCCCGCCGACATGGCTGATAGAATATGTAATGTCCATGGATGCTCACGCGCAAGAGGTTGGTAGCCCTTGACCTGCGCCGCGGGGTATACATGCCTGGGCTCTTCGATGACGCCGTCTGGCCGCTCGCCGAAGTGACGTTTGATGCCGTCATAAACTGCGAAGTATATGGCCCAAGTCGGGAGATAGCCCAGGATGGTGGGCCCAAGGCCGCGATACATCCCCCGGAACCCGTCGTGGTGAATGATGTTTTTGACGGTCGCTGGTGGTGGGGCGAGAGCATGGGATGCGTCAAAGGTGTTGATTGAAGGCAGCGGGGAAGGGCAGAACGCGGGTTGAGCGAGGCTACCTCGACAGAAGGAAACACGATGAGAGTGTTGAAGGCCTCACCGACGACGCCCATATAGCTGCCATGACCGTGAAGTGCGCGCTGAGCCTGGAGCTTGGTCTTGATGACGTCGAGCGGACATGTGGCGACGCTGGCGACGAGGCCACCTCCTGCGCCAGCTGCACGTTCGCGAAGACCACGAACGGGGCGATACAGATTTTGAAGGCGAGAACGGGAGAAGTGAGATGATTGGAGGGAGCGCCAAGCAGAGGGGGAAGGACGGACCGATCATGCTGTTCGCGCTTTGCGAGGGCATCCTCGGGGTAGCGGCCGCGAAGAGCGCGGCTGAGGGCTCAGGGGAGCCCTGGCGTGGTGGCGGGTCAGGGAGCGGTGGAGGAGGGGCTATGGGAGGATGAGGAAGATATCCGGCGAGAGATTCGGAGTGGCTTTGCAAGGTCAGGAAATTACGTGGGCACGGGACCGCCGGGTCCTTCCGTCACGGCCACGGCGCTCCTGCTCATGCACCACGCAAGATGACCTCATAAGCCCGCAATCTCCCCCCGCAATCTCCCCGCCTTGCAAATCGGCGAGCCAAGTACTGACGTAGCGCGGCTTGGACCCACCATGCAGTCACCAACGTGATATGAGATGCAGAGACGAAGTTGAGCACGACGGTGAGCGCCTTGAAGTGCGCGGTCCAAGACATGGTCGCTCCCTGTTGTAAGACCAGAATGGTGCTAAGCGCTGCCGCCATGAAGTTGCACTACCGCAGCACGCCTCGGACCAGGGTGATAAGACGTAGGGCCCCCCAGGCTACTCGTTCGCAACACCCTCGTCCCGTCGGACAGCTCCAGTGAGACGCCATGTCCGCGAGGCCGTACGTCCTTTGTGTTTCCCCTCCCCAGTCGAGTATTCATCGATTTCGAACCCAGTAGTAAAGCACACGTCGGTACCAGCCTTCGTAGTTGGAAGGTATACGCAGGGGAGACTAGGTCCCAGCGGCAATGTTCATCGACATCCCCGACACCAACGTTGTCAGAGGTCATCCCAAGCCAAATCCGGTGCGCGCCCAACCGTGGCAAGGTTGCCAGTGCGTCGCCACCCGCATCTCCCCCCCACTCTCCTTCGCCGCTGGCATCCAAGGACGACCACGACGCCAGCCACCGGACCCCGCCGTCGGCCTCCACCCAACCCGCCGCCGCCGCCGGGGGCCCAGAGCTCCACCCGAACGGCAGGCCTTTCATCGCGATCCAGACCGCATCGCTCGTGTGGGGTGCGGACTACCCCAGCGACCCGCAGCGCTACAGTGGCATCCTCAACTACCCGAAACCGCGGTCGATGGTGACCCCCAGCCAGGTCCGGAGCGCGAAGGCTTCAGGCGGGCGGCCCCCGAGTGAGCCCCAGCCTGGTGCGCGCCCGGCTCCGCGCTCGCGGCGCCGTCGGACCCGTGGATTCAACACGTCGTCGGTGGGCGGTCCGAGCCAAGTCCCGACTTCGCACAGATCCTACCCCTGGGGCGACCAAAGCTACGCCGAGCACCGCGAAGAACTCGAGAGGTTGCTCCACGACATCGACACCCAGTGGGGGTCGTGGCCCGAAGGCGGAGCACTTGAAGGATATGGGTCGAGTTGAGTGAGTGCGCAGTTCTATCTCTTTCCTTCCTTGTTGTTTGTGCTGACGACTCTTCCGAGTTATGCCATGATATGTAGATTCCTTCTGGGTCGCGATCCGATGCCCGTCTGGTCTCGTCCTGAGGGCGCGCCGGTCGGCGGGGGCAGTTTGCCGGTCACAGTGGTGGCGAGGTCGCGAGAAACCCCTTGACGCTTAGCACGCCGCGAGGATTCCGTTTTCTAGTAACTGTACAACACTCCGCACAGACTGCCTACGTCACCGTGGACGAAGAGCCTGGTGGAATCACCCGCAGCCCACCACGACTTCCGATACGTGCTCCCTGAAGCTACGTGGAGCGCCATCACCCCACCGAGTGTACTGTCGTATTCGTCCGTCAAGAGGATAGCCATCTGTCGGATGCTGGGCAACTCGCGCTCAAAAACGTCTGTGACAAAGTCCAATCGCTGCGGCTCCCAGCCGCCCACCATGCACCAGTCCATAAGCCCTGCGATAGACTTCTCTGTTTGGTCGACGTGCATGATGAGCGTATGCAAGAACCGAAGTGGAAGGAGCTGACGTGCAAGCCCCGTCTACGCAGACCGGTTGTTCAGAGATGGTGATCCTCGAAGAGCCAGCTGAGGAGACGTACCAGGGCATCCGTCGACTGACACTCCGATCCGTGGATCGGCAGCCGATAGAGGCCGAGGACGCGGAGGAGGGGAAACGCGCTCCCGACGTAGGTCACCAATTCGCCGTCTCCGGAGTAGACAGTATAGCCGAGCCCGAGCGAGGTGAGCGACGGAAGGCGGCATTGGCGGAGGATCCGACACAGCGCCGCGGTTGAGAGGGCCGTGTCCCTCGCTTGATATTCCGATTGCTTCTCCTCGTCATCTCTAACCCTCTCGCGGAAATGGTCGTGGTCCCACCTGGGTGGCCATTCTCGCATCGAGAGGGTGCGGAGGGTCGGAGGGAGGCGCGACCAGAGGCCGTCTTCTGGGATGGGGTTGGTGATGAAGAGCTCTTCAAGCTCTGGCCAGGGGAAAGGGGCATCCGCCCACTTCGGAGGCCAGATGGGCTCCACATCACCGCTTGGCGGTACATGAAACTGGAGGCTGAGGGAGCGGAGGTGCGGCATGCGTACGAGCGTCCCGAGGAGGGGGCAGCCGAGAGCGGTGGCGGAGGGAGGAAAGCCGTAGAGCTTGAGAGAGCGAAGTTGTGACCAGTCATGGTCGCCCATCTCCTGCAGCGGCGCACTCTCTACCGGGAGCTCCAGGGACTCCATGTTCTTGCATAGAGGTAGGATTAAATATTTGAGGAGCAGAGTTTCAGAAATGTGCCCTCGACATTGGGGACGGAACTCATCGAGAACGTGACTGAAATAGGTGAGGGGTGCGTGGATTTCGAACTGTTCATCTTCTGACTTGTGGTAGAGGGGGTGATGCAGATCACCATCGACCTGGAGATTACAGAGTGTTTTGATAGCGAGGATGGCCCCGAAGATGGGCCGAAGAGCACTGCGCTCGTGTGCAGCAAGGGAGTTGATTCCGCCCACGACGATCGAGTACAGAGAATCCATCCCTGAGGCAGCGACTCGTAAAGCCTCTGCTGACCTCTCTTCACTTGTGACGCATGTTTGAGAAGGAGGCCAGCCATGAAGGTGACTGTCGATAGGCCTGGGCAAGAAAAAGCTGACATTGAGACAGAGGACGCTGGAGAAAAGCAATCAATGTACCACATTCAACACCACGGAAGTAAAGAGTCGAGACCCACCGTACAAACGGCCAGAGAGATTGTGGGAGGAACCGTTGAGACCACCCCTTGGTGATGGGGAGTACTCTGAACAAAATGGGCATGCAGAGACCGCGTACCCACTTGCAAGTCAGCAACAGGGGAAAGAGTCTGGAAGCACGGGTATTGCCGTTTGCGGATCGAAGAACATGAAACAAGACGTCGACAAGGATATCGTCGTCCAAAATGCGCAGCGTTCCGTTCATTTTCAGCAATAGGGCGGGAGGGTGCACGACAGTGTCCATAGGATGGTGGAATGGGTGCAAGTTGACGGTCCGGGCGCCTGGACTCAAGGGCTCACCGGCACCCGTCCTCGAACTCTGTTGGAGTCGGAGGCCACGGACCTCGGCGAATAGTCGGCACCCCCGCACTGCTCGACGAGCGCTGTTTCCTTGGCCACTCACTGTACGACGTAGAGGAAGGAGACGCCCTGCTAGTGGAATGTACGTGCTCATTCACATCTGGTTCCATGCATGTAAACATCTTCAACTTTTTTTCGTCTTGAGCGAAGGGGCTAGAATCTCGAACGGTTTCTAGTCGATGGACACTCTGACAGAGTGTCATATGCAATACACGACGCGACATGATATCATAGGAGCGTCGAACACTCTCTTACTAAGGGTATGATCGAGCACCCAGGGCCCACATAATGTATCTCGGAAGCATGGCATAACCGTGAATCAAGCGGTGGCAGCCTTTTACGCCTTCTTCTCCGAAATCTTCTCCGCGTTCCTCGCGCGTTCGGCCACCCACCACTGCAAGCGGCGTCAGGAAAGGAGTCGGGAAGCAAGAAGGCAGAACGCACCTCAAAAGTCCTCTTCAGACCCTCCTCGAGCCCCACCTGCGGCTCGTATCCCAACACCCTCCTCGTCCGCTCGATGTTGAAACAACGCCACGCGCAGCTGAAGGTAACCCGATACCGCGTAAAGCCCGGCTCCTTCCCGATCAGCCACGCCCACCACTCTGCCGCACTGGCGAGCGCGAGACCGACGGCCTGGGGAAGGACGAGCCGCCGCTTGTTGTTCGGCCGCTCGAAGTGCTCGTCGAAGAACTTGCACACCAGCTGCGGCATGTCCCAGAAGGCCACCGGCTCCCCATTCGCGATGAAGAACGCCTGGCCGGCGACGGCCAGCGAGCCCTCGCCATCCCGCGCGAGCGCAGCCTCCGTGAACTGATCGAACTTGCCCCGCACCGCTGGCCGCGGCACCGAGGGCTCGTACTCAGGGTCCTCCCAGCGTGCGCGGATCGCGTCCGCGTCGGGGGGTGGGGTCACGTAGGGTCCAAGTGGGCGTGCGAGCGACGTGGGGATCCGTCGCCGCGGCAGCGTTGCACTGACGGGCGGGAGGGCGGCGGCGAGGCTGGCGCGCATTGCTGCAATTTCCTCTGGGGAGGAGGGCCCGAGGCGGTCCGCGGCGAGCAGGTGGGCATAAGCGCAGTTGCCCACGTACGTCCAATCGAAGAGGTTGGTGTTGTCGCCGACCTGAATGTGACTCTGGCCGCGCTGCCACACCTGGAAGAGGCCGTGGAGGAACTGGCGGTCGCCGGGGCTGGATAAGGGGGGATGAGCGTCAGACGGCCTCGCTACACGCTAGCCGCCACGCGCAATGAGGGGACGTACCCGAAGATTCCTGCTGGACGCAACGCGACCGTGTAAAGACCGCCCTTCCCGTTCGCCGCAAGCACGATCTCCTCCGCCTTGGCCTTCGACTCATTGTAGGGGTCCATGGCCTTCTCCAGTTGTGGTATACGCTCATCAACGTCGATGAGATCCTGTCCGTTGAACACTACACCTGCCGAGGATGTGTAGACAAGTTTGGGGACGCCATTTGCAACGGCGGCGTTGATGACAGCTTGTGTGCCGTCCACATTTACTTTCCAGTACAGTGCAGGGTCGTCCATGCCGTGTAGCGGTGATGCGGTGTGGATGATGCATGTCGCACCGCTCTGTGAATAAAGGTCATGTTTAGACATGGGAGGTTCGGGTAGGCCAAAGGGAATAGATAAAGCGGAAATACCTTGCGCAGCGCATCCGAGACTTGCTCCTCCTCGCTAATGTCTCCAGAGTAGAACGGGACGTCGTGATGCCGCTGGACGATGTCGAAAACGGAAACGGCGTCGCCGCGCGCGAGCAGAGCTTCCACTACATGTCGGCCGAGGAAACCGCTGCCACCGATAACCAAGTACACATCCTTTGAGCTTGAGGCCATGATGCGGACCGAGCACAGGGGGGACGAGGAGAGAAGAGGAGGAATGCTGGCCTTGTGGCAGGCACAGTAATTCGGACGTGGTCTGAGGCTCGCGCGTATTTCTGTGCGTCAGCTGACCATTCGTGACGCTCGCTCGGCCCGCCGGAGTTCCGAGGTGTCGTGTGTTGGGCGCATACACACAACGTCTTGAGAGCACGAGCCCACATCTACTCGATAAAAGCACTGTTACAACATATCTATGCCTACCACTACGCGCGCGAATGTCCGTACCGCGTCACGTAGAATCCGACCCCGCTGCCGTCCCTCTTCTTTAACCCTTCCTCCTTCGGCGGACGCGTCAACTGCGGGTACACGTCCGCCCTCGCCCCAGGCCCAAAGTCCAAGACGAACGGCCGGCTCTGCGTTGCACCGAACAGGCGCGAGCTCTCGAGCACGACCGAATACACCGGCGACGGGTCGTTGCCCGGCGCGTGCACGCTCCAGCCCCTCCGCGCCGCGCGCACGTCCCAGAACGCGACGAGGGAGTGCCGCGCGGTGCCCGCCGCGACGTGGCACCCGCTGCTTCCTCCGGCGGTCACGTCGTAGATCGGCTCGGGCAGCCACGGGTCGCACATGCTCATCACCGGGTAGAGCGCGCCCGCACCGTCGCGGCGCGCGGAGCGGAGGTCGTGGACGTTCACGACGCCGTCGTACCAGCCGGAGAGGACGACACGGTCTGAGGAGCCCCAGGGTGAGGAGGGCGGCGCGGAGCTGATGCCGTACACAGCCGATGCGCGCGGGCGGTCGTCGTGGGTGGAACTCGTCAGGACGTGGGCCGGTTGTGCGGAGAGTCTGGACTCGTTGATGGTGTAGACCATGAGTGGGGTGAGCGAGGATGTTCCGAGGAAGGCGTAGCGGTCCGAGAGGTGCGTGGTCCAGCCGCGGACGTTGAGCTCCAAGAATTGCGGCGGAGAGTCCGTGCCGGAGTCAGTAAAGAATGCGGCGAAGCCGTTACAGGAAAGGGAGAGGAGATGATGCTTGTTTGCGGAAATGCTCTCGACGATATCCGTGCCGTGGTATGGCCGCTTCTCGCGGTGGTTGGATTCGAGGTGAATGACGGCAGGCGGAGCACCGAGTTTGCAGGCAGGCAGAACGATCCGCTCGAGCGTGCCGTCCGCATATCCGACGTAGACGGTACGATCGAATCCTCCGTCTGGGACGCACTGGATGCTTGTGATATCACGGGAGGCTTGGACAACCTTGTGGGTCATATACGCGCATTCAAACTGGATTCCTGGTGTACGCCCCTCGTCGGAGTGTCCGAACGTATAGGAATATATGGTGCTCCCCGCCGCAACGAATAATCGAGACTTATTGATGGCCATTTGCGGCTGGAGTTTCCCTTGCCACTTCGAGGATAAAGGTCGTGCGACAAAATGCGGTCTTGCCCAGTTGCGATCCACTTCGGTGTGATAGCTGCAGGAACAATGACACCGTCATTTCTTGGTGGCTGGAGACGTGAAGAACGGAAATACGCACCGGACGGACGCATGAGCGCTCCAGAGCTGCATCGACTTGAAGAGACTCCACGTCTTGCGAGGTGTGTTCCTGAGGTATAATTTCCATCCGTATTCATGGATCTGAAAAGCACCAGGTTAAGTACCCAGTGATATATGCATTGGAGAGTGCATGCTTGGACTGGGTGCGATCGAGATCTCATCACGAAGCAGGCCGTGCCCCGCGACATCAAACAGGGAAGTGCTGTATCACAGATCGCAAGAGGAGTAGCAACGTACCAAGGCGTGGAAATACTTCGCCGCACTCGAGAGATTGGCTAATTCGCCTACGGACAGGTATTGCAAGACGGAGATCCAGATGTCACTGGGTAGCGAGTGGGGCCGCATCGACAGCACCGGGCAGGGAAACGATAGGGACGGTGGGGGGTATCGCGGGTCGCGCTGAGATCGAGGGGATAGGGAGGTGTGCCGCTGCGAACTCGCTTATATGTTGCCTAGACGAACGATTCGCAAAGGGGTTTCTTGAGTTCCGACACCGCGCGAAGAGACCGCAGATTGAACTGTGAATGCGTTGGCGTGTGGGCGGCGGCCACGAAACGATAGATGACGCCGGAAGGGTGAATGTGTCCTTCCAGAGCCGGGAGGATCAGAGGGAGTTGGAAGTCAGCGCTGCAGCCGACCCGCTTGCACAGGCTACACGGACGCCCCCGTCGCGGGCCAGCGGCAACCGCGCGAGCGTTTCGCATGCGCGTAGCCGCCGTAGCGGGATCGGGGCCCGTGGACGGCCGAGACGAGACGCACTCTTACTTTACCTTCTACTACATCCTAGTAATCTCCCCGGCTCACCTCCTGCCATCTCCGTGGCCATGCGCAGAGATGTGCGGATACTCCTCGTTGGCGATGGTGAGTTTCATTCCGTTTCGTCCCGCACGCGAGCCCACCGAGGGTTGTATTGTTGAAACCGTAACTGAGATATGGTTTGAAACTGTACAGAGAGCGTCGGAAAGAGCACCATCGTCACTTCCCTCATCAAGGAAGCCTTCGTGCCGCGCGTACGTACGACTCAGCTGCGCGTTCATCGCTGGCGTTCACGTTAGTTAAACGCTGGCTCTCCCATTCCACGCGTATAGGTGCAACACATCGTCCCGGAGGTGACCATTCCTCCGGAGGTTACTCCGGAGAATGTGACTACATACATCGTTGACTCTGGCAGTACGTTCGTTCTTCTGTTTCTGCATGGCGCCGCCTTCAAGCTCCCCTCCATACTATCCATATTGGGCGATCTATCCTGTGAGGGAGTGGGATCATAGGTATAACGGTGTTTGCTGCAGCCCTATCATCCCACTTCCTCTCGCAAGAACCATGAACTCCCCAAGCTACTCATGAGCTTTGCGTGTATGACTTGTGACGAGCTGTGGTGGTTCTTCACCAAAACGGGACAATGGGCTCGCCACAAGTCACGCCGCCATACTATCCTTCTGTCTCAGTGGCTCCTTGGATCGGTCAGGTCTTGTCGCCGACGCATTTTGCGATGACATACCGTTGACTGGCAATGGACGGGCCCGACGGAATGAATTTGTCTGTCGGTGGTTGATTCTACCATTCATGTGGTTCTCTTCCAATCTGCTTGCTTATGTGGACTTGGACAGACGGACCGAACGACCGGCAACATCTGGAGACCGAGATCCGCAAAGCGCATGTCATCTGTGTCGTGTATTCTATCGACAATCCCAACTCTTTCGACCGAATACCCACATATTGGCTACCTTACTTCAAACAGCTCGGGGTGAACGTACGTGCTCTCGTAGGATATCGCACCTACTCCGCCACAACGCCACACAGGTCCCCGTAATTCTGGTCGGCAACAAAATAGATCTACGAGGAGGAGAGGTCACAAATGAAGCGTTAGAGGAGGAGATTATACCCATCATGAATGAATTCAAGGTGAGCATGCTCTAATTTCTTGTCTATGTGCAACCATTCAACCGAATTGTCAGGAAGTAGAGACCTGCGTGGAATGCTCTGCACAAATGCCCTTGAACGTGTCAGAAGTGTTTTACTTTGCCCAGAAAGCCGTGCTGCACCCGACCGCGCCACTTTACGACTCAAGAGATCATGTCAGTACCATTCTCCCCATCAGGCCTGATTGAACGCTAACGACTGAGGACAAGTCAGGTTCTCAAGAAAGACTGTGTCTCTGCTCTACGTCGAATATTCAAACTGTGTGATGCGAACAAGGATAGCATCCTTGACGCCGCAGAGCTCAACGAGTTCCAGGTGAGCAGTCAATCTGGACATGTACGCGCATGTATTTGAACCGACAGCTGCTATGATAGCGGAAATGCTTCGATGCCCCATTACAGGCCCAAGAGCTTGAAGGCATTCAAGACATGGTCCGACAGCATTCGGAGGGCGGCGTCCGTGACAACGGCCTGACCGAGGAGGGATTCCTCTATCTGCACACGATCTTCATTCAGCGCGGACGATTGGAGACAACGTGGACAGTATTGAGGCAGTTCGGATACGGCGAAGACCTCCGATTGACGGAAGATTTCCTCTATCCGAAGTACGCTTCCCACCTCATGTCTTGCCCGGATGCAGTATTCATCGCCCGCAGGTTTGACGTTCCTCATGACTGTTCTGTCGAACTCAGCCCGAAAGGGTACCGCTTCCTCACGAATGTCTTTGAGAACTTTGACAAGGACCAAGACGGCGCGCTGAACAAGGAGGAACTCGATGAACTCTTTAGCACGTCGCCCGGGAACCCATGGGCCGGCCAGAAGTTCCCTGACACCACAGTCGCCGATGACACCGGAGCAGTCACTCTGCAGGGCTGGCTAGCGCAGTGGAGGTGAGTAAATCTTACAACGAATCGATGCTTCTTTGGAAGTGAAAAAAAACACCACCGGGATCAGTATGACGACATTGCTCGAGTACAAGACTACTCTGGCGTATCTGGCATATCTCGGTTACCCAGAAGAACCCCGGACCGACGCATTGGTGGTCACGCGGCCACGAAAGGTCGATCGGAGAAAGGGCAAGTCGGCACGGAACGTGTTCCTCTGCTACTTCTGCGGTGCGGCCGGCTCTGGCAAGACGTCTCTCCTCCGCGCGTTTGCGGGCAAGCCGTTCAGTCCAGTGTACGAGCCAACGAAGAAGATGAACAGTGTCGTGAACTCGGTGGACATCGACGGGTCAGAGAAGTACCTCGTGGTATGTGTGATCTTTTCTGTCGGTGCTTTTGCGATGATCCTGTGGACTTCGTTCTAGTACCGTGTGCATAGTGTCAATCACATATATTGCCGGGTGACGTGCTTGTACACCTTTGTACACTCTCACACACCGTACAAGCTAGTCTGACACGCGGTGTCCGTCCGCGTGGTCAAGCACGTGGAAGGATTTGGCGAGAGATGCGACACCCAGATATTACCTTGGTGTGGATGCAGAGCGTGAAGTCTGATTCTGACTTTCTCTTCTACAGTTGCAAGAGTTTGGCTCCAAGTACGAAGCAGAAACGCTTCGAAATCCGAAGAAGTCCGATCTCGCGGATGTCATCGTGTATGTGCACGACTCGAGCGACACCAACTCGTTCTCGTACATCAGCAATTTGCGGGTGCGTGTTTTGGCTAAGAGCAGTGGCCGCGTGGTGGATGGACGCTCATCTGTCCGTAGCAACAATACAGTCTTGACCACATGCCGACGTTGTTCGTGGCCACGAAGTCGGACCTAGACCTCGCATTGCAGGTGAGTGCCGTGTTGCCTGTCGTCCGCGTCAGAAGCCTAACGGCAACGTGGCTGGCATGCAGCGACACGAGGTGCAACCAGATGTCTACTGCCGACGGTTGCAGCTGCAAGTGCCCATCGCGGTCAGCGTAAAGACTGGGCAGATCGCGGACGTGTTCCACGCCGTGTGCAAGGTGGCCATGAACCCGTACGTCTCTCTCCGAGCGATCACAGCGTGTTGTGCTGCGCACTACCACGTGTTTCTCACTACTCGCGATGTGCGCTGCAACAGGAACTCGGCCATTCCTGGAGGGGCCGATCGTGCGTTGTCGGCGACGGCGCGCCTGCGGATGTACCTCAAGATCGCGTCTGCGGTGGGAGGGGTGTCTGCGGGGCTGTATCTCGTGTACCGGACATTTGTGCGACCAGGCGGGACGGGCCCAGGGGGCACATGGAGCGCGAGCCAGTGGTTGGCGTGGCTGTTTGTTGGTGGTCGACGAGAGCTGTAGTATCTAGCGTACCTCTGGCGATCTGGATTCTGGTATGGGACAGAGGGCCGCCGTTTGAGTCCGCCTTGGGCGTTGGGCGGGGCCATCGGGGGAGGCGCCGTGCGGGTAGATCCGATAATCGAGCCGAGGCGCACGGCGGGGGCGTGGCGTCAGCGCCCGTGCCCGAGCTGGTCTGTGGCCTGCTCCCGTCCCCTCCCAATACACCTTCTCCTCTCCCGCCATCCACTTGAGTCTGCCCGTCGCGAGCACCCCGCACGTTCCGTGTGCACGCTGAATTGTCTGACCCCCACCCAAGCCCCTGAACCGATCCGGCACGCCCCGCTCTCGCCATGGATGAAGACATGGACATGTCTGGCACTGGTGGACTCGAGCCTGCGTTCGAGCCTACGCCGGTGCCTCCGCAGATGGTAGACGAGAACCGCAAGATGCTGTACGCTCTTTTTCCTTTTGAGCTTCTCCGCCGACCCTTCTTTCACACCCCCCGATGCCGCCGACCCCTGGACCACCCCGGTCCATGTTCACTGACGCACCCCGTCCTCTAGCGACCTTGTGTTCGTGCAGGACTGTACGGGCAGCCAGGGCAGCTACATTGCCTCCGCCACCAAGAACATTGAGGAGATCTGCAACCACATCTACGAGTCCGGCAAGCTCCAGACCCGCGACGACCTCCGCATCGGTCTCGTTGCCTACCGCGACCACCCCCCGCAAGACCACACTTACGTCACCCGCAACTTCGGCTTCTCGTCCGACATCTCCCAGGTCCACAAGGACCTCTCGACTCTCTACGCGTCCGGTGGAGGCGATGGCCCGGAAGCGGTGACCGCCGCTCTCCACCAGGCGCTCACCATGGAGTGGCGGCCAACGGCGAGCAAGATGGTCGTCCTCATCGCCGACGCGCCTCCGCACGGCATCGGCGAGTACGGAGACGGTGAACTCAATCCCTTCTCTTTGTCCCGCACGTGAGGCTTGACAACGTTTGCACCCCAGGTTTCGACGACGGATCGCCCGATGGCCAGGA
Organism: Epithele typhae; assembly: GCF_022376455.1. NCBI lineage: Eukaryota > Fungi > Basidiomycota > Agaricomycetes > Polyporales > Epitheliaceae > Epithele > Epithele typhae. Next base: position 35,386 of record NW_025954233.1, read on the forward strand.
TCCCTGCAGATTGCGCGAGAGATGGCGAGCAGGGGCATTACCCTGGTGCGTCACCCCCGCAGATCGATTGCGGCCTCATTTTCGCGAAAAGCTGACTGTCCGAACGCAGTTTTTCGTCGCCTGCGAGCCTGCGCTCAGCGGCTACTCGGTAAGTCGTGGGATTGTTGCTCTTGCGCTTATGGAGCTGAACGCGTTTCGGACGACAGTACGCGACGGACTTCTACCAAGCAATCACGAATATCACCTCAGGCCTCATGCTTCCTCTCACTACCGCGGATCTATTGACGCACGCCATCGTCGGCAGTGTCCTCGAAAACCTCGACATGGAACGCCTCGTACGAGAGGTCGGCCAGGCCGTGTCTCAGCGGATATTGGGCAACAACGAAAGCGTCGACGACGTTGCCCGCGAACTGCACGAACGCCTGCTGCTCCGCAACGAAAGCACGAAAAAGGTCGTCATCGAGAGCATCTACCGCGACTCTCCGGAGGCGAAGCACAACGTCGATACCTACATGAACGCACGCACCCTCGCAGAAGCGCGCCCGCATCTCCAGAGAGTACGTGTTTCACCTTGCGTTCGCGCCCCCATGCCGACTTCAGTTCGCATCAGGTCCCGGGACGCGCTTCACAGACAAGTATCTCCACGCGCGGATGTCGTCATCACGGAGCTCATACTACGGATCACCCTACGCCCCTCGTCCTCCGGACGGGCGGCACCGAAGCCCCCTGCTTCTCCTCCTTCCTCGCCGCCGCGCAAAGTCGTCACCGACTTCAAGGCCTTCGGGGCGTCCCCGACAGCAAGCGTGTTCGGCACCGCAGTGCAGTCAACGCCGTTCTCACTCGCCGGAGGCAAGGCTGCGTTCGGCGGTATGCGCACGAACGGACGAGTGGGGACGTTCGATGATGATGACGACGAGGACGAGGATAATGGGCGGCAGAAGGTCGAGCTGAGAGAAGACTCGATCACGCTCGATCAGGTACGTTGCCTATTGCGTCGCGAAGATCGCTGCTGATTCGCTTGAACGTGCAGGCGAGGCGGATTGCGATGCAGAGCGCCTGGAGAAGTACCCGCATGTGAGCAGCGCTTGCCGTGTCCCAGCTTCCTCGGCCCTCGTACGTTCCCCACGGTTATCGCTTGTAGTATGTTAGTTAGTCTCCCCGTTGCATCATATGTATTCTTACCTCGCACCATGTCCAAGCTCACTTGGTTCCCACTTGGTTCCCGCTCGAGCCGCAGACGTCGGAACTTACCTTGTCGTACCTGCTCTCCCTCTGAACGACGGCTCGCGGTGCACGCTGCAGTGCTGGTCGCGCTTCATCCCTTACCCCCACCCTAGCCTTTCCCTTGCCTTCACCTGTATCTCATTCCCCCTCTCATAGCTTACGACCGTGCTCTGAACGCACATGCTGTGCATCGCCACACTCGGATCCTCTAGTTCGCTCGCATCATCGTCTCTCCTCTCCGCATCATCATATGTGACTCTCTACTATCGTGAAAGTACCGTGCCCCGGCACCCATAGTACCTGTACGACCACCGACCAATGCGCCCCTCCTAGTGAATATCCACCTTACACCCGGCTCAATGTACAAGTAGACGCTCTCAGGAGTAATGTATGGTACTTGCGTACAGACATTTTCCGATTCTATCGCTGCCTCTCGGTCGCCTCGCGGCTCTGGGCCTGCAGCACTCCGCTTCGCCTCGACCTCGAATCCGTGCATCTGGTGCTTGTCTGCACCAACTCCCTAGCAACCCGGCGGCGGCGACGTCGAGATACGCACCGCGCACTGCGCGCGCTGGAAAGGGGCTCTAGATCTGTATCACACATGGGCAGAGGCCCGCCGGCAACGGCATCCTTACAAGCAAAAGCCAATGCGCCTCGGGCACTCCCTTTGTCATAACAGGTCCAGGTCCACCGAGCGCGGGCGCTCCGTCACGCTCGCCGCCGCCGTGAATTATCTCGCGGAGAGCTCTTGACAGAACGTCAAACGGTGGAGGGCCGCGGCGGGGCGGAGCCTTGAAGCACCGGTGAATTGGCGTGAATATTGTCTGCACGCTGCACGCGTACGTAGTGTAGGCTGAACCTGAGGCCTGAAGCGGGGCCTTCGGACGCGGCGAGGCTTCAAACAAGCTCTCCGCGCCCTGTAGGCCGTTATCACCGCGGCGCCGAAGAGGCGAGGTGGTTCAACACGACGGATAGGGGCTGCTACCACGACGGGACGAATGCATGTACTTACAGCTTTGCGGGCGTACACGGTGGGCCGCGCCGTCGCGCACATATGGGCCGGGCTCGCGAGCGCGTACCGCACCGCATGCATTCGACCTCGGACTACGGATCCTGCATGGCGCAGCCAGCTGGGCCGTTCCGGGACGACCGCTGCGATCGCGTGGCTAGAGCGGCGAGCATAGGCCGGCTGAGGGCGTCGCAACATCGATCGTCTCTGTCGACCGTGCTGGGATCACGACGGGTTCGTCCCGCAGTCTAATTTCTCCTACATTGGCAGCCCTTCTATCGTCCGGATTCCGCAGACGTCATCGCCCCTCGCTCGCACGCTGCACTTACGTGACCGATACCACTGACGGGCGTGCGAGATGCGCGCGTGCGTCGGCGCCGTCCGAGGACTCCTCGCGGACGAACGGGGACGTGTGGCCGTGCGCCAGATGGCGCTACATACGTATAATTAAACGTCGGCGGCGCGGCGGGCATTGTGGGTTCCGTCCGGGATTCCGAGGGTCTTCGCGAGTCGTTCAAGATGGCGCCACGCCGGTGCCGGCCGAGCGATCGACGGGCTCGAGAACGGCGCGGCATCCGGCGCCGGAAGGAGAAGAAGGAGGAGAAGAAACACTTGTAAAACGTCCGGGTTACGGAGGCCGACGATAAATGCCTGTCGCGGGCAACATTCGGACGGTATGCATGCGCACTCCTCGCCCATCCCGGACCCGACGACAAGCGCACCCCGACGACCTTGCAGCGTCCCACGCGCAGACCGAATGAACTCGGAACTCGAGTGTTCACACACGGAGCGGACGAGCGACAGACGCATGACTATGTACTTGTCATTCCGGTCTCCGGCGGACCACGCAAACGCAGCAAGCACTCGTAGCTAGCCATGCACGCACGCGTCGACGGCAGCGTGCGTACGGTACAGTACGCCACGACGCGGGGGGGACGACGGGCGGGCCACAGTAATACCTAGTGAGACTCTCAAGATGCCAGACGGGCTCGAGGGAGGGGGGGAATACGGGACATGCAGCATAATTAAACGAAGTGGCGGGACGGTGCCCCGACGGGGTGGGGGACCGTGCTGGGCGGACGAGAGAACGTGGGGCGCCGAGCCACGCTGGACGGCGAGTTGGGTGTCCTGGACGGGCGGGGGAGGGTGCGAGGCTTGCGTGCGGTGAGTGTGTGAGCCGGGGCGGGTGTGACGGACAGGCGGCGGGGATGAGGACCGGGAGAGACAATGGGGGAAACATAACGAAATGGGGTGGACGGGCGATTTTAGAAAGGGACCGAGACGAGTACAGGGCGCGAAGGGACGTGGAGGAGAGGGACGAGGACGTGGGGCGAGCCAGGGACGAGGGGGACTGAGGCCGAGGGCGGGAGGGATGGCACGAAGCTTCCAGCGCATCCACGACGAGGACGGGAGGGGATGGTGGAACGTCCTCGAAGGGAGGAGTCGCCAGTGCGGGAACGTCGGACACCCTCTGGGCGTCGAATGCACACCAGCGCATTTTGTGGACGTGGGTGCGTGCGAGGCGGGGAGCCGAAAGCGGTGGTCTGCGCGCAGACCCAGCAGGAGCGCTGGGAGATCGTTGGAGCGGCCTGTCCAGAGAGCACCGTGTGCTGCGGAGCCGTTCGGGGTGCGAGCGCGCATGCGTGTAGTCGTCTTGTCCGGGGTCGTTGCACATGCCCGAGTCGTAGCGGGGTGAGAGTCGAGGCGGAACACGGCTGGCGCGTCGGGATGTCGAGCGCGCCGCGCACGAGTCGGGAGTGGGCTGGGCGGTTGTAGCGGCTGTGCTGTGTGTTGGGAAACGAGAGGACGGACGCGAGGGCCGCTCGGGCGGTGGTGGCGAGTCCCAAGGGCGAGGAAGCGGGAAGGTAGGGATGAATTCGAAGGGTCCATAGCTCGCGAGGGTGGCGCGCACCGCGACCTCCGGCTATTAATAGTCCGTGTGGTAAAATAAAGTATAATGACCATCGGGACAAGACGCAGGACGGGTCGGACGGTGGGAGGGCGGCACGTACAGTCGAGGCTGTATGGAGGGAGAGGTGCGTTGTATCTACAAACGCTATGGTGGGAGACAAATGGTGGACCCTCGAAGAAGACGTGAGCGAAAGCATGGAGAACAGCAACGAGAACAGACGGATGACGGACGAACGAGACTGCGCGGAAAGGACCGGTGAGAAGGAAATGCTAAGGACTGCTTCGGAGAACGCGCAGCCCCGCGCTAGCACCGTGAAGTACCAACAACAGCGACTGTTAGGACTAATGGTGTACTGTCGCTGTATCGTTGCCGTCGTCGCTGAGTGTTTCGACCTTGACGCCGCGGCTGGAGCTGACGCTTCGGATGTCCCTCCCTTCCTCGGCGAGTTCCTGGTTGATGAGCTCCGCCCGCGACTGTGCGTGCTGGTCGTCGGGACTCTCGCCTTCGATAACCGGCCGATCCGCGAAGTCGGGCTTTCGAAGTGCCTGCCGGAACGCATTGGCCATAATGGCCGCGTCCGCACCGGAAAAGAGTCCTTGATCGCTCGTCCTTGAGATCATTGATGCGCCGTCCTGACCATGCGCTTCCGCCGTGGTCGGGGAGCTCGTCCGGTTCGCAGCGTAAGCACCCGCACCCGCACCAGCAGCCGCACCGAAACCTCCCGAGAGTGGCGCGGTGGGAGACGTGGGGCCTCCGGTGTCGACGTTAGCCATCATTGGTGTTGAAGAGCCCATCGAGTTCCGTTGTGAGATGTCCTGCCGGCGTTGGCGTAATCTCCTCATGATGTAAAACACCAAGACGACTGACGCCACGAGAGCGAAGAACCCGAGAACAGTGATTACCGCGATGGCCCACTTGGGGAAAGAGGAGCTGCCGTTTGGATTCTGCACCTGCCCGGTGGGGGAAGCACCCTGGGGTCCATCGGAGAGTGAAGTGGACGACGGCGATCCACTTGTTGGTGTCGGCGATGCTGTCGCCGCCGACGCAGCAGATGCTGATGACGCAGAGGCAACCGATGCAATGGATGACGACACGGAGTCCAAGATGGTGGTTTCTTCGAACGACTAGCGTAAACAACGGAGGAAAAATGAGCCGGACGGAGGACTCACGGACGGCAGTGAAAGTGGCTTGGGGGACGTCGGTGTTTGTGATTTCCCTATCGTTGCGAGTGATCAACCAGTAGAAAGGGAACGACCGGTTCTTCCCGCTGAAATGGAGACCTTGGTCGCCGAACCAAGCGTCGTCTACTTGAGCGTGCTTCAAACCAGATATGTTGGCAGGGTTTGTGACGTTGGTGGCATTCCAAACGATCACCCCGGTATCTGCCTGAACAACGAAAAGATTGACGAGATTCGTCTGTGCGAACTGGGGGAGGCGGGAGTTCCCTGGACGGCATGTGAGCACCGAAGCTTGCAATATGTCACGACGAAGGGACGACCACAAACAACCAAGAGAAGAAGTGTTGTAGAAATAAGACAAATGATCGTGAAGTGTAGCAAATACTCGCATGGATGGTGTCACGTCCCATCCCAGCGGACTGGACTGGGACCACCACGCAGGTCGTGTTGTGGTCGCCACGCACAAGGCACACGAATGGGGATGGCTACTCACAGACGATACTAGCCCACTCATGCTGCGCGACAACGGTGGTGTCGATGGGATAGCAGGTAAAGACGCTGTTGGGCGAGTCGAAGCATTGTTGCTGAGCTGCGGCTGTGAAAAGGAATTCGCGAGAGAGCGACGCCGTGGGATGGCAGAACGGAGAGGAAAGAGGATGTGTTGTTGAGAGAGAGAGGCGCGGAAAAGAGAAAAGAGGGAGACGGACCGATGGCTGCCTGATCGACGATGCTCGTATCCCTCGGGTCGAGAGCGGGCTGTCGGCTGCGGGGGGACCGCCGCCTCATGCCCTCCTGGAGAAAACGGGGGGCGTTTGTCTGCGCAGGAGGGTGAGGGACATTGCGGCTCGGGGACGGGGACATGTGCCGGACGGAGCTGACGGGGCGGGGAGGGCGGAGGATTGAGTCGTGAGGCGGGTTGGGGGTAAAGCTGGCTGTGGCCTGTATGGGAGCAGAATGGCATTATCCGGAGCAGGGGAGGCGGGAGGCGGCGCCCTCGAGGCCGGGGACGCGGCGGCGGGGGAAGGATGAAGGGCGGGGACGAGGAGGACGTCGAGAGACTCGAGCGGGGGAAGGAAGGGACGCAACCTTGTGCACAGACCTGGCCCGGTGCACGTCGCCAACATCACGCGGGCGCTCCCGGCGCTCCCAACGCCTGGGAAATCCCCATCACTTCCAGACGCCTGCTCTCCCGCGTCCGGTCCCCTCCCCCTTAGCTGGCGCCGTTCCCCTCGCGCCCCCGCTCCTGTTTGAGGTCGACAGCACGGTCTGTGTCCGCTGCAGAACGCGAAGCGTCGCGGTCGGCGTAGGGGGCCTCGGCGGTGCAGCGCACATGGCCCAGGGATCGGTGGGAAGGCGCGCACGTCTGGCGCAGATTCTCAAACGGCCCTCTCTCGCCTTCCGCGCGCTCGCCGTTCACCTCGCTCGCGTCATGTTTCTTGCGCACGGGCCTTTCGCTCTCCCCCTGGTCTAGGCCCAGGTCCTCAGGCCTCAGCACGCGACCGCGCCCTTCCTTCAACGTTCAACGTTCAACCTTGCGCCCCACGCGCGACGTCACTCCGCCCTCGCCGCTACCAGACGCCGCGCTTGCCTCCCGTCGCGTCGCCCTCCGCTCGCGAAACGAGCCCACGACGGCCAAGGATGCAGGCCTGCTCTGCCTCAACGGGAGGCTATCTCTCCGCGGCCATCACGCGCCACGGATGCCGCCAGTGATTGGCCGTGGTGGCCGCTGGTGGCCGTCCCCAGTCTGAGTCCTCCGAGCTCCGTTCGATCCTGTTTGATCTCGTGGTGAGACCTCCGACGCGGCCCGGCCAGCGCTACCACCTGCCCCCGTTCCCTGCTGCCCATGGCCAGCGCGGAAGACACCCCAGTGTCTGATGCGCATGTTGCGACGCGCCCGCACGCTGCAAATACGTCGGTCGGCGCGCGAGACGCGGACGAGCAATCCGGTCTCCCATTCATCCGACTTCTCTCATTATCGTCCGGGATTCGTATCAGAATCGAAGCTGTTCGAAAGTTGCCAAGCCTCCACTTCGGCCGGGCTCCCTCGGTGCGCTAGTTCAGGATATGTGTATAGATTCCCATCGGTGCGAGCCGCAAGGCGTACGAGAAGCCATTGTGCTCTGCTTCGTATCCCCAACATAGGACTGAGTCGATCTGGCCGAGCAGCAGCAAACTTCACGCCGGCCGCTGGGATCGAACTCGGTGCGTTCCGATAATTTCATTGCCGTGTCAGACTCGAAGGAGTTTGTGCGGAGGTCACACGATGCATGATGCCCGCGCCGCTGTGGCGGAGCGGGAGCGTCGAGAAAGGCCTGCGTCAAAACAGACTTCAAGGCCTACAAATCGACGCTCAGAAAGGCCGTTGATCATCTGTGCTCGATTCACGTACCACTCGGATTGGGAGTGACTCGAGACCACCGGCCTTCCTGGCCGAGACTACGTGGAGCGTTTTGACCGTGGACAGCCATGTTCGTGAGTCCCACAGGACAGGGATCGTGACGAGTGCCCCTACAGCGTCGGATGGCACCCTAGAACCGTTGATCTGAGCTTCAAGGTCCGAAGGGTATGTACAGCGTGGCTTCACTTACTTAATCGGCGTCCGATATAGACGTGCGCCCGTCGCCTCGCCGAGCATCTAACTTGACAGTGGTCCAGCTGAACAACACGCGCGCGATGAAGGAGCCACAATGACGACTAACGTCGCTCGCGCGGGAGGCACCCAGAGACCGTCGACGTCAGAAGCTTCCACCTCGGTGCCTCCGTGCACACCGCCCATACAGGTGGACGAACCGAGGATTCCAACGCGTCCGAATGACTGTGAGGCTCGACTCAAATGACATCATCGCCGTTGTGATGATAGTTGTGGCTGCAGGAGGAGCACAGGGGTTTCAGCAGGGCCCGAGGGGTATACAGTCTAGGGTGTACTTCAGCCCTGACGTCGAGCGTATTCTGCCACGAAATCGCACTCACAGGAGTATCGCAAGTACACTCCAGTACACTAGGCAACTGGCAGGAACAGGGGCGGTCAGACCAGCTGCCGCATGCATGCCAGAAATCGAATGAACGCACCAGACATACAAGCTGCACCCTTTTCATCAACCCCCTACTCATCTGCCAACCAGCGGTCGAGCTGCTTGAACGCCTCCGCCCACGTCTGCCCGTCCCCTCGTTTCACCTCATTCACGCCCGCGACGTTCCCCCTGCCCAGGTGCAACCACTCTCCCTCCGTCGGTGCATACAGGTGTGGGCACCTGGGCATGCCCTCGACCCAGGCGTACACGCCGCCTGCGTCCAGGGTCTTGCGTGTGTCCACCTTGAGCAGCCAAAGCTCCGTGGATTGAGCAAAGAAGAGAGACGCGGTCACCGGGGTCTGCTCGGCGGTCGAGAGGTGGATGAAGCCGTCTGCGGCATCGAGCTCGCTAAGCGGCAGCGTATCTGGAAGGGGCGATGGGACAGGGGTCGGGACGATCTTGTAGATGAAGGCCGGGAGGGGGTAGGTGGGTGCCATGGCCGCGAACGGAATAGAGGAGGCCTAGCTGGCTCTAGGTGGAGAGTTTAGAACCTCAGTCATGGTCGGAGAAGGCGTGGGAGTGGCGAACAAGCTCGATGTGTACCCACGTGGTTTCCATGGTGTTCTTGGACTCTCCAATGATCGATCGCGGCGCACCTTCCGCCATTCCGCCTCTCCCAAGTGGCTCACTACTTGCAACTCTAGCTTTGCATGGTGCTTGGCGGCATCAACGACTTTAACTTGCTCACCAGGTTTGCTCAATGTTTGCGCTCGCCGTCGTCTCCGATGATTCTCAGCTTCTTTGGCAACAGAGCTCCCTTCCATCCCTGGGAAGACATCGGCGTGGGCAACATCGCGCATACATGTCTGGCCAACACAAAATCAAGGCCATACAGACGAGAAAGCAGAGTGTGGAACGAAAGGCATACATACGCACCTTCAAATTTCAATGCGGCGGCGCCCTTGCCAAGCTGGGCACATGTCGAGGAACCTCTTCTGCCATGATGTTTTGATCGGAAATGAGATCGTCGTCCACACGACCACCGCCGACCACCGCCATATCGTCGAGAGAATGCACGGCCTTCCTTGCTATCCTCGACGCATTCACGAACGTTCAAGGGTCATGCATCTTGCTTGCCCCGTGATGATCTTTTGGACAGCAGCCCACGAAGCACCCATCACGCTGTCAAGATTCTACCCTTGCGTCCCTGTAGGCTGGGCAGTCTTCCTGCCTGGCCCCGCGATCTCGCCATGTGGAAACGTCGTCAGCGCGTCAACGCTCGCACGTTCTTTATCTTCTCGCCGGTGCCTGTCTTCCCCCGCGTCCCTGCAGCCGGCGATGCGGAGATGCGGACGAGCTCCATAGTACAAAAGACTGCACTTTCCGAACTGTGCAGCGCCCCACGAGTCCGCAGATCCTCTCCGGCACTCTCAACCCCTGGCGGCGCCCTCCGTCTGCTTGCACGACAAGGCCCTCCCTGCAGCATACGGCACGGCAATGGTTCACGTACGGACGACCATGTTGGGGGCCGCTCTCGCGGCGCTGTACCAGCTCGCGTGCGCCGCGTCTATCGCGGACATTCAAGGCAACGCATTCGTCTCGCCTCTCAAAGGGCAGACGGTCGAGAACGTCACGGGTATCGTGACCGTTAAAGTACATACCGTTTCCCGTCGATATTTGCACACGCGACGGTCTCTCACAAACTTCGCAGACAACCAGTGGCTTCTGGGTCCAAGGTGAGCCGTCCAAGGACATCCGCGTCTCGAGCGGCCTCCTCGTCTACACCACCTCCAAGACGATCCTCGCCTCCGTCACCCCTGGGGACATGATCTCCGTCTCCGGCACGGTGACGGAGTACCGCTCGTCCTCGAACCCAACCTACCTCTACGCCACGGAGCTCGGCTCGCCCAAGAACATCACCGTCCTCGCCCAAAACAACACCGTCGCCGCGCTCGTCCTCGGGGGGCGCAAGGGGCGCGCACCGCCCACTCAGCTCATGTCGGCGCTCGACGCAGGCCACGACGGCTGGCTTGCGGTGCCCAACAACCAGAGCCTCGTCTCCGTCGCGGACAACACGCTCCAGCCGAAGCGGTACGGGCTGGACTTCTGGGCGAGCTTGGACGGGCAGCTCGTCACGATCAAGAGCCCGGTCGCGAACGGGTTCCAGAACAGCTATGGCGAGTTCTGGGTCCACGGCGACTGGCCGCTCACGGGCGAGAACAGCAGGGGCGGGCTGTCGATCACGTTTGGTAGGCCTTTTTTGGCGCAGCAAGTGCGTATGCGTGGACGTGCTGACCAGTTGTCTTCGTAGGCCCGAAGGGCATCCCTGACGCGAACCCGGAGTCGGTCATCGTCGGATCTCCTGCTGACGGCACCAAGCTGCCGAAGCCAGCTATGGGGATGCAATTCGAAGACATTACCGGTGTCATTACCTACCAGTAAGCTGGAAGGTGTGTGTGCGCCGAACTTGGCGCTCACAATTCTCTCTCAGGTTCGGCTTCTGGTACATAGTACCGTTGACCACCCCTGTGATGACCGTGGCTCCGAGCTCAGTCATCCCTCAGTCCAAGATCGTGCCCAAGCACGACAAGTGCACCTTCACCTTCGGCGACTACAACGTACGCCCCCAGCGCGTTCGCCCACCTCAGACCGCGCTGACGTTCTCTGCCCCGGGGCCGTTCGCAGGTCGAGAATCTGGTCCCAAGTCCTCGCACATGGGCGCGGTCGCCAACCACATCGCCAACTTCCTCCACACGCCCGACATGATGTTCGTGCAGGAGATCCAGGACAACTCGGGCAGCTCCGACGACGGCACCGTCATTGCCAACGTCACGCTCACGAACCTCGTCGCCGCGATCGCGAGCGCGGGGAACGCGACGGCGCCGTACGCCTTCGTCGAGATCGCGCCCGAGAACGACATGGACGGCGGCCAGCCGGGCGGGAACATCCGCACCGCGTACCTGTGAGTGCAGCTTCGACGTCGCCCGATCGACGGCCGCGCTGACGCGGGGCCCCGCGCGCGCAGCTACGACAGCGCGAAGTTCAGCCTCGTTCAGGGTTCCCCCGCGGGCGGCGCGCTCGACGCGACGGCGCCGGTGCTGGACGCGGACGGCAAGCTCTCCCTCACGTGCGTCCGCTTGCTCGTCTCGTGGCGTCCGGCAGGGGCCTACATAGGGTGCCCACTGCTCACTCGCCTTCCTCCGCCAGGTACAACCCGGGGCGCATCGACCCGACGAACGCGGCCTGGGACGCGTCGCGCAAGCCGCTCGTCGCGGTCTGGGAGACCCCGTCCGGCGCGCGCGTGCTCACGATCAACCTCCACCTCACCTCCAAGGGCGGCAGCTCGTCCTCGCAGGGCGACGCCCGCCCGCCGCTCAACGGCGGCGTCGAGCAGCGCGTGGCTCAAGTCCAGGTCGTCGCCGTGAGTGTCTGCATCCGCGCCTCTCTGTCTGTCTCTCTCGTCTCCCGCTTCCGAGTTTGAGTCCGTCCCGCGCGCGATCGGTCTCGTCACGGATCGGCCTTCTCCCGAGGGCCGAGATGTTCCTTGGGGGGTGGTGGAGCCGGTCTGGGCGGCCGGCGGCAGCAGCGATTAGAGCCTCGCGGGAATGCGTGCAGATCGTTCTGTCGCGGTCCCGCGATCGCCCCACTGGTCCCGTGACCACCGCCCACCACAAGGGTGTGCCTGCACGATCACCAAGCCGCCGAGGCTGCATAGCCGGTGTACCGCACGCCACCCCGGGCGTCCGCAGCCTTTTAACGCGGGTTTGTTTCTGATACATGCCGCCCGCGGGAGGGGCGCGACGCTCAGTGGCTCGATCGATAGCTGACGGCGGCCTTCACCGCGGCAGGACTTCGTCAAATCCGTGCTCGCGCTCGACCCGCGCGCGAACGTCGTCGTCGCCGGGGACTGCAACGAGTACGCGCAGACGCGCGCGGTGTTCGCGCCGCTCGCGGGGCTGCTCGTCGAGCTCGACGCCGCGGCGGGCGTGCCCCCCGCGGAGCGCTACACGTACGTGTACGACCAGAACGCGCAGCAGCTCGACCACGCCTTCGTCTCCCCCGCGCTCGCCGCCCGCGGGGGCCTGCGCGTCGAGCACGTGCACGTGAACTCGTGGGCCGCGACGGAGAGCGCGCGGGCGAGCGACCACGACCCGAGTGTGGGGCGGGTACGGATTTGCTGAGTGGCGTGGCGTGGCGTTGTATCGTTTGGATTATTAGGTGTATCGGTACATTGGGGGGCTTGGATGTATGTAGGGATACATGGCGGTGGGATAAAATGCACTCTTCATACCTCTCTTCTATGCTAGAGGAGAAGCCCCAGCCTCGGCTTCCGGCGCGTCCTGTCCTCGTCCTCGTCCTCACTCCCCTCGGCCATGCTCCGCTTGATTTCCTCCTCCCACGCGCCGGCGAACGCGGCTGCGTCCCGGCCGCTGCTCATCGCGAGCGCCTCGAGCGGGACCATGTTGTGCTGGTGCGCGGGCGCATTGCGCGTCGCGGCAAGGTGCGCGGGCGAGTCGACCACGCGGAGCTCGGGGCAGCCCACGCGGGCGAGGAGGCGCGTGTGGAGGTCCGCGTACGTGAACAGAAGCGGGTCCGTGCGGGGCGCGTAGGGGTTGAAGTCGACGACGTGCCCGCGGTCGAGGTCGCGGGTGAGGAGAAAGTCGAAGACGTCTGGTGTGGGGGAAGCGGCGGATGGCGATGTTGGTGCGAGAGAGGGCGGGGCACGAAGATTTGGCGGGGTAGGAGTTAGTTGCGGGATGCAGTGCGCGGCAGCTGTGCTGACGTACAGTCGCCTTGGGTTTCCTCCCATCTGCCCTTGATATTGGACTCCCAGAAGGTGGTGACGGCGGCGATTACTTTTTGTTGGGTCTCAGGCTCGTTCCAGAACTCATAGAAGTTGGGGTCCCGTTGGGAGATGCCTGCTCGCGGTATAAGTTGTCCTAATAATGCACCATTTCGTCTGAACGCACCTACGAGCACTTCCTGGCGCACAAAGCACCGCAGCTCTCGCGCGCGATCAACAGGATACCACTTGCGGAGAACGAGTTCGAGCTCGTATGGGCCGTGTTCCGCCGCGCTGTATGGGGGCTCACAGCCGTCGAAGACATACTCCAACTCCAGATCGTGCTGGACAAAGTCCGATGACTTCAGGAGCAAATAGACGTCTGCGGGCGTGATGCATTTCAGCGGTGATGATGCGGGCAACATCCACGCGGCGTCCTGACAATCAATGAGTATGCTGGACGTTGAGAAGAGTATCACAGGCGTATCATGACAGGCAGCGCGCGCCCGAGAATGACACCAGCCTGGGTCCACTGGCTCGGAGACCCCGCGGCACCGGCTGCATCCGTCTTATGAGCGGTACAAGTCGTCCTGTGCCTGAATGCATGCACTGACACTGCAATGGTGCCGAGCCTGATCGGTGATATGTTATTCATCGGGGTTTGTGAATGGAGGCGGAGACTGCCATCTCGACTGCGTGTGTCTGCCCCGGACAGGCTGGGTCGCGATCGGGAACGGGGAGTCGGAATGCCACAAGACTATGCGGGAACTGGACGAGACGGAGCGAGACGGGCTACGCACTCTTGGAGATGAAAAGTTGAGCTTGGGAAACACCGCGCCGTAGTCCGCAACCGCGGCCCGGATCCGTGCGTCCAGCTCGGGAAATGTATAGCGCGGGCGTTGAGTATCGTCGTCGTCGTCGTCGTCGGATTCTCGATCAGAAAGGGTGCTTTGTGCTGGACTAGAGAGCGCGGCCGCGGCGGCCTGTTTGAACGAGAGGGACGAGATAGTGGATGGAAGAGAACTGACATGTCTTCGGCGCCGTCGGGCACGAAGACTCCATCTGAGTCGAGGTACTGGCGGAAGGCAGGCGACAGGGGACGGACGACGGTGGACTTGATGGAGGCGGGGGCGAAGCGGGGGTACCAGTGGGAGAACTGGAAGGCGAGGAGGGCAGGGGGGGAGTAGGAGGGGAAGCGCGGCGGGTGGGAGACGGGGGCAGGCATGTCGGACAGCGGGCGCTCGAAACAAGCGTTGGAGCGATCAGCCCAGAGACGGGCGCCTGGGCATTGCCCATGCCTGATTGGGGACCATCCGGCCTCAGGGTCACGGAGGCGTATATGACCCCGCGCGCGGGAGGAGGACCCCCCCGTGGCCTCGCCTGCCTCACTTTGCTTCCGCTCACCCCGCCACAATGAGCTCAATCTCGTCGACGACCGCCTCGACCGAGGAGCTCACCGGCACCTTTGGCGTCCTCCTCGTCGGCTTCATCTTCGCCGTCGTCCTCTACGGGCTCACCTTCTTTCGTATGTCCTGCCCACTGCACTGCTGCTCTGTCCCTCATACCCGCGCCCCATCCCAGAAACGTACATTTACTACACTCGCTTTCCTCACGACAAGCTATGGATCAAGTGGCTCGTGCGTACCTCCCTCTCGTCCTTTCTGCCTGCCCTCACCCTCTGCTCTCAATCAGGTGGGACTCCTTTGGTACGCGCCGTGCACCTCTCTCTTCCCAAGGTGCCCGCTCACCTCTCGTGGCTGCATGCTAGGGCCATGGACACTGCAATCACGACGCTCAGTGAGTTCCATGTCTTCTTGTGCCCGGCGCTCTGCCTCATTCCTTCCCCTTTCCAGTATCTCATACGTGCGTGCCGTGCGGATGGTGCCCCTATCACTTCCTTACCCTTCCACAGCATATATCACTACCTTATCACCAATTTCGTGGTTCCTTTTTCCGACTTGAGCGTCACAACGTGCGTCTCATGATCTTACCCGTTGCCGCATGCCTGACCTCATCCTAGTACTTTCTTGGTGAGTACTGCAACGACCCATGTCGCGCATTCATCTCACTTCGGTGCAGACCGGCGCCGGGCTGGGTGTAAGTGCTCCAATCTTATGACGAGCTCTTGCTGAGTTACCCTCTAGGCTACTACAGGTTGCATCGTACAATGGTATGGCAAACAGTCGTGAACTCGACGCAGATCACTCAAACCGCCATAGCTTCTATGCCTACCGCGTTTGGACAGTTGCTGAGCAGCACCGTGCAATTCCCTGTGTCATTGTGCGTACTCCCCGACTCTTCACGCATTCAAAGCCTCATCAGTCCACATTGGCATCCCCAGGCTGCCATAGCAGTTTGCGCTTTTGGTGAGTTAGGAGTCGTTTCAGCTTGCATTCGCTGACTGTAATGGTATATCAAAGCCATGAACCTCGGTAAGCGTTTTTGCGTAGTGACAAGCGTACGACCGCTGAGAAATGACTTCGCTAGCTGGTGTTGTCTCTATGTACGTCTGGGGTTAAGCATGTTAGCTGCTCTCGCTCATGGCTCTTTAGGTCGTCGCAAGATCTTTTCATTAACATCGTCACCCCGCTCGCAAAGATCCTCGCCGGGATCTCCTTTGGTTTACTCTCCCTATGCGATATCGTTATCCTGGGTTCTATGTACTTCTACATGCAACCTAAACGCAATCCGGGCATGGCTATGCCGGAAGGTTGGTACGAGAAGGCGGTTGTATATTGCTTCAACCGCGGAACAGCCTTCACGTGCGTCGAATGGTTTTGCCGACTGCTGTGTGGGGTAACGACTGTGCCTCAGTATCATGCAGGTAGTAGTGACGATCGTCTTCGTCGCCGCGCCCCGCTCGCAGGTATGGATACTCCTCAGGTGGGTGTCCAACAAAGTGTACACCAACAGCCTGCTCGCCATGTACGTCACCGGTTCCTTGGATTCCAATCCACCCCTTAACTGGTACGGTCCTGCAGGCTCAACTTCCGCAACACGCACCGTGGCCGTGGCGTCAACGAAGAAGACAGCTTGAACCAGCACGCTAGCAACCGCACGGGCTCTGTCAGCATCCCTGCCGGCGCACGCGAAACGGCGAGGAGCGTGCAGTTCAACGTCAACCAAGACGCTAAGGTGCGTGCCCACGATGCCGTGCGGTGGTTGTCACATTCTAACGTTGCCATCTATGCTTGCGTCCGTGCCTCATCGTTTTGTCGTTGCGTGGCTAGACGCGCGACCCGATGAGCATCATCGAGCTCGACGTTCGATCACATATGGACAGATACGATGACGAGGTAAGCGTCCAACCCAGGCCTGTGTCAGTGTATCTTACCCTTGGATGCGCTTGATAGACCCCAGAGGGTATGCCGTCCAATGCCCAGGAGCCTGGCAAGACGAAGCACAACGAGTACGATGAGGACATGCAGTGACCGCTTTCTGCTCGCCGCCTTGCGTTCTCACGAACGTGTCCGTGTTTGCGTGTATTGAGTACCTCGATTTGTAGCAATTGGTCTGCTTCGTCACCATCTTATTCCCCACTTCCACCTCTGCGACATGTTTTCCTGGTTCTCGGTTCATAGGTTCTTGGTTCTCGTGCTCCCCTGTCCAGATCCCGTACTCTGCCTTCCGGTTGGATATAAAATGAAATACATAGGGTGCAAGCTTCTTTGCGTGCGTACGTTCGGAGAGCGGGTGGATACACATCGCTGGAGCGCGATATGTGGCTCGTCATGAAGCAAGTCGCTGTCCCGTGTGCGAGCGACATATCCGTCGAAACCCCCACGACTCATGACCCACTCGCTTGATGGTGTCGATGCTGTCCTGCTCGCTCTGAAGTTGCGTGTGATGCTATCTCTGTATCCACTGTATCAGTGTCATTCGTTCTAGGCGAGCACGATACCTGATGACGGCTGCTTCGAGAATTGAGTGGCTACACACCGCGACGGCTGGAGCGAACGAAGACGAGAATAGCCTTCGACGACGCGTTCGACGAAATCCAGACCGTCATAAAAAGGAAGTACTAGCAGTACTATGCACCAGCTGTCACCTCACCGAAACGGTCCCCCACATCCCGGAAGAACACGTCTCCTCTCGCAGTCGCGAACCCAGCGACCGAACCGTCTCGGGACAGCGCGCGTATCCACACGGCCGAGACTCCGTCCTCGTGTCCGAGCACCTTGCGCAGCGTCCCGTCCTCGAGCCTCCAGGTCCACCACTCGTTGTTCTGTCCCCCGAGCCACCACTTCAGCCGCTCGCGGCCGATCGCCGCGACGCGGCCGTCGCCCGAGAGCGCCACGAACGGGCTGACGCCTCTGACGAGGGCGGGGTGGCAGCCGCCGTCGAGGGAGGCGATCGTCGCGCCGGTGAGCGTGTCCAGGACGAGGCACAGCGGGCGGGCGTGACGACGAGCGCGCGCGTCCCGTCGGAGGAGAAGGACGCGTGCGAGAGGGAGCGGAGGTCCGCCGGGAGCCGCGCGGGCAGGACGGTCGTCACTCTGTCGGGCGAGCCGACCGCGGCGGAGAGCAGGGTGCCGGTTCTGCATATCACGACGACGTGGGTGGGGGAGGGCTCGGGACCGAGGCTTGGGCTTGGGGTTGGCGGAGGGCGGTCGCGTGGAACTTGGTGTCGGTCCCGGGGAGCGCGCTGTCGTGGTAGCGGAGGAAGTGGGGTTCGCAGGAACCGGTGGCGAGGGTCCAGACGCAGATCGAGGTGCGCGCTTGGATGGAGGAGGAGGAGGAGGCTGGCGGCGCGACGTCGGAGAGGAGGTATCGTTCGTCCGCCGACAGCGCGAAAGTGCCTGCGTGGTGTGTATGGTCCCGACGTCCGGGCACCTGTCCGCCGAAAGTTGCGGTGCAGATAGGCGGGGGGGAGAGGGTACGGAGGTGCGTGAACTCCAGAGCGTCATAGATGTGGACCTTCGCTGTCGAATCTTGAGCGAATATCCGGCTGCCGTCCCGAGACCACAAGAGTCTCATAATCAGGCTATCCAGATGAAGGTCGATGCGTCCAACGGGTTGGGAGTGATCTGTAGGACATGTCGGGGTAGCCTCCACCGGAAGATGGAAGACGGTTATCTCGTGACGCGATGCGATTGCCCAGTGCCTCTCAGTCGGACAGAACGCGAAAGGAGACGGTGAACTTGGGCAAGAAGGCGGATCTGCGAGGCGGTACCATTGGGAGGGGAGGGGAGTTCCGGTCCGACTGTCCCACAGGATGCATTCGGACATGCTCGGTGCAGACTCCTTGGTGGGATCCCACAGGGTGCTCGCTGCCCATCGTGCACTAGGAGAAAATATGAGTTGATCCGGCTGTCGGGCATGCCCGTACTCTGAGATGTAGTTCTCGTGGGCTGGTTTGAGCGACACAGACAGAATTAGTTTGCGTGCGCATTTTCTCGAAGGAAGAATACGTACTCGAGTAGTCTGGGGGAGCGATACGCAACAGACCTGTTTCTACACGGCGAGAATAGTTGTTCCAGCAAGGCTGTCCAGCGAGGCATTTGGTTCCGTCTGGCCTCTCTATGACGCACGTGAGGCCTGTCGATCGCAGACCGGCGTGTTGCGATATCACTTGAGTCAACTGTTGCACGATGGCCATTTGTTCTTGCGTTAAACAAGCGCTGTCCCAGTGCACCACATAACTCTGGAATATCAACGTGAAAGAAAGTAGTAAATTCGGAAGTTTGAGACAGGCTTTGTAAAGTTCGAAGTTGGGGCTACAAGTGAGTTCTTGCAGAATAGATAGATGCTTCAAGTTTGCGAAAAGCGGAATCTCAAAACCTAGTGCGGAGTTAACGTTAGCCATTACATGTTAAACACGCAGAAGGGACCTGCCAGGCTCCGTGAGGGTGGTGCTGTCTAGCCTTATATCCAACAGCGATCCTTGTTGGATATTAACAGGGCAGTATACCCCATGTGAGCTCCAGGGAACTCAGAACCTCAGGATCAATCACGGGGTCGGACTCTTAGGCTAAATGGTGCTGCGTACCTCGTCCCGATGATATAGTTGTAGTGTTTGCAGGCCCCGTCGATGCATGTGGGGCGAGAGGGGGATGTATATATTGATCCCCGAGTATATACACCATCCATCCTAACGTCCTGCAGCGCAGGGAAGGCATTTGCAAGACGATGGAGGTCCAGAGAAGTCATGAAAACGCAGTCCTGCAGGACGAGCTTCCTCAGAGCACGATATTGTCGCAAACAGGCTAGAATCGCCGGAGACGTCGGAAAAAGAATGGGTTCGAAAGGAAGGAACCGCCCATGGAACTCCCATGCGGTTATGTGGCCTAGGTATGGAAGAAGGACTACGATGGCGGCGATCGGGAGAGGGGGTGGCTTGTCGGCATCCGAGCGCGGTACGGGAGTCTCCAGCCGGACGATTTGGACCATCGAGCGCAGAGAGGTGTCGTGCGTGAGGGTGTCGCAGACCGCGGACAGCTGCTCGCCTCTGGAAAGGGTGAGCCTGTGCCAGAGGCGGTAGCGGCTTCGGGAAAACCATGACTTGCATACCCGGACGCAGCGTGCGAGGGTCCTGAAGTCTCCGTGGGCCGCCACGGCGTCGATGACCATTTCGGCGACATCGATGGGGATGCGCGGAGAGCTCATGGGGAGATTTGGCTGAGCTTGGTGAGCGTGATAGTTGACAGCTGTCCGGAGAGGTGGGAGTACGAGGGCAAGGAGAAGGCAAACCATGGGATGTTGCACGATAATGTTGGGCGATACGCCGGACGGGTTTCAATCAAACAATATTGCCAGTCAAAAAGTATTGTACATGAACGACTCCCAAGAACCGTGGTGGAACTCCTGGTCATTTATGGTCAGGCCTAGTCAGGTCGTAAACTCAGATGGAACGGTGTCACATACCCAGCAAGCATAAGTTCGTCCCCCACCACGTCTCCTCTAATCTGCAGACCTCTCGTTAAGGCTACATTCCTTTCCGTTGTGCTTCGCGGGTCAGGCAAGAGATTATCGTGCATGAGAGTGTAGCAGCGATGGAGGGGAGTGAGGCGATATTCAACGCGAGCCAGTGATGGGACCCCGTCCGCATCACAATTGGCCGCGCTTATACATATGCACTGTCGCCGGTCCCTTCGTCTCCGCCATCCTTCTTCTCGCCTCTCGCCGGAGCGATCATTTCCACTTCTATCCTCATGGACAAACTGCCGCGTCCACCATCCCCCTCAATATCGGAAAAAGAATTCGTCTATGGCACGCTCACGCCCTCTCTCAGTTCTAGTAACAAACCTTCCGATTCCGATTCAGGATGCCCATGCCGTTTACGTAGGAATAAATGTAGGTACATTACAAGGGACAGCGAAGGTGGTCATAGGATGCACGCCTAACTTCGGTGGCTTTCCCGTGAAACAAAACATCGAATACATGCTGTGGTGATCGTTGGCCAAGGGCCTCAAGAGATGAGACGTAGTTCACGTCGAGGTATCAAAGGAAGGCAGCGTGCGCAGCACCGATGAGAAGAACGAAAGGGGGCGTGATGAGCACCGCTGCACCGCCCAACAAACTCACAAGGTGTCCCCAAGCCCCGCCGAAAGCTCAGCGCAGCGCTCAATCCTCGTCGCGGCGCTCGCCGTTCCGAATGAGGTCCTCGGCGGCGGCGGAGCGCGGGCGGATGGTGCACCGCAGGTTCTCAATGACGCTGCAGGCGGGTTGGAAGGGGTCGTTAGCCAACCTCTGCGCGGGCGCGGAAAGCGGCCGTACGCTGCTACTCACCACGCCAGCCCGGGGAGATCTTGAGCGGCTCGTCGACGGGTGCTCCGTTGGCGTCGAGCGGGAGAGACACGTCCAGCGTGTGGAGGATGCTCGCGACGTAGAGCCACGCGACGGACTCGGCGAAGTGGCGTCCTGGGCAGATTCTGTGGACGACGGACGCGAACATGAATCCGAGGGAACGGTCGGCGGTGACGGCATTCCGCGTGGCGCGGGGGCGGCGGGCGAGTAGGAGCACGAGGGGCAGGTGCGGATGAGCCTCAAGCGGGCAAGGGCCAGATGAGCAGATGGACCGAACGTACCTGCGACCGAAGCCGAACACGACGGACGGGTCCCCGGCGCCGAGGTCGAGCTTGCCGTGCTTGAAGTACCGGTCCGGGTCGAACACCTCGGGCTGCGGGAACTGCTCCGGGTTGTGCATGATGGACCTGTCGGTTTCGAGTCGGGCACCGGCGACGTTAGCTTGTGTCTGTGACAATGCATGGCGCTGCTCTTTCGGCCCCGCCAATCGCGGGCCACCAACGACGAAAATATCGCAGACCGCCGTGACGTTCAAGAGCAGGGACGGAGGAAGACGCCGCTCACCAGATGTTGACCATGATCGCGGTGCCCGCGGGGATGAACATCCCCCCATACTCGTCGTCCGCCGTGCAGACGTGCGGCACGCCAAGCGGCGCGCTCACGTGCCACCGCATCGTCTCCTTGAGCACCGCGTCGACGTACGGCAGCGCCGCGCGGTCCGCGAGCGTGGGCAGGCGGTGCGGGCCGACGACGGCGTCGAGCTCTGCGCGCGCGCGGGCCTGCACCTCGGGGTGCCGTGCGATCGCGGCGAAGAAGCCGGAAATGACGGTGAAGGTCTGCCGCGGGTGGTTTGGTCGATCGAGGCAGAAAGGAGGGCAGGGAGCGGCTTACCGTGTCGATGCCGGCGGAGTAGACGACGGCGGCGATGCTCTTCGCGTTCTCTTCCCCCTCGGCGGCGGCGTGGCCCTTGAGGCTGGCAAAGCTTTCGACGAGGTCGTGCATCGTGCAATTCTCGCTCGACTCGCCCGCGGCCTGCGACCGGCAGTCAGTCCTCGCCGCTCACGTCGCTATGTCCACCCGAGGCCGCCAAACCACCGACGGCGCGGCGGCCCCAGCAACAGCAAAGGGGGCGCGCTTACCATCTGCTTCCGCGCGTCTTCCCACGGGAGGTCGCGCATGATCGCGAGGTTGCGCCGCGCCTCGTGGATGCGCCGCACGGACTGGGTGAAGGGGAGCCAGGTCGGGACGCGCGCGAGGCGGGGGAAGAACTCGAACACGGACGAGCCCGAGACGAGGAGGTCGAGCACTTTCATGCCCTCGTCCGACGCGGCGATGTACTTGTCGTGCGTGTCCGCCGCCTGGAGGCCGTATGTCGCCTCGATCATCGTCGCCCCGAGAGAGCTGCGCAGGCGAGGAGGCGGGACCGAGCCCGAGTCAGCGTTGGGTCCGAGGGCGTGAGGCGCGTGGTGGCCGGAAGGAAGGGAGGGGGAGACTCACTATCGGACGTGCTCGACGAGCCGCTCTGGGCTGTGGAGGAGGCGGAGGAGACACCGGCGGACGCTCGCGCGTTGTGCGGGCTCGTACTTCAGCACAACGCTCGGGTGGAAGTGCGACCAGAGCACGCGGCGGTTCTCGCGCCACCTGGGGCCGTACGGCATCATGCCGAGGTTCCAGTCCCAGCCGACGCTGCGGGGAGGCAAGTCAGTGAGGTTCACAACTCACAATGAGTCTCGAGGAATGGGAACGCACAGCTCAAACATGCCGGTCGTGATGCGGGAAGAGTAAATGGCAGAGCGCTTGTCGAGGAGCTCGTTGATGACCTTGAGGTCGTCGAGGACGAGCAGCGGACGGTGACCGAGATCTAGGTACACCATACCACCTGTAGTAGAGCACCCCGAAGTCAGCGCATACAGCAACCTACACAGGCTACCTTTGGGGGAAGCCCAACGCACCATACTTCCTGCACATCTCTGCGTATCCGTGCCATGCGATGCCCTTGGGAAGGTGGAGTAGGTTTCCGATGAGCGGGTAGGGCTTCGGGCCTGGGGGCAGGGGCAGGCCGCGGGTGCGCTCCTTGAAAGCACGGGAGGACAGGATGAGGCGGATGGCGAGGTAGCACACCCCCGCGAGCAGGGCGCAGGTTGCCAAAGAGAGCCATGAGGAGAGGTGGGGCATGATTGTCGCGTTGTGGGCGGTCGTGGGCGGCGGCCGCGTAGAGACGATCAGGGACGAGGAAGGTTCGAATCGGCTTGGGAGGGCGAGTGAGGGTGAAGTTGAAGGCGAGGGCGTTCAATCTGGTGTCTTGGCCGACAAAAGAGCGAGCTGGAGGGACAGGTCGCGGACACTGCAATGCGTGGTGGGGATCTACTGTCTCGCAACGCCAAAAGCACGCTTTATACGTGTGGCCGGGCTCCTGACGTCGGGAGGACATTCATCTATTAGCACAGCAGTCGCGTGCCGGTGAACTGAATCGGGCGGTCGGCGTTCTGCACGAGGGCTTGCATATGCTTGGCTCCACAGGGGACAAGGCTAGAAGGCGGACTGCAGCAATGAACTCAGACAATAAGTACAGACGTCCGAACAAGATGACCTTCGATGCACGGTGGCCGTGGCCTCGCGCCGCCTGCGGTCCATCGTGGCGCTCTGCACAAGCTCACAAGCTGCCGGGGAGGCTCAGCACGGCAAACACGGTGAGACAACGCCGAACAGGGATGTCAAACTTACTTGACGGCGGGCCCGTTGCTAAGAGGCGGTCTCCGCGGTCGGACGGGTGACTGAAAGGTGGCGACGGCCTTTCACGAATTTGCCAATCCTTCAGGTAGAGCTTTCTGGAGCGGCGATCTTGAATCTTGATATTTTGCAACGTGCACGAGATCCCGGCGTGCTTCGCCGAAGCGGAGGATGAGGAGGGTATTGTCGAGCATCGGTCTAGAAGGCCATTGCGATGGAGTGGGTTGCAGTCTACAGGCCGTTGCTTAGGGGGACATCCCGTGGGAATCGCGGATAGCCGACGCCTACCGCTTCCAAGTTTAAATCCGACGGGGCTGGTTGTCTCCTTTACAGCGAACGCGCTCTTCACAGCCAGGAACGAGACGGAGTCGAGCGCGGATCCCGGGAGGGACCTGGGCCTACCTGGGCCGAGGGACGACAGCGCAAGATGTTTTCCCCACCGGGTTTTTTATAGGTTGCCGCTGCCGTCGCTCTCTCCCTCCGGTCCAGGCATTCTGACCTCGGGAATGTTCCGTGTTTCGGAGCGCGTGTTCGTAAAAACGCTTGCGACTCGAACTTCGACCATTGCGCGATTCCCATCTGGTTTAAGCAGGGCTCGGATCATCTTTAGTTAGCTTCCTGTACTATGTGCAGTCATTTGACACCACTACTTTTGTACAGCGCTTCGGGAGCGCTCAATAAGCACCAATTTCTTAGTTCTCTAGCCAATCACTACCTTTCGCTGTCTGAACAAATCCCAAGAGGGTTGTCGAATTCTGAGTTGAAGGATTTCATCTCCCGCTATTGCCACACGTGCTGATGGATGACAATACAGTCATGTGATGTACTAAGCGCCTCCTCTAAGACTTGTGCAATGCTACGGACGAGTCAATCGACCGTACACACTCATCATTGCTACTAGCAATAGACAATAGAACAAATAGCGTGACTTCAGTGCTCGCAGGCTTGCAATCTGGTGATGGCTTTAGCAGTTCGTCTCCACGACGTCAATGATGATCTAGACATAGCAGAACTGGATCGCTACAAAATTCTCATCGTCAGAAATATTCTATACATGTGCATGAGCCATTATGCCGTCTTCAGCTTTGACTACATTTCAAGTGTCTCGAAATCAAGTCTGTATTGCACCACGTGACTGATTATGTAAGCTGTGCGAAAGTAGTGGTGCAAATGACTGCACCATAAGACGGCAGACTTGTACACGTTTTTTTTATGGTCCATGTACGTCCGTTCCGGCTCCAGACTTTCCAGTCCAGTACAAACACAGAGCACATGAGGAACATTTTCACGAGAATTTGTAGAGAGTCCAGAGACGGACACAACGTATACGAGAGATGTAGATTAGATCAAAACATGCGGCGGAGAGCTCTCAGCGAGGCGAGGTATCGACACTATGTCCGTGAGCACAGAACGGATGGGGAGGCATGCAAGTACAAGAGCGAATGCAGTACAAAACGACAGAGATGCGATGGCAGACGTATGGATGGGAACACGGATGGCGGGCGATAGCATCGCATGGATGGTGGAGATGTGATGTGTATGGCATGAAGAGCTTTACGGTGCCGACTGAGGCTGCGACCGGCTCGCCCACGCCCACAGTTGCCGGACGTCGCTGCTCGGGGCGGAGCTTCCGCCGACTGCTTGGGCTCCACGAGCAGGCTGCGCCGGTACAGGTCCTGCAGGTCGCCCTGCTTCGACGACTTCTCGAACGCGTCGCGCAAGTACATCTGCACCTCGGGTATCTCCTTCAGGTTGTACGGCACTTGGAAGCGCTGCATGTCTGGGAGAACATGACGCGGGTCAGTGAACGAGCCGGGAAAAATAGCGAGAAAAGGCGCACCTTGGACGATACGCGCGAGCTTGTGGTACTTGTTGAAGTTGATCAGCTTCTTCTCGGGAACCTTCGGGGCATTCCGATACGACGGGTTGCCTTCCCGGCAGAACGTGACGTCTGTCAAGTACAATCCTAGACGATACATCGCCATTGAGTACCCGTCCAAGGAGCCGCACGATCAAACGGAAGAGCCCACCGAGGAAGGGAACGGCGGTGGAGCAGTGTTCCGTAGCCGCGAGCGGTACTCGTGATAGTTGCGCGCGTGATCCGCGAGCTTCCGGAGCGACTCCAGCAGGATCTTGTACTTCTGCGGCAAGCCCTAAAGCGACGAAACATTTCGTCAGCCATCGCTCGCACGCAGCGCACAGACATCCCACTCACATTCCACGTCTGATGCAACCGCGCGATGGTCGACGAGTCGAGTGCGGCGAGGATCGAGCGCGGCGTGCTGTAGTTGCGCAGGCCGACGCACCGGTCCGCGAGCTTGATGAAGTACTTGACGAGCGCGGTCCGCTTCTTCGTGTCCGGCTCGTTCAGGATGCTCTCCGCGACCCAACCCGTGATCGCGGTGCTGAGGCTGGTCACCGCCCTGACGCTCAAGTGCGCGCCCGACTTCGCGCCCGTCTCAGCACCTCGTCCGCGCGGATCCCGCAGTAGAGCGTGCACTCCATCACCGTCAGCTGCCGGGCGAGCTCGACGGGCTCGAAGTCCGTCGCGGCGACCGCGCCCCAGTTGCGCGCCCGGAGCGCCGCGTACACGCTCTTGTTGATCTTCGGCTGCGGGATCTCGGACAGCGGCCCGGGCGGGAGCACGGGCGGGTTGAGTGTGCGTGGGATCCCGCCGTCGCGCGGCTTGGGCGACAGCCCCGGGTCGGGGCCTTCCTCGCCCACGCCGGAGGCGGCGTCGGCAGCCGCGATCATGCGCTGCTGGATGAGGTCGAGGATGCGCTGGCTGGGGACGGGGAACATCTGCGAAAGCGCGTCGGTGATGAAGGGCGTCAGGACGGGGAGGATCGAGGCGTCCGTCGCGTGCCGCCAGTAAGTCTCTACCCACGTCTTGATGAAGTTGCTCACGCGCAGGCGCACGGGTAGGCCCTTGCGCTGCTGCCACGCACGGAGGTCGACATCGGCTGATAGCGGCGGAGGTAGGAGGTTGTAGCGCGCGATCACAGCGTCGAGCAGGTCCAGCGGAGTGGTGAACAGGCGGAAGGTCATGAAGAAGACGGCGGCAAAAGGGGCCTCCACGAGCGAGTCGTGTGGGGTCATACGCTCGACGAGAGCGGCGAGCGTCGCACCCACGAGCTGTCCATCGCTGTTGTATGCAACGTCGTCTGGCGAATGATCGTGTGGGAATGTCCATGGAAGCATCCCTGACGCGGGGCCAGCAGGTGGAAGTCCGCTGGTGAGCAGTTCGAAGGAGGAGCTGGGTGCACCGTGGCGCTGGTGGCTGCCCTCCCAGGTCGTCCTGTCGTCTTCCGTCGGGGCATATGAGTGCAGTGAAGTCGTCTCTGACCTGAGCGCGGAGTCGAACGATGGACGAGGCGGCAGTTGTTCCTCCTTGAAAGGATCGGGGGTCTCGGGAGTAATTGGAGTGGGCAAAACCTCGTCCGCGCGCGCTGGGACATCCTTCGGAAGGGGAGAGGGCGATGTAGGAGGTGAAGCTGACGACTGCACAATCGTGAGGTCTTCGGCTTGCGTTGGCGTCTTGAGAGGGACTGTCATCGTCAGCTCCGAGTTGCCCACGCTTTGGGGCTGTATCGTCATATCCTCCTCCTCGCCGTCGTACGCCAAGCGCAGCTCCGCAGGGACGCTGTCCGCCCTGCGTATGCGCACCCCGCTTGCGACGGGGGACGCGCGGCCGGCGTGACTGAACTTCCGCGGGGTATAGAACGTGCCTTCCGGATCGCCTGGCCCTGGGATCGTGAAGATGAGTGGCCGCTCACTTGCTCGTGTGATGCATTTCTTGACCGCGTTCGTAAGATCCGAGCCCGCGCGCAAGGTGTCCGTCGCGGACCTGAGCAAGCCTTCCTTTTCTGCTTCCTCGGAGACGTCGTCACTTGGCGGTGCAGTAAGAGCACGCACTGCGTCCGCCAGTGTGCTCGTGACGTTGTAGAGGTTCTCCTTGGCCGGGAGCAAGCCGGTGGTCTTCGCCGGAGGGATATCCGGATGTCGAAGCACGGATTCAAGCACCATGAGAAGTTTGCAAACGACATCGACGACCTCGCGCACGAGGTCGTACATATGCCCGGTACTTGAAGCGTGCGAATGTCGAGAATGGGAATGCGCGTGGCCGATGAACGCGGCGATAGTGGAGAGAAAGTTATCGTGCGTATAACGCAGAGTGTCCAGCAGCTCTGACGTCGTCGCAGGACCAGAGGGAAACATAGGCGTGGCCGGCGTACCGACGGACTCGCTTGACAGTGAGGAGGAGGAGGATGTACTGCTGATCGAGTCCTGATTGGGTTTATGTCTCCTTGGGGTGCTCTCGCTGAATGTGCGCCGCATGGGTGACGCCAGCTGCTGTTCCGATAGCTTTCTCCGTGCAACGTTGAGTGTGGGCACTGGGGGATAGTCTTTGCCTAGCACCCGTTTCACCGTCTTCAGATCGCCCAGGCTCTTGTGCCGCGAAGGCGTACTCTGTCCAGGCATCCTCTTTCGGCGAAGCGCACTGCCGTTCGTGCTCTTTCCGGGAGTTGCGAAGTCGTCTTCGTCTTGGAGCATTAGGTTGCTGGAGCTACTCCCGAGCTGAGACTCCTGGGAGTCAGACCGAGGGGCATTCTGGGGCAGTTCTACCCCACATTGAACCGCGACCGCGAGGAATCCACGGACGTGGGCAAAGAGCTGGCCTGCTAAACGTATCATCGCTTGTACCTCCACCTCCCGTACATCGTCCGTAGTGGTTTCGTCTGAGGCCCGCTTCGCCTGGGATACCAATGATGCTAGATCCGAGAGGATGCGTTTCCGCTCCTGTGCCAGGATGCCGTGCTGTTTGAGGAGGATATCGTCCCGCGAGAGGCAGCCAATTTCGGAGAGGATTGCGCGTACACAGGAGATGACGAAAGCGGTGGCGGGTTGGAAGTGGGGGACACGATTCATCCGGACTGCGTTCTGAAGAACGGAGAGAGAGCGGAGGAGAGGAAGCATGAGCGGAGGGCAGTACATATCGATTGTTGGGCCAAACGAATCGGCGGGTGTTGGACGGTGATTGGTGCGAGCCGTAAAGACGTCCTTGCCCTTGTGAGACGATGTGCTTGTCCAAGACGTCGTTGATGAGACAGACACGCTGTGTCCATGGCCACGTCGGGGAGTCTTTGGAAGACACATTAGCCATGTCCAATCATGGGGCAAAGGAAGCAGAACGGTGAATCGTGCCAGAAAGCGCAAGGACGTTTGTAGCAGGAACAACAAAAGCGGCCGCCTGAGTTGACATGCAATCGGAAGCAAAGCTACTGGAGCATATTATCCTTTCCATCGCCGGATCAGAAAGGGAGGTATCTCTGGCGGTCAAAAGGGAATCCAAGACTGCTCTTACATCAGACTGCGTGCTCGAACACCCCCAAGAATACCTGTGAGAGCGAGTGCTTGCGATGAATCATACGGAAGGCGCACAGGTATCTGCATACGCATGATATAGCACGCGCGCCAGGCTAACGCGGAATGAGAACATGGGCGCAGGATAGACGTACGCATGAGCACGGAGTGTGTTCCGCGTACATAGAAAGCCATTTGCTTCTCGTCGACAACCCGCACTTCCATCGCCATGCGCGTCCGCTGTGGGTAAGCGATAAGACATTTCACCACCACCACCACCACCGTCCACGGGCGTCCTCGTTGTAACAGCAACAGGCCCGATCGGACAGCCGATAGAAGGTCGATAGCATCCAGGCCGAGCAAGTAGGCACCCGCGCAACGGAAACTCCGACGGCCCGAGGAAAGCCTGCAAGACGCCATGCGCGAGTGGTGGAGGATGAACCAGGATGTTGTCGGCGTCCTCTACCACTCGCGCAGACACCCCCGCTCCTCGTAACCCTTTCGCTCGTATGGGATAGGAAAGAAGCGCTCACCTTTCCGACTGGTAGCTCCTCCTCTGTGAGCAATCCCACCTCCGAGGTTACATAGTTGCTCGGGAACCATCCTCTCCTGCCTTCGAGCTCGCCATCCCACCACCCGCTGGCATCGCGATTGAATACGCGGATGACTTGGCCGGCGGCAAAGCTCAGGCACGTCGCGTTCGCTTGCTGCGGGGCGAAGTCGTGCATAGCAAGGACGTAGTCTTGTGCGCCGAATGCCTCGTCTTCTGAGCCAGAGTCGAGCGCGGACCATGCTGGAGATTTGCTGCGCGCAGAAACAGGGGTGAAGGGCATTGCAGAGTGGGCGGAGAGGTGGGAGGAGGATGAAGGGGCGCGAGAAGTGGCAGAGAGCATGGAGGAGACGGATGTGGAGGAAGGAGTGCGGAGGGACGAGAAGAACTCGCAGGGCTTCGCGCGGAGAGAGGCGTGTGGGGCGTTCGGGGCGCGCGGAGACCATCTCGGCTGGAAGATGGGTCGGCGGAGGCGGAGGTGAGGGTAGTGTCAATTCTGAGATGCGTGACAGGCATTGCCTCTGCATGCGCGAGGGGTGCGTTGCTGAGACGCGTCGGAGATGGGTAGCAGGGGTCAAATGCTGTTCGCACAAGGAGACGAAGCCGAGGATCTGGGTGTATGCGCGGAGCCGGGAGTGGGTGTACGCGGCGGCGGAAGCGGGAGACGTCCGAGAGGGAGATGGGAAGCAAGGATGTAGGGTGAGTCGTAGGGGGTGTCGTCAGTCGGAGGACTGGGTGAGAAGGGTCTCAAGAATTTTGACTGGTCTTGGGAGACGATCCAGATATCGGGAAGGAAGCACCCCGCGGAGGGCAGGCTTTCGAACGGCCGCGGCTGGTTCATCTTCCGTCACCGCACGCGTGACGCTCATGTGACTGGCAAGTTACGCGACGCGAGGCGGGCCCCTTTCGCCGGCTGCGCCGCGCGCGGCCCCGGAGAGCGCCTATATCTAGCGCACGTCACACGGCGTGAATCGCGTGTGTCCCAATCACCGTTCGACGCTGAAGTCGACCGCGTACGTGCATGCATGACGCTCCTTATGCCCCCGACCCTGCCAGAAGGTGACATTTCTGCACGATATCGCCACGGTTCTCTGCGTGGGTTGGACCTATTTCCTGACATTCCAATGCGGCAAAGACTATATGTACATTAGTTACTCCTACTACTACATGCGGCTTAGTTGCGCACACTTCAGCCTCAGCAATCAAGCTATCAAAGTCGGACCAGGTGAACTCAACCGGCTGGCGGGTGCATGCTTCGATGTGTTTTAGTAGTACTCGTATACCTTTGAACAGGCGAGTGCTTGGTACCTTTCTGTTTGAAGAAGCTGTGCTGATGAAGTTGCAGAAGGCCGATTCGTCAGAAGCGCCTAGGGGAGACTAAAGCTGATAACGATCGGGAGCGATTGGGCTCTCTCTCGACTCTCACGCCTTCTTGACATTGCAGGGTAGGGACCCGCGTCCGCAAGGGCTCAGACGACGACGGATAGGTCCACAGAGGACGAAGGTCTCCCGGCAGCTCACCAGGATGCTGTCCAGATCGCTCGCCCGTCGATTGGCGTCGGTACCCCGCCTCACCCTCTTCGGCCGCTCCGCTCTCCTCCTTTCTGCAGAACTAGTCGCAAACGCTGTCGCGTGGGCGGTCTGCGCTGTCCTATTTGGCCGCCGCACCGAAACGCGCGACGTGCTCTCGCTTGCCCTGTTGTCGTGGGTCGGTGCCGCATGTTCTCTCAGCTTTCCACCCAACATTCATTCAACATTCCTTCTTCACCGCGACGCTTCGTCCTCGCGCGCCTAGACGATCGGACTCCGGCACGGTGCGTATTGGTCAACAGCACTCCATTTGATCCACCTTCTCTCTCACACACGGTCGCTGCACCTCCCTGGTACTGTCACACCGCGCATGAACAACCGGGCGGCCCCAATCGAGCATGCCGCCCGCGGGTTGCAGTCCTCGGCGCTCGCTCGCCACCACCACTCTTTTCGTGACACTTCTCTGATGCATTGTCTTGTACTAGCCCTCGATGCCGATCATATCAGGTTGAGTGTCTACCTCAACGCAACGTTCGTGGTCCTCTCTCTTTCTGCACTCGCTTCGCTAATATGTCTCACCATCAGACCAGGAATATGATACTCACCATAGATTCTACTGTCACAGCGCGATCGACAATGCAACGCGCAGTCTCATCAGCATGGGTCAACTCCCGGTGACCTGCGGACTATTCTTCTCGCTTGGACACAGCACGATCGTCATAGTAGTGGTGCGGCGCAAGTTCATTGTAGCGTTTCTCATGTCTCACGTCCCCCGCAGAACGTCGCGATCGCAATCAGCACAGATGTTTACGACAGGCTGACTGGTGTTGGTGAAGTTGGCGGTATCGTTGGTCAGTGACTTTGTTGGCCGATGACGCATTATTTGACTCCGAGAACATCTTAGGCGCGGCCGTCAGCGCGAGCTTCCTCTTCATTGTTGGCCTGGCAAACTCTATCATCTTGTACAGAATACTTCGCAAGCGCTATCAAGTGCGTAGGACCTCATCGCGTGATAGCACGCAGACTTACGCATTTGCCTACTTAGATGAAGAGGCAGCGTGCTCAGCGCGCTGTCAGAGGTGAAGCAGGAGCGGACGATGTAGTTGACGAGGACAATACCTATTCTCACGGGAACACCCTCATGATGAAAGTCCTTGGTCCCGTAGTCACCTTCGTTGACAGACCCTGGAAGATGTATCCGGTCGGCCTGCTCTTTGGTTTCGGTGAGTTCTTCACCGCTTCGTGGGTGACTGGTATACGCTGAACTCGACGTGTCCTCGCAGGTTTTGACACCGCGTCGTCCATAGCCCTCCTTGCCATCTCAGCTATTGCAAAGCGGGGTCCTAACGGGGAGCACATAGACCCAGCAGATATAGTCATTCTTCCGGTGCGTCCTTCATTACTTCGTCCGTGTGCGCGCTATTAACGTCAACCCATCTTTAGTTGCTCTTCACAGTCGGCATGACGCTCATCGACTCCCTCGACTCCATCCTCATGCTCTACTCTTACGCCGGCTTCCCGGAGCGCTCTTTCGCCGTCTTCGAACGCCGTCTCAAGCCCAAGGAGGAATCACTTCCACATGCAGTTCCCTCACCTACTTCTGCGTCTCCGGCTGCAGGAGGTCCTGTCGCAAATACTAGTGAAGAGCTCCCGCGCGCACCCGCTCAGGGCAGGTCCAAAAAGACGGATGCCTCGACGACGGAAGTCGAGGTGCACGACCCGGTCGGACAACGCAAGCTGCGCGCCAAGAACAGCGCGATGTCGAACCTCAGCATCGTCCTCACCATCATGAGCATCGTCGTGGCCTTCAGGTTCGCGATCTCTTATATCTCGCGCCGCCTGGTGGCTGATGGCCGCTTTGTAGCATATCCCTCATCACCACGATGGGCCTCATCGGCGACAACTGCACCCCGTGTCAGAATGCGGCGAACGCGGAGGATGGCGGCGGGCTCGCGGGAAGGTGGTGGAGAGCCTGGGCTGCGGTACGCACTCAGACTCAGCGCTCAGCGCTCAGCATTCGCGTAGGAGGGTGTCTGACTGACGAGTGTTGCGCAGGCAAATGACAACAGCGGATATATTGGAGCTGCCATCGTCGGGTCGTTCGTCTTCGTAGTCGCTAGCTGGTACGCCACGAAGTTCGTCTACCGGAAGTGGCATGCCCGTCGGAGCGCACGTGTAGCGCAAAATTAAAGAACGGATGAGGGGATACATGAATAGGGACACAGCAGGAACATACATGTTGTAACACGTAGCATTTACGAAACACCCGCCTCAAGGGTCGTCCATCCACACCTGCGGCGCGAACATGAACCGCACCGGCTTGTCGTGGGTCCCTATCAGGTTCGAGCTCAGGTCTCCCGCCGAACTCTCCCTCAACCTCCCTTGATGTTCCGTCTCTCGCATATGTATCTTCAGCCGCATCAGAAAATCCACCTTCCACGGCACAGGCGGGGCCACCGCGGCTGGAGGCGGGGCGCGCCCGGACACGGCGATGTGAGGGGATGGCGACGACGGCGTGTGCGGGGAGGTGTTCGCGCTTGGGTTCGCCGTCCCGGGGTATTGTTGCGAGTATGCCTGAGCGGTGGCGATGAGCAGATCGATGAGGCCGTGAGCAATTTCCTCGATGTCGCCGATGTGGACTTGGTAACTGCGCGGCCAATTGCTGTCGACGAGATCATAGGCGAGACGGTGCGAAGAGCTGGAGTCGCGCTCGTCTTCGTGTTCGAAGGAGTCGAGGAGGCTGGCGAGGTAAATGCAGCCAAGGGCGACGGTGTGTGGGGGGTAGGAGAGGTTGATAAGGGTGCGGAAACTGGCAGAGTACATGTATGAGAACCATGATGACATGAAAGTAGGATTTGTCTTACCTGTCAACGGCAAGACGATATGCTAGTTTCGCCAGTCTCTTCGGAGCTGATACAACATGAGTAAGTCTGGCGGTGGCAAAACGCAATACAGAGATGCGACTCCGAAACCACATGTAGATTGACAATTCGTCATGCACACACAGCGAGAGCAGTTATTTGCTATGGCCGATGTGTACAAGACAGCCGGTCTCATAATCGGGTCGGAGAGAATGTGTAGCGCAGTCTTTGTATGCCATATGCACTCACTTGATATACCTCTTGCCATTTTGATAATGTATGAAAATGGTACTCGAGTATTGAAGTTATAGCATATAGTCTCGACGACTAGCCGTTCGACTGCGAGTAGACGTTGCCTATTCCCATCCAATTCCTACATTATGAACGAGGTCAGTGGATGCGAGGGCGTGTCATATGCCCCACGCACCATAGGATCAACGTCAATTTCACCTCCCATGGCTTTCGCTCTAGCTGCCCTGTCCGGATTTCGTACTCCGTGCGCGGCTAGGAGGAGGTCCCGGGTTTTCTTCAGCGTGTCGTGTATCTTGCATGACACCAGTAGTACCGCCAGACAAACGTCCTTTTTGTGGAAGAATGTGAGTACCTCGACAAGGGCCAAGTGGGCAACGCAGCCTTACATAGTACTGGATGTCTTTCATGTGACGGGGGAAGAAGAGGTGGAATCTGTGGTAGAGATTCTGTGCAGTGGCAATGGTCTTCCTGGGGCTAACACCTTCTCAGCATCAGATGAGCGCATGGTTGTACATTGGCGAGGAGGCTCACAAGCCAATCTCCAGCCCAATGGCCTCGATGAACCTGCACGCGTCCTGCCTCGCGCGCTCCTCTTGGGCGATCGAGAGCTTTCCTCGCTGTCGCTCCGACAGCATTTCGACCTCTTTCGGGGTGAAGTAAGGCTGGTGGAACTTTTGATACGAGGCGGGTATGAGGTCGGGCGGGTCTCCCCCACGGTGGTCCATCATAGTGGGGGTAGCAGTGAGAGTGCAGAGTGCCGGCGCCTCCGCAACCTGCTCCTCTTCACCGCGTCCGTCATGGACGGCGACTCCAATCTCACCTTCGTGGCCCTTGTCGCGGCCCGACTCCTCCTCGCCTTCGCGCCCGTGTCCGACTATCTCAAAAACGATCACCAGCTGTCTTCGCCAGTGACGGCCTATCCTCGGTGTGCGGACCGCCGACCAAGGAGTCGCGATTGTGGCTTACCAGGAGGGTGAACAGTGCGCGAAGGGATCTATCTGTTCAATCATGGTATTGACCCGTATTCTGGGGGAACCTTCCGGCATGTATGTTATTATTTGCTCTTGTGCGTAGCCGACTCTGAGACGAGTATAGTCTCCGCTCCTCCTGTCGCTGTTCTCGACGGTCCTGCCGTTGACGCCTTACACGTCGCCAGTTTTGTGGACAGCTGCGGATGCTGTCGCGGCGTGGGCTCTTGTGCAAATATGGAGGCTAAGGACAAGTACGAAGAAGACTTCCAGAGATAATCAGGTTGCTGCGCTGTGAGTACTCAAGTGTCCCAGGACGTCCAGTCTGTCTGAGCAGTCACGCCCGCAGTTACCTCTTCAACCCATACCTCTTGCTGCCAAGCCTCGCGCTGTCCACTTCATCGTTCGAGAATGCCCTCGCACTTGTATCCCTCATGTTTGCATGCAGAGGTGCGTGGCTTGTCCCTTTGCAAAATTCGTCCCTCATTGACAAGTTAGGTCGAGTCTCCGCCGCCCTCGTGACCCTAGCATTTCTAGTGCACCTCTCGCTTCCCTCCATCATAATCCTCGTACCCCTCATCCTACTATCCCTTACCCGGCCCGTCTCGCGATTGGCGCTTCCACGCCCGATTGAGGCTGACTTTAAGAAAGTCCCTTGGCTGTTCGGCGAGTTTCTCGCGTACGTGGCCCTATTTGGCGTTGCATCGACCTTGGTCTGCGGAAACGTCTTGTGGGTGGGGAAGACATGGGGCTCTACGTGAGTGTCTCAGTAGCACTGTGAACCACGACGCCTGACATTGGGTTATGATAGTCTTACCCTCCCAGACTTGACACCCAACCCTGGGCTGTGGTGGTACTTCTTCACCGAGATGTTCGACCACTTCCGGCCCTTCTTTTTGATGGTGTTCTCCGTACACCTGCTCATCTACATTGCGCCAGTGTGCATCAAATTCCAGTTCGTAACACCCCCCTGCTCGGGTGGCCATTATGACTAATCACCTTCCAGACATGACATGCTATATGCCGCCTTCCTCCTTCTTGGTGTGCTCGCATTGTTCAAGCCGTACCCAACTCTCTCCGACCCTGGCCTCTTTCTGACTATGTTCACATTATTCCCCGAGATCTACCTATGTACGTGTGCATGGTCAGAGATCGCATCCGTTTGCTCACCGGTTTTCTCAGGGCTTCACAATCCCATTGTAACAGGGCT
Source organism: Epithele typhae (assembly GCF_022376455.1). Classification (NCBI taxonomy): domain Eukaryota; kingdom Fungi; phylum Basidiomycota; class Agaricomycetes; order Polyporales; family Epitheliaceae; genus Epithele; species Epithele typhae. The sequence continues at coordinate 71,713 of NW_025954233.1, forward strand.
CATTCATCTTCACACCGCGCTTCTGCTCCCCTTGTTCAACAGCCTATGGTTACGGCAGGGGACAGGAAACGCGAATTTCTACTATGCCTCCACTCTTGTGTTCGCCGTTGGAAACGGCCTTGCGCTCATCGACGCCGGATGGGCCGGATTGCGGATAGCGTTGGGGGAAGTGGGGGAGGGGATGGACGTCGTTCAAGAGTAAACCTAGCATTCGTCGAGACAGGGCTGTGTGCCATCCCTATATATGTAGATTTCGTGGACTCCTTCCTAGGATGTGTTCGGGCGACGGTGGATCAGAGGAGCACCACTTGCCTCGACGCAGCGGAGCTACAGGGCGCTCGCGATAGAGGAGGCGGGAACGTCGCGGGCAGCGGGGCACGACACGCGCCAAATGTTTGACATGAAGAGCGCGTCGCGGCGGGATACGCGCGGACGCGATGGTGCGCTCCCCTGGTGCCCCGTGGTTGGCAATGACGCATGGCTTGTTATTTGCAGCACAAGTACAGAGACCATTGCCCGAGGATACACTGATAGACACTCACATCAATACGTACGGAGTTCACTACTACTAGGGGAGGTCGACGTCGTCCGGGAACATGTCAATGGAGAAAGACGCATACTGCAGACTACCACCCAGTGTGAAGATCGACAGCCTCTGGGAACATTCTACGGAACAGCTCCCTGTCGTGCTCAATCTCCATATACGCTCCAGGAGCCACTCCCGCTGGCCAGATATCCAGGCGGTCATTCATCATGGCCGGATAGACGGCTTCGTGCGCCTTCCCGGCCCAATCGAAGTCGATGAGCCAAGTGCGAGCGAGCTGCCCATCCGTCGCGGGGACGTGCAGCACGTTCTGCTCACGAAGATCGCCAAACACGATCCCCGCCCCATGCAGTCGCTGCAGCGCATCCTTCACGGCCTTCGCGGAGCCGGCGGGCTTCCCGTAGAGAAGAGTGTGCGCGCCCTCCGCGTACCCCATGACGACGAGGTACCCGCCTACGATGGGGACGACGCCATGGAGGGGCGGGGCACGGTCGGCGTCGGCGAGCAACCTGTGCGCCGTCTCGCTGTATCGTGCGGCCTCTTTGTCCTGCGCGACGAACTTCGTCAGAACCCTCCTGCCGTCTAGCGTGGCGAGGAAGATGGGGCCCGCGCGACTACACTTGTCGACCGTCACAGTGAGGATACCGCCGTCGTGATCCAGCCGGTTCACGAACTTGAGGTTGTTCAGCAGGGAGACGGCTTCGGCCGAAAGGCCGGTGGGCGTCGGGAGGAAGGGCGCAATGGGATCCACGGATTGCTGCAGCGCGGTCTGATAGTGCTGTTTGAGCCCTTGGGTGCACTTTCGCAGCGCATACACGACCTCCACGAAGCGGTCGATGTGGTCCTCGGCACAGAACGGCACCTCCAGGTCTATGGTCAAGACGTGTTCGTAGTACATTCTGTCCGTGAATATGCTGGTGTCGATGTCCAGGCGACTGGCGGCCAGCGTGAGGATGAGTCCAGGGAAGTTGGTGCGACGTTCAATACCCTTCAGCAACTGCTCATGTGGGTGTCAGCGAGTATCAGGTGAGCGGAAGCGGCACGTAGACTTGCCGGGACTATCAGGTCTCGAAACCTAGTTTGAGCTTGCATTCGAGGATCACCACCTCCTCGCTGGTTCTTCAACTTGAGGGTAGTGTAGTCAATCTCTTGTCCATCAAGAGAGAGATACCATCGGAAGTCGGTGCCGGATGATGCTTGCGCCCCAGGTGTGTCGATTTTGTACTTGGGGTCGTCGGGGAAGATGTCGTGCGTGAGCGAGCATCCGACGGCGTTGAGGCGAAGGTCCTCGCTGTCGTAAAAGGCGCAACACAAATCCATGAACCGACGGCACAGGAGGACGAGTGCCTGCCTTTCTGCATGCGTTATGGAGCTAGCTTTCAGCTCTTTGGACAATGTTGCCAGAGAGGAGGCGAAAAACGTGTTTGGCAGCCCGCGGTTGGTAAAGGGGCGTCCAGTGACGAATGCGTCGTCTTCTCCGTCGTCTTGCGCTGCCTTCATGACATCGGAGTCGCTACTTCCCATAGCGGACGGGGACGGCCGCGGCCGTATCAGCTCGTTTGCCTTGTCGATCTCTGTAGGCTCAGGTCACGCATATTATCACTGTCTGCAACCGGAAGACGTACCTCGCATCAATTTGAGGTCCAGCAACGACTCAGGGACTGGAATATATTAGCGAGGCCCATACGCAAGCAGGAAAGCCAAAATGCTGGGATAGAACCCGAGGACGATATCAATTCGACCATCCTTGTGCGGGATCGGGAGCTCGTTCACAAAGGCGTTGAATTCGTATGCCGTGGGGTTCGCATGAAGGAACCCAGCGTGCGTTCGCGACGTGAATCTTCAGGATCAGAAGGAAGGGCTGACGGCTTGCATGCGCATCAGTATCAGGGTGGATCCGTGCGACGTTTTGAAGGGACGCCCACAACATAGAATTTGAGGGCCTTGAGCCGGTCCGAAGACCACTTCGGGTTGAAGAGACGGGCTACGCTCTTGAACGTCGCTTTGGCAGGTACGTCTAGGACCACATCGAGGAAATCGTTGTCAAAGTTGTAGACTAGGAGATGGATTTCATGGGAGGCCATGTTGGCGGTGGTCCGGACGGTGCTCGTCGCCGTTTGCCAAGTTGCTGGGATCGCTCACGAAATTTGTCGGAGAACGAATATCCGGGCACCGCCTGGGCACGTGCAAATTCGATCGCCGCCTGTCTCAGAGTACACCAATAACCGATAACCAGCCTTCGGGTGGGACGACATGGTCGCTGCGCGATCACAGCAGCGGGGCACTACACGTTGTACCGGCTTCAACGGTTTCACGCATCGTCTTTGTATAGGATGATATTACTCCGAATCGATGCCGGACGGCGGGCTGGATTGGGCATGGCGTTGGGGGAGGTGGGGGAGGGGATGGACGTCGTCAAGAGTTAGCCCAGCATTCGTCGAGACAGGGCTGGGTGCCATCCAATGTGTATATGTAAATCTCCGAGAGGACTCGATGCCATGTTCCCAAGGAGTCCAGGAGCACATTAATTACCGTACGCGTGTGCCGTGATTACTAACCTGCGAGGGTGGATTAAGCGCAGGGCAGAGTTGAGCCGGCGATTGAGACGTCGGAGAGCGTCGAACAAAATGAAAACAATCATGCATGAGTCCGACTCCGCAAATAACCACTCTCATATGCTCCCGAGCCGCCCGCGCCGGCTCGGCCCGATAGTCCCATATCTGTTCTCACAACTCGACTCCGGTCTCGATCCAAAGGCGCCTTCGCCTCGCCAGCTGTGCCTCTTTGTGATCTTCCTAGTTCTTCGTGTGGAAAAAAATGGGTCGGAGGTGTGTCTCGAGGCTCGGCGCAGGACTCCTCGAAGCTTATGTGCACACAACCGACGGAGACTGTGCGCCTGTGTTGGGAACATTCCGTGGACGCCGAGCCCCGTGAGCTCGAAATCCTGTGCTTTAGCTCTCATTGCGGTCGCCTCAGTACCCACACTAGCTCGCTGGAGCAGCGCAGGCCCTCGAGCACCGTGTCTTCCTGCCGAAGTCCCTGCTCCCCCCCGCTCCACCACGTCTCGAATGTTCGCGCAAACTTACCCGTTATGGGCGCCGCCGATCGCCCCGAGCGCGGAAAGTAAGCCACACGCGCCTATCGGACCCGAGCTTATGCGTGTCCACTGTCCAACCGGACGACCGGAGCACAAGGGAAGGGCAGCGACCAAACTCTACCGGCAATCCGATGAGGTCCTCGCACGGGGTACAAAGTGAAACGAAAACACGTGGATTAAAGATAAATACGTATACAGATTGCTTGCGAGGGTGGTAGAAGTACAACATCGTTGGGTTGGTGAGGGGGCGGGTGGGCGCGAGGATGGGGTAGTATACAAAGCGGAATTATGGGTTGGGGTGAGGTTGTGAGGCGAGGGAAAGGGGTATGAGGGGTCCGTGAAGCGTCCGCGGGTGATGCGATGGGACGCACAGGAACCCAAAGCGTTGCTGTCGTACCATATGTCGAAACATAAACCAGGAGCCGGCGCGAAAAAGCGCCGCCCTGCTTTTCTTCTTCCACCTCTTCCAGTGGCCACGGCATCCAGAGACGAGAGAGACGAGAGAGCAAGGGTGCGGGAGCCGGGGATTATTGGTCGTCGTCATCGATGAGCGGGAACGTATCCCGGATGTCGAACGTCGCGCCGATGAGTATCTCCTCTGGGGCGACCTCCGTCTCCTGCTCCATCGACTCCTCCCAGCCGTGCCACCACCACTCCTCGTCCTCTTCCTCGCTCTCCTCTTCCCCTGGGCCTGCTGCTTCTCGTTCATCGCGACCCCAACGAGGTCCTCTGACGGGTAGCGGAAGACGACGCTCGGCCGTTCTGTGCCCGCAAAGTTGACGCTCTTCCGCGACCCAGAGCCAGGCCGCTCCTGCGCACCCGCCTCCGTGGTCGACGACGCCGCGCCCTTCTCGAGCGTGCTCGGCGGCGCGGCGTACACCTGGGGCGTCGACGCAGCGGGGCGAGTCCCGGCGCGCCAGGGCGAGCGGCCGCGCTCGTGCACGTGGTGGGCGTGGTCGACGGGCGTCCGGGGCGACGGCGAGTCCAAGTCTGAGTCGTCCGAGTCCGGGTCCGAGTCGCTGAACGCGCTCGAGCGGCCGTAGAAGTCGGGGTAGCGGACGCGGGTCGCGAATGGGACGCAGCGAGCGTGCACGTGCGTGACCGTCAGCGGCGCGTCCTCTGGCGCGGGCGAGGTGCTGTCGTCGCTGGCGCTGGCGCTGCCGGACGCGACGGACGACGCGCTGTCGCGGCGCCGCATCGTGCGGGCTTCGACGGGACAGGTCGCCTGTGGGATGTGTGAGTGGGACGAACGTGCGATGGGAGGCTCGAGGTGAGTACGTACCGCTTCGTTGAAGGCGGTGTTCATGCGCGTAAGGCGCTCGAGGGCGCCCTCGGTGTTCCAGGCGGGAATGAGGCCGACGGCACCGGTGCGGAGGACGCGGATGCGGACGGCATACTCGTCGACGTCGTCAATGATCTCGACACGCTCGCTGGGCTCGACGTGGACCGGCTCTCGGTTGAATGGCGGGGGGAGGAAGGACGAGGACGGGAAGGCGTCCTTGGTGTAGCAGATGCCGGCTTTGGCATCCTGGAAGGCGGACCGCCAGGTGAGCGGTGGGGGCGCGTACATCGTCTTGGACGTCGACGGGGGCTCGGCGGGGATGGGGGAGAGGGAACGGCGGGAGCGAGCGGGGCGCTCGACCTCGAACTTGGGTGTGAGGGAGGTGCGAGACATGTCGGTCGAGATCTGGTGGAGGACGCGGGGGGAGTGGGAGGACCGGTAGGTGACCTCGTAGGGGATGGGAGTGGGCATCTTGAGGCAGTCGGAGTGCAAGGGATTACGCGAGAAGCGCGAGAGGGCGTAAGCGAGAGAACGGATCAGGCGTGGAGGGCGTCGGGATTCGGGCTGACGGTGGATGCGACGTGGACGATGGGCGCTGTATGGGCAGCGGTGTGGACTATGACAATGATGTGTCTTCGCCGACCGGGGCTTCACAGGCGATGTGTGTCAGCAACTTGTGTGACGAAGCGTGATCCTGGCGGACGAGCGGTGAGTGCGAGGATGTGCAGCGACGAGGGCGGCGGGCGGGGGACAGACATGATGCGGATGGGGCTATATGTGCGGGGGAAGGGGCAGCCTGGTCTGGTGAGATAGCTCGCGGGGGCGATTGAGGGGCCATCGTCAGCTGGGCGGACGAGGGGGAGGTGTGGCTCGAGAAGGCGTGCGCAGATGTGGGGAACCGCTCGCACGGGCCCTTCGCGGAGAACCAGCTGCTGATCGTGGCGGGCCCCAGGACCCCGGAGCACCCCTTCCCCAGCCCCGATCCACGTCCCTGGCTTTGCCTGGCTTTGTGCTGGTGGAGTGCTCGCTCGCGCAGGGTCCAGCCTGCAACACTCCCGCGCGTGCGCGTGCGCTCTCCCGCGCACTCCACACCCACCGCTGCCCGCGCGTTGTCCAGACCGTCTGTGGGCTCGCGGTGGACGACAACGGGAGCAGAGCTGCCTTGCGCGCTGACGTGCCTTGACGTCGGGGGTCCAGCGATCCAGGCAAGGAAGCGCGATGGGCCCGTCGGATGCGGGGCAAAGCGCACGCCCGCGCACACGACCCGGCCGCTGCGCCCGATGTCCCGGTGGGGTGTGTCGTCGGTGTGTCAACCGCGCTCAAAGGCCGTCGCCTGCTTCAGAAAGCAGTCGCCGACGCCCGGTCACCTGCCCTCTTCTGGTCGCCCTCCCGCGCCCGACGCGGGCGCGCGCGCCATCTTGGGGCCCGGCTCTCCGTCCCGAATCCGCGCGTCGGCGGTGCGAAGAACGAGAGTCGACGTCAAGCGAGCGTGCACAGATGGTCGCCGGTGGATGGTTCCCCGCGCGTCGCGGCCTCGACCCCGCCTTCGAGGGCCCTTCCAAGCCCGTCGCCCGCGCTGCGATCACAGGAGAGCTCCCCACGCAATATGAAAGAACGCGCGCGCCGATGCGGGGCCCCGGATTTCCCGTCCGGTGTCTCCGAGAATGTACGTACGCCTCCCCGCTCGTTCTCGTCGGGGAACGCGCGCGGGAGCGGCTGACTGCGTGAGGCGCGACACGAGGCTACTCATCCTCCCGCTCTTTGATCGGCGACTTCCCGTGCGCTTCGGCCAGGCCCCGCCCCATCGATCAGACTCCACTTCAGCTCTTGGTAACGGCCTCTTGCCATCGAGATTGGACAGTTCCGTTATTGACCAACAGGAGGTAGATGTGAGTGGTGTTCAGCTGAGCTCCAACCAACGGGGCCACGGTGGACGAGAATCTGCGTAGCCGACGTGCCTCGATCGGTACATCCACACGGCGGTGAGGATCGAGATTCGACGCGTTGAGTAGACGGAAGCGAACCTGAATCCGGAAGCAGACACCGCGTGAGCACCACGTGCTCCACGCGTCGATGCCTTGGCCCGGGGCCCCTTTCAATGTAATTAGCGGCCGCCTTTGTGGCGTTGCTCACTGGCACTAGTCTGGACAATTAGACCGCATGAACGGACATGTCTACGCTCACCCGGCCAACCTTCGATTGCATCCCCTTTCCCGTCAATCCAAGATACCACGCTTGATCCGGAACTGTACTCACCCGAAGCTCAGACCAAAGAGCCTCAGCCTGGGAAACGCCACCCCCTGCGCACAGCGACATGCATCCAACTCCGACCAACGCGCAGCCGAACGATTGAGCCAGCGCAGCGCAAGCCATGTGCCGGAACAGGCACCGAGACCCCGCGAACCGCTTCCACCCACACAGCTGCATCCGTCCAGCGAACATCCCGACTCTCCTCTGCGGACGCAATAAACTTCACCGCCTGGTGTGTAATAACGGGGGCGTTTGCGAAGCTGCCTCTCACCTCGATTGATCATCAAGCACCGCACCGCCGCCGTAGTCTTCTAGCTACATCTTGGAGAGTGCCGCTACCATTGTACCAAGCACTGCGAAATGACGAGCATTGTCGCTGCGATCTGGAGAGCTGGAGTGACGGTCACTGCGACGAGCGTGCGTGCGTATGTACGTACGTACTGCCTACGAGCTCCCGGCACAAGGGAAGCTCGCGGGGACAAGCGAGGAAGCACGAAGCGGCTCCAGGGAAGCGTCGACGCAGACTCTCCTCGACGCTACAAAACAGGAAGTGCGCGGATCGGTGCGCGCGCGGAGTCATGAACACCACAGCTGGGCTTCCACCCCGCTGGATCACAGAATGCGACAAAGGGGTGCGATAAGCCGAGCCCGCGCAGCGTACGGGCAGCAGTACGTACTCGTTCCCCCGAGGCTGCAACCTACTGTTTAGCCTCGGAAAAACGAGAAGGGCCGTCGCGACGACACAGGACATATGCGGTTCCCAGAAAGACAAGTCGGCCACGCGCCCGCCCAGGGGAAGCGATTGTGGGCAGAGGGCGCGGGCGGGGCTTCTGGTCTTCTAGCCGTCTAGTCTGCTCGCGCGGGGCTCCCGATGTGGACGTGCCAGGGATCGTCGCTGCTGCCGCCTAGCAGCCGGGCCCAGCTGTCTCCAACGGGCAAGGTGCAAGGCAAAACCCAAGCTCTTAAACGAGGCGCGTCGACGCGCAATGACGCGTCTGAACGGATCGAGAGGCTCGCCCTGTTCATGAGCTCTGCGCGAGAGCGGTCTGAAGTCAAAGCGAGCACGGTGCGTGGACAAGATCTTCAAAGCCCCTGCTGCTCAGAACCGCAATGTCCGTCGCGACAATCCCTCACGCACCCATACCGCGCGACGCCCTCATCGCCAGGACGCCCCCCGCGCGCAGCGGGTCGAAGATCCCCGGCATTCTCAGAACCCGCAGCGGCGCCCCGAAGCCAACGTCCTTGCGTGCGCGCAAGCCCGTTTCCGTTCAACCTTTCGTCCCGCGGCGTAACTGCGGCAGCCGGAGGGGCTAGTACCCCCGTCGAGAGCGCAACGGTCCCGACGATCGAAAATTAGCCTTTCGCATGCCGCGATCCGCCCCGGACGCACCAGGAAGGAGCGGCCTGCGGCCTGCGCTCCTCTTCCGCCGCGAAGGACGAACAGGTTCACAGAAGGCAGCACTCGCGGGAAGGTACGTAACCCGTACGCGCGAGTGTCGTCAACGAAGCCAGGGACCTGGTGGAAGCCAGACGGCTCTCGCCTGGGAGGGTGTGCAATTCGTGTCGCGCTCTAGTCGCCCGTACGCTACATCTCCGTGGCCAGACCGAGGCCCGGCAAGTCATTGATGCTTGGACGTAAGTCCGCACGCCATCACCTCCGCTCGCTCCGTCCTTGATCCACCCCAGTCGTTTGCCTGCTGAGAACGGAGAGTTGAACCTTGACTTCGTCCCAGAGCGCCCGTCGCGGGCCGCTCGAGTCTACGCCGCGATGCGGTTCCACCCGAGCGGCTCGCTCCAGGAACGCCACATGCGGTCGAGGATGCGCAACTTGTCCGCGCGCCCGAAGCTCGGGCTTTCGAGGTCCGCGACGTCGCTCAGGAAGCCTTCGTGGAGGCGCGAGCGCGGCGGGAGCGAGCTCTCCGCGTACCGCCGCAGGCGCGTGACCGAGAGCAGGAGCAGCCCCGCGGTCAGCGGCGGTACCGCGTCAGGCGCGGCGGACGCGTCGAGCGACGCGAAGGAGAGCACGGACTGGCGCGCGCGTACCCGGTCTCCGTGGTGCCCGTGCGACGGCGCCGGCTCGGAGACGAGGAGGCGTTCGAGGCGTCTGCATGCGCGCACGATGCCGTAGGACGGAGCACGCAAGAAGGAGAAGCACGGTCAGCCTGTGGGCGGCGTTCGATAGGCGGGCGGACGGACCTCATCGTGAGCCAGACGCTGCTGCGCCTCGCTTTCCCTCCGTATCGGCCCCGGCCTCTTCCGCCGGACAGAACGGTGCCGATGTAGCCCGCGGCGGCATAGAGGATCGTGAGGGCGGGGGCGACGCCTACAAAGGCGAAAGTGAGCTCCTGGCTCTTGAGAAGCTTGTCGATTCCGGAAAGCGCCTGGTTGATATCGACCTGCATCACCACAATGGGTTAGCAGCAGTTCAAACAGAGAGCGCCTCACAGCCAAGGTTTTGCCTTTACAGCGAGCGCGACGCTGGGCGGAACGCCTGAAATGTCGCAAGAGCGGCGAGCATACCTTCGTTTTCTGGATCTGGATGAACAGCGAGCGGAGGAGCGTGCCTTGAACGGCCGACTTGAGCGGCGTCTTGATATCGTCCTCATAGATCTGCATGACCGCGGTAAGGTCTCCGGCTTGGACCTGTCTTGACAGCAACTCGAGCTGTGCGGATGAGTAATGTAACTTCTCCAGTGCGAGAGCAAGTGTCATACGCTCCAGGGACTGCGACAGACGCTTAGTTATGGTATTATGGAGGGAGAGAAGTCGAAAAGGCCCACCTCTAAGTCCGCCCGAACGCTATCTTTGGTAACAATGACGCCGTCTTCTCTGCCCGCGCGCACAGTATGGATAATGCCGCGGATGGGTGTGATAACCCAATCTTCCCAAAAGCCTTTGACGGTCTCGAATGTTTCCTTGGCGAAATCCTCCAGTGTGGCGCGCGATGCGTACGCCGTCTTGATCGCATACAACACCAACGGTGGTAAAAATACCAGTCGCGGCCAGAGGAGGGTCAGCTGCGAAGGTCGCTTGAGTTGGTTGGCCTTCACTTCTGCGCCGTGCAGCGACGCGTGTGATGGAAGGGTGATGTTCGCGAGGGTGGACAGCGACTCCAATACTGCCCCCGGATGTCTATCCGCTGAACCGACCAGATCGGAGTCCCCTCCATCGAGAACAGCTTGCAGGTATTGGGCGAACTCCGCGAGCGCGTAAAACGCAGCGTCGCTGCTGGGCTCCTGGAGGGCAAGCGCGAGGCGGTCGCGCAGGTTCACTAGGGAGCCGAGGACTTCCGCCCGATCATCGCGTATCCGAGACAACTCCGTCTGCTTATATGCGCATTCATCGCGGGCGAGGCTGTATGGTAGGGCCAGCACGGTTGTTCCTACGCGCGCAACCCCGGAGAGTGTTTGTAGGAAGATTTGTGTGTAGATTCACGCGTCGAGGACATGGACGCGGTCATCGTCGCAAGAGTGATGTTGTATGGTTGGCGTTGCAAATGGGGGAACATGGCGGCAGCAAGAGCATGAGGACGGAGGGATCCTTCTGACGGGAAAAGGTGACGAATCGAAGCAGGCTTGAGTGTGGACAGATGGATGGGGATATCGCGTGACCGCAACGTCGAAAGAACCATCATCGACGCGTTCGCGACGCGCAAGGGCAGCGCTACATCCCCCCGAGCCTTCATGAGGACGTGTATTATGACGGAAGGAACCCATACTCACTTTGCAAGACATAGTACGCGACATTCGTACGTGACCGCCCCAGATCAGACCACCACTCCAGCTCCGTCTCAGCCTCGCTAGCTTCTTCCAAGAACGTTGTCAGCGCATGTGCATATAGCCCAAGCGCAACCTTGCCCAAGATTGCCTGTCGTAGCGATTCCTCTTCTTCGCCAACAAGTTCTGCAGATAGCAATTGCTGCTCATGCTCGAGGCCCTGCAGCTGTCCTATGCATTGCCGAAGAGATGATAGCGAGTGGGCGCGATCCACATTTATGAAGAGTTCACGAAGCAACTCCTTGGAGCGGTTGGAGGTGATGCGGACTCCGGCTGAAGTGCTGGAGGATGCTGCGGGAGCGGCCTTCTTGGAGAGGTCGTCGACAAAGTAAGATATAAAAGTCGACATGTGCGTGTTCGAGCTCAGTTCATGGCAGCAGAGGTAGGAAGAAGAGAGGCGATGGGTCTGGTGGTGGAAGGGTTGAAACCAACCGTATAGACGCCGTCTGCGTCATAGCGCGACGCTTCCGCAAAAGGCAACAGGCATACTGAACGTCATCCAAGTTTCCACTAAGAAGCATTACACATCATGACTGTCTATCCGCCTTCCTCCATATTTCAGCACTGGAACACGGCCGGACCTAAATTTCCTACTATTAGAGCAAACTTCGACATCATAATGTACATGCTCGACTGACCTGGTACAGTGTACTCTTGGACGGTGTAGATGTTGGTTACAATACCAGGGTCGGTAGCTGAGAACCGACTTTCAATAGAATTTTTGCGGAAATGGGCAGAGAATACGTACGAGTGTATGCTCCAGGGAAGCTGACAGTGTCGGGCTCTGCGTCTCCACCACCAGTCACCTCGATTTGAGCGCAGCTCGTCTATGCAGTAGCCCTCAGCGGACGTCAAGAGCAACATGTCACGCGTGAACGCACGAAAAACTGAGCGCCAGGATATTGCGTCGCACTGGACAAGGCTGCGCTCATTGTTCAGTCAAGCCAGACAAGCAATCCAAAATGCTCGGTGCGTACAGATGGCCTCTGCGCGGAACAAGTACTGGCCGGACTTGACGCAGGATGGAATTGTGACGTTCAGGTAACCACCGTTGATGAAGAGAACGTCGGATCCCCATTGACGCCTAGTGCTGTAACCGTCCTCGAAGATCTGGGAAGACACCGGATCAGTGAATTATGAATGTCATCAATCCATGTAGAAGTTCGCGCAGGTTCGGGGAAGGGGAAAACGAAGCTTGATTAGCGCTGTATGCGCGCGTGCTGTAAATAGTACATGACGTGAACAAAGGGCTAAGTGTATCGTAAAGCGTGTGAGGCGAGACCAAGAGATAACGGACTACAAAGATAACATGCGTATGCGTAGCGTAATCTAATCTAATCGTGACCGGCGCTTCCGCGCGTATCTTCAACACTCCCCCTCAACTCGGCGTCTGAGAGGATCCCGAGTTGCCGTCGCAGCATGTGGAAGCGATCGCGCGGAAGCGGTTTCGTGAACATGTCCGCGACGTTGTCCTCAGTAGGTACGTGCTTCAGTTTGATGGTACCGGCTTCTACACATTCGCGAATAAAGTGATGCCGGATGTCGATGTGTTTGGTGCGCGCGTGATGTACGTTGTTCTTGGAGAGCGCGATGGCCGAGAGATTGTCCGCGTTGAGGTCCGTCGCGTCCTCCTGCTTCAGATACAGTGCCGCGAGGAGCGCGCGCATCCAAATCGTGTGTCGCGCGCAGTACGACACCGCCATGTACTCCGCCTCCGTTGACGATAGCGCCACTACCGCCTGTTTCTTCGAGCTCCATGCGACAAGTCCGCCGGCGATCAAGAACGCGTATCCGGAAATTGATCGCCGGTCCACCGGGTTAGCGCCCCAGTCCGCGTCGGTGTACCCTTCGAGGCGCAAGTGTTGGTACGCCACTTTGGTTACCAGCTCCCCCTTCGCGTGGTAAGTGATACCGTAGTCGAGTGTTCCTTTGATGTAGCGGAAGACGTGCTTGAGGGCTGTCCAATGCACCGGGCCTGGGCGCGAGCAGAATTGGGACAGCGCCTGTACGGCGTATGCGAGATCCGGTCGCGTGCCGAGCGCCGCGTACATCAAGGTACCGATTGCTGATTGGTACTCATGGACTTGTGCGGGGGTCACCTCCTCATCGTCGCTCGTCTTCAGGAGCTTGACATTCGGGTCCATCGGCGTCTTCACCGGGGTACACTCCGACATGTGGTGTGCTTCAAGCGCACGACGTAGATAGTTCGTCTGTCGCAGCGTGAGGTCGTCAGGTGATCCGATAGGGCGCGAGATTTCAAGTCCGAGGAGTAGGCGCGGCTCGCCTAGATCCGTGATCTCATAGTGGCGCTCAAGACCTTCTTTGATCGCTTCCATCTCCGCCTCGTTCGGAGCCACAGCCACCATGTCGTCCACGTGCAGTCCGATGCCGTGCTCGCCGCCGGGCCGGACATAGACACACTGATCCGGTTCAGTGCGAATAAACTTCATGTCCTGTACGAGTGCCCCGTCGATGTGTATGTTCCAGACGTTGGCGGCTTGCTTGAGTCCGTAGAGGAGCTTCTTCAAGCTGAGCACGTTCGTGGTCCCGTCCTCAAAGTCCGGGGGCTGGCACATGTAGATCTCCTCCTGGAGGTCGGCATTGAGGTAAGCGCCGACGACGTCGAATTGCCGAATGATGAGTCGCTTGTGTACTGCGATCGCGATCAAGGCCCGAAGTGCATCCATTCGCACAACTGGCGCGTATGTGTCGAAGAAGTCCAGCCCGAAGATTTGGCTGTACCCGAGCGCGACCAGCCGTGCCTTGAATCGAAGGATGATGCCCTCCGCGTTGACCTTCAGGCGATAGACCCAGCGGCATCCTATTGTCCTCCGCCCTTCCGGTAGCTGCACCATCTCGAAGACCCCAAGTCTGATGAGTTGCGCGAGCTCGCTCTCCATCGCGCGCCTCCATTCTGGCCACTCCGGTTGTGCGCGCGCCTCCTTCAAGTTGCGCGGCTCGATGACGTTCCCCGCTCCCCCTTCAACGCCGAAGAGTGAGAGTAAGCACGTGATGAGTGCTTCGTCGGTGATGGGGATGCGTTCGCCGTTGTGCGCAAGTGCCTTGTAGTCTAGGCGTGGCTTGCCTGCCAATCGCGACGCGCGACGCGGGACCTCCGGTACGGGCGCGGGTGCGAGCGTGGGCGCGAGCGCAGGTGCGGGCGCGGGCGCGGTCGCGGGCGCAGGCGCAGGCGCGGGCGCGAGTTCAGGCGCGGGCGCGATCGCGAGTTCGGGTGCGGGTGTCCGGTCCGCGTCTCCTCGGGGTTCTCCCCCTTCTTCTTCGTCCTGACGCTCGCCAGACTCCACATCCTCCCCCTCGAGCGGCTGGGCGAAGTACTCCATGTACTCCCATACGTCCTCGTCCTCGTCCGCGGGCGGAGTGGGCTTCCGTACGCGAAAGACCATGTTGCGTGACTTTCCGATCCGCCGCGCGTGCCTGTCCCAGTATAGCCAGGCTTTGCTCCCCGGAGCCATCCCGACGAAGCGCATCGGTTCCGATTTCGGATCAAGCTTTGATCGCTTCGCTGCTGACGTGAGAACCCAGCACTCGGCACCCCAGGTGTGGAGTTCGGAGACGTCGGGCTTCCGCTTGTGCCACACTTGGTAGGGTGTTTTGTCCTTGAGTGCGCGAGTCGGGAGGATGTTCTTCAGGAAGATGGCATGTGCGAAGGCTTGTGGCCATAGGAACTTGGGTAGATCGGCAGCGATGCGCATGGCGCGCGACCGCTCCAAAGTGGTCCGGAAGACGCGCTCGGCAATCCCGTTCTGGCCAGAAGACTCGGGTGCGGTAGTCTCGATCGTGATGCCGTGTTCCTTGAGGTAAGCGCCGAACTCTCCCCCGAGGAACTCCTTCGCGTTGTCGAAGCGGACGCGTTTGATGGTGACGCCGTGGAGAGTTTGCAGGCGCATGCGGTATTCGTGGAAATGGGATTTGATTTCAGACTTCTCCTTCCCGAAAGCCGCTTCCGACATACGCGAGTGCACGTCGGTGAACACCCATGCGTAGCGCTCGTGTCCTATCCCCTCCGTCCGGGCCGGTCCCCACGTGTCCAGCACGATCAACTCCCCGATCACTCCCACCTCCGTCTCCGACGCCGCCGATATGGTGCCACCGTCTGCTTCCCCTGTACGCACGCTTCGCACTGCTCCTGCGCGGGCGTCCCCTTGTCCACCACCAGTCCGTCCACCAGTTCCTTCCGCATCATCGCGTCCACGACCTTCAAGCCCGGGTGCCCTAGTATGGCGTGCCATTCGTCGTAAGTTCGTTTGCGGATAGGTCTGGAAACAGCGCCCGGGTACGATACCTCCGGAATCTCCGGCGCTCCGTCCATCTCGTAAAGATAGCCGCCCCCGCGGCGTCCAGAGGCGTAAGCACGCCCCTTCCGGTTGAGGAATTTGATCTCCCCGCCGGCTAGTTGAACCGTGTGTCCAGCCGCTTCGACGCGACCGATCGAGATGAGATTGTGCGGAATGCCGGGTGCGTGGATGACGTCAAGCAGGTCGACGGTGGTAGTCTTCCCGTCGTGCTTGTAAGTGAAACGTATGGTTCCGCGACCGAGGATGGGGGTGGTTCCGGCGCCTTGGAGGTACTTGCCAGTGACGGGTGAGTAGGTGGTGAAGAGGCGCCGTTCGCGCGCGACGTGCGATGTGGTGCCGGTGTCCGCGATCCATGCACCGGCGCTCATAGCGGTAAGCGCGACCTCGTTGATCGTGGCGCCCGTCTCGATGAGAGCGTAGGCGTATCCTTCATCGTCCGAACTCTCCTCCGCCTTCCCTTTCTTCTCCTTCGCCGTCAACGCCTTCTCATCCTTTCCCGTCTCCCTTTCTTTCCCTTTGCCACCGCCCCACGGACGATGGTTCGGGCAATCCCTCTGCACCCCGACCTTCCCACACTTCCAGCAGTGCGGCGGCCCGCCGCTCCGCTTCCCGCCGGTCCCACCTTGCTTCGCCAGGAACGCGGCCTCGGTTGCGTGAGTGCGCGCTCCGTGATCGCGTATTGATCCGATGATGGTGTCCGGATCTTGGAGCGCGCTCTCTTGAATCGAGCTCGTGAAGCCGCGCCAAGACTCCGGGAGTGCGCAGAGAAGCAGAAGTGAGAACTCATCGTTTGAGATCGTCCGGTTCATGTCCGCTAACTCCGACCGCCACACACCCATCCTCTGCACCCACTCGTCCACGTCCTCCCCATCAGAGTATTGTGAGTTCATCATCTTCCTCTTGATCTCGATGATGCGTCCCACGCCGCGTACTTGATAGTTCTTCTCCAATTTCATCCAGGCGTCGTGGCTCGTATCCGCGTCCGATACAAGCGCCGCGGCCGCCGTCCCGAGCTTGAGTTGCATACCGACAAGCGCCGCGAGGTCTTTGTCTTCCCAGGCTTCGACGTCGGCTCTGTTGCTCCTGTCGTCGGCTAGCTTCGGGCGCGTCTCGTGACCGAGGACGATGTCCGAGATCTTCGCGAGTTTGAGAAGCCCTGAGAATTGCCGACGCCACCGGGGATAGTCGCTCGATCCTGAGAGTGGCTCAATCTTCGCCCGGAGCAACGAGTTGATCTTGTCGGTGTTGGAAGTCATAGTGAGTGGAGATGTCAAGCTAAGGTGTGTACAAGAGGCTGAGTGGATACTGCTTTAGAACGAAGCAGGGCTCATAACCTGTAGAAGTTCGCGCAGGTTCGGGGAAGGGGAAAACGAAGCTTGATTAGCGCTGTATGCGCGCGTGCTGTAAATAGTACATGACGTGAACAAAGGGCTAAGTGTATCGTAAAGCGTGTGAGGCGAGACCAAGAGATAACGGACTACAAAGATAACATGCGTATGCGTAGCGTAATCTAATCTAATCGTGACCGGCGCTTCCGCGCGTATCTTCAACAATCCAAGACCATATGGGATGACCTTGAACCACTCGAGACCTGTCACGTTCGTCTGAGTGGCATCCGGGATTGCAGCGCTAAAAACCACTGAAGTTAGCAGATGCGTGGTGATGTCCTGCCTACGACTAGTGCGGCTTACAGGTAGGCAAGCACTGGGCCTTGAGAGTGAGGTCAGCACGCAATCCCGACGCCACAAGCATTCGATGCAACTCACCCTTGTTCTCTGGGTCAAGAGGATCGGACGGGTCCGGTCCGACGTACCCAGCCGAGGTGTGGTGGAACTCGGCGGCGATAATACCACCAGCGGGAACCCGGGCGACGGCCGTGGACACGGGCTGAATGAACCCTGTGTTGCATATTATGTCGTTTGAAGTGATATCCCGGAGACCCTTCAAGACAACGTTGAGCCAGCTTATGAAATCACAATCCGAGCAAAACACTCTGACCTTGTTCGACGAGGGCACACGGACGGCAGCACCGTGACCTTGTTCGACACCATTCACGGAGATGGCCTGACATTCGCGCATCTGGTTGGCAATCACCGCGAACTGGACGTGAGAAACTCACCGAGAAGACAGTGTTGGCCGAGACTGAGCTCGCAGTCAGAACCAGTGAAGCTAGGGCGACAAATGAGGGCTGCATGGTAATGTCGACTCCCACCACATGCCGTCTCTGGCTTTTATGGTCCCCCGCGAGCAGACGGCAGTATGCCATAGTCTCGTGAGGTGCGGGAGATGGGCTGTGTTCCGTCGTTGTACGTTAGAAGCACGCCGTAGGGGTAACTGACATCTCAGCTGATGTGCCGAGGTTTCAAAACTGTCGCCAGAAGGACACCAGTCCCGAACATTGCAGAGTTCTGAGGAGGAAATTATGTGCCCTATTCAGTGCAAGGCGGCTGGCGGTAGGTTGTTGAGTGGACCTCGTGGGTCAGAAGCGACAAAGCGCTTCTGGTAGCGAAGTTTACGCGTGCGCAACCGGAAGGAGAGGCCCAAAATACTTTGCCAAGACAACTGGTAGATGTACACAGCGTACGGGAAACGGGAATACTCGTGGTCGAGAGCCCGAAGTCCGTTCCGCTCCGGGGCCTCGAAGGCAAAACGCAGATCACAGGCACTGGCTGAACTGAGCCCGATGAAGCGTCAGGCGTTGATGTAAAGACTACTTCAGATTTTTACTCACGTATGCATTGGATACAACACACTTGTAGGGTGAAACACAGTCGACCGGTCCGGTGTAACTAAGAACGTAGTGATCAGTGTTCCATCCGATGTACACGGCACCTCGTACACCAGAGAATACTCACGAGAGCCCTCCGCATTGCCCATAATGGGTGACGGTACCAACAGCGGTGCTCGTCGGAGCGCTTGCAGTAGACGTAGTGGGAACGGCGGTCGTCGTTGGGGCCGACGTGGTCGATACAGAGCCGGGAGCTGAGGAACCGCCACACTGGAAGACAGCGGGACCTGATGGCAAATTTGTCGGTCTTTCAGGGGCGTTTCAGAAACACGAGACATACCAGGAATAGTGTACGAAGAAAGAGTCTGGTATATGTTAATCTTGATACCAGGGTCAGTGCCGGAGTACGCGCCCGGGAAACTAACGGTTGCAGGCTTGGTGCTTCCTCCACCGGTAATTTGCATCTGAGCGCATTCCATCTAGGCGATCGGTGTTAGCACAAATCAATACTCTCGGTTGTCTCGTTGGCTCACGTATAGCTGGGCACCAGGGTAGGATGAAGCAGCGTGCAGGGCTGTGCCCAATCAGTCAGTCTGATGTCATGCAGGCAACGAGTATGACGGTCTTACCTATCAACTCAACGCGAAGGAGGTACTGCCCGGCTTCAATGCAGCTGGGGATAGTGAACGTGACCTTGCCCTTGTTTAAAATCAAACGGTCGACACCCCAGGTCTTGTCACTCTTCATGCCGTCTTCCCAAATCTACTCAAAACCTGGTGAGTGCATATTCTTCTGCGCGACTTGTGGTGGAGACTTACCTTGAACCATTTCAAGCCAGTCACGGTAAGGTCAGTGGCATTGCTGACCTTGGCCATGTACGCCATCACTGGGCCTAATTACGTCCCTTTAGATCCATGAACTACAATCGACAGATGTTGCTCGCATACCCTTGTGACTCGCATCAATGGGATCGGCCGAGTCAGAGGAATCGGCACCCGCAAGAGCTTCGAAAACATTGAATTTTTGTGATTGACAGACATGGCGACGGTACACTCACTGTGATGCCACTCGGCGGTGACCTGAGATCCCGCGGCCGCCGAAATGACCTTAGTAGAGATAGGTTGGTGGTACGGGTTGATACCTCCGTTGCAGATGACATCGTTTGAGGTGACGTCGGTAATGGGCTGGTGGAGCAGGGATGTTTCGTAAGTCGGGCGGCATAGTAGCAGCTATAGTAGTTTTAGAACGTACGCCATCGTAGTCGGGGACACGGATGCCGTTGGTGTGTCCTTGGTCAACTCCGTTCACATACAGCTCCTGAGCAGGTAGAACGATACAATCAGCTGAAGGCAGACGGGGAAACCATGGACAAAGGGACTCCAACTCACCTGGAAGATGGCGTGGCCCAGAGCGGAGGCGGCGAAGGTCGCCGCAGTAAGGAGGGAAGTGAAGGTCCGCATGGTATTTGAGATGTGGTTCGACGACGCAACGACTTCGGTGCAGAACGAGCTGCCCCGTCTGAGTCTTTATACTGACGGACTGAATGAGTGCCTACTGCCAAGGACTTTCTTCCGCCCTAAGGCCGTCAGGTTTCTGTGCCTACGCGAGGTTGTCGCTGAGATGGGTACATCGAAGGCCGGGCATGTCGTAGCGGGTTATTGAACAATGAGTGAGGGCGCAAGGCTGACCCGTTGGTAGCGAGATTATGGCATGACCGCTCCGATAATGATCACCGGGGTCTGAAAGCTATGGAATCATCCCGAGAATGTTCCATCCTGAGTCATTCGCCAACTGCTCGAGATTTGATAACGTTGAATGTGTTACAGGAACGTACCCACGCGACCAAAGTCAAGAGAATGCCGTGCAGAATAGGGATGTGTGTTCCGTCACGCGGAAAGTGCGCATTCAGTATGATACAACATGCCTGTTAGTACACTGTAAAACGCTAGTCAGTGAACGCTTGAACTGGAACAATCCAGGAGAAACACTTGCGAAGTTCATCCAGGATCCAGGTCCTAAACTCAATCGTCTCTCCAAGCAACATCGTTTGACGTCCACCTCTCTCCCCACATTACTCTCTTGTGATACGTCTTCCTCAGCTCTCTGAATTCCTTGACAAATTCGTCTATCTCCCTCCCACTAAGACCAATAGGCGCATCCGAGCCTGAACCTTGGACGAAGGCTGTAGCACGAGCTTCGGATAGATCATCTTGTGCTGTTGTTGCATGCCGTAAACGCATGAGCAGGAAGTGAGGTTCGAATCTCTGTCGCCGTGCACAGGTTCAGTACGATATGCATGGCGAGAGAGGGAACATGGCGATACTGTGCACTTGAAACCACGGATGAAAACCTACCTGATAGACATCACGCTGCTCCTTCTCAACCTCCTTCCACCGCGCTTCAAGACCCTTGGCTCGATCAAACGCCTCCTGTGTTTGACCTCTCAGCTGATATAACGGCTCCTGAAGAGCCGTATTGTTCTCTGCAGCCGTTGGTCAAAGAGCATTGGCGGGTCCGAATCAACTACGCACTGGCAATAGTCTCGTTCGCCATGGCAAGTTCCATCTGTCCCTGGTATAACATCTTCACTCGAGGTAGTGAGTGGAATACGGCCTGGAAGTATTGAGGGTCCGAGAGAAGCTCTTCAAGATCGTCTCTTCTGTGGAACATTGGTGAGGGCAAGCTAACAAGTGGCAAGTGGTGGATACGCACGATAGATGAGCCAGTTCAGGAAACTCGGCGGCGAGTCTCGTACCGACCGGTTGATTTGTCGGCGTGTCCATGTATATTTGAGCAACAGGTGCGTGATGCAGAGTTATGCAGCGTTCCAGCTGGAGGCGACAGTGATAGAGGATGCACACAAAGATTAAGGAGTTCAAGCCAAGTGCATGCGATCGGAGGCTGCAGCGCTGCGGATCCGGGCCGGTTCGCTCAGCGCGTTCATCAAATTCCTCACCTTCGCACCCCACCATCATCATGTTCACCGTTCTACCCGGAGAAAGTGTCCCTGCACAACATGTCAACCTAAAGCTTGGTCCAGGACTTCTACAGGAATCAACGTCCGATGGCCAGACGTCAGTTCTCTCCACGCGCGCCGGGGACGTGCAGCATTCCGCGAATCGTGCGAAGTGGTGGATAGAGAGCAACTCGCGGAGGGTATGTCTCGCTCTTCACAACACGTCTTTGATCGACTGCAGGCTCACAAGAGAGAAGCTAGTATGTGCCGGCTCCCCAAGAGTCGGTCATTGGCGTCGTCGCCGGACGCGCTGGTGAAAACTGGAGGGTAGACATTGGTTCTGCTCATTCGGCCTCTTTGGACGGCTTCGCATTTGAAGGAGCATCAAAACGAAACAAGCCAAACCTCAAGGTGTGTACTTCTATGTGCGCATCGATGCGCTTCGTCTGAAATGGACCGCCAGGTCGGGTCTTTGTTGTATGCCCGTGTTTCCCTTGCCCACAAAGACATGGAGCCGGAGCTCGAATGCTTCGACGCGCAGACCCGCAAGGCCGAAGGTTTTGGAGAGCTGAAGGGGGGGTTCCTCGTGCAATGCAGTCTTCAGATGTGCCGAATGTGAGTGCCACGCTTTTGCGCGCGTTCTTAGATTGAGAAGACTTTTCAGGCTGCTCGACCCGAAGCATTTCCTCCTGCCGATGCTCGGTTCTCGATTCCCGCTCGAATGCGCTACTGGCATGAACGGTAGAGTATGGGTCTCCGCGAAGGACCCGCGGCAGGTCATCGCGATGGCTCGTTGCATCCAAGCAGCAGATCCGGACGGAGGAGGGATGGACGAGCAAAGTGTGAAGAAGTTTCTTGACACGCTCGATGTATAGTGGACGTACAGGGGCATATGCTACACTGTTGTACATCAAAAAGCACCAAAAACCTCGGGATGGATGAGGGGCCTTGCACCGCTCCGACGCAGAAAGGGTATCTGACCGAGCAACACACCTAATCGTCGTCTGCTATGCGCGACCGCTTCGTTGGCTTCCTCCCCGATACGCTCTCATCGTCGCTCATGGGCGTTGCAGTACTCCTCCGTTTCTCCGCCGCGCGTTTCTTTCGTTGATAGTCCCGATCCCTAATCTTTTTCGTTTGTGCGGCTGACATCGCGTCCGCTCGCGATGCAGGGGGGACGCTGATTGTGGTGAGGCCTGGCGTGGACATTCTCGACTGGTTATCGCTAGTGGCTCCTGACTCTTCGCCCTCGCCTGAGAGTTCCAATGCCTACGCAAGTTAGCATACGTCAAGAGGCGCGTGGCGTAGAGGGCGAACCTTCTTGTACGTGTGACTACTTGAGGAGAATATCCGGTCGCTTTCGCCAATCTCGTATCGCTTCCTCCCGCCGGGCGGATTCTTGAGGTAACCCTCGAAGCCGTTGATGATATTGCCGCCGCTATGCGCGGCCGTGTCTGTCAGATACGAGGTTTCCAGGTTGTATATCTGCACTTCCATAGTGGTCTGGTTGCGCGCATTGAGCGTGAAAGGGGCGAAGGGACACAGGGACACTGCGCACCAGCTGCTTGTCGAGGTTGCGCTTCTTGGCGAGGGCCTGGAGGAGCTCCTTCTTCGCCGCATCATATTTCGATTTGGCTTCTGCTGATGGTGCATCCGTCGACATGAGGTGGGTGTGTGCCGATGGGCGCGGTATAGGTAGGTTTCAAGCTCTCGTGTAGAGCCGCCATGCCGCCCAGGCGTCCTGCACGTGACAGACGCGTCGTGCTTGACGGGACGCGTGCCTCGCCGCGCGATTCCGGCTCTGTACTACTCCATCACCTCGTTCTGGTCCACACTCTGCACACGTTGACTCCGCGAACTTTCAGCGACGCATTCCTACTTCCTGAAGAGGGTACATGGCTCCGCGTGAGTGGCGTCCCGGTGTCTTGACTCATTCACGGTATCTTCCACTCTTCAGGTGAATGTTCAAAGATCGGGTTCATTTCCGGCCTCGTTGGCGTCTGAGCTTATTCTGAGGACTGAATTTTGGTTATTTAATGCGCGGTCTTGCCTGCCCCCAAGTCTTTGAATTCAGTGTCAACCTGGAGTGCATTGCCTCCATCCGCCGATACCAAGACCAAGAAGGGCGAAGGTCGGATCCAACATCTCTCACACGGGTGTATTCGCCGCTCCTCGAAGCCAGCGGCGTTCTTCACTCAGTACGTTCATTCCCGAGAGACACCGCCTCCCTCGAACGCTTATCCCCGTACAACCCCCGTGCTGCGTAAGAATCTACAAGGTCCGTCATGCCACATGTCCGGTTTTACTTCACATGTTACGTTCTTCACCGTCACCAGCCCCGCGAGGGCCGGGGCGCCCTTTGTGGGGCATGAATGATCCATCATGTGGTTTACAGGCATGTTCGGCAGTGCACGGCCCATGCAATTCCTCTCAGGGTACGACTGGTTGTAAGAATTGGCTGTAAAGGTGTTTGTGTCCTGAACGATGTTTGTTGCGCGAGCAATTCCTGAGGATCAGTGTCGCCTGTTTATCCAGCCTACTTCTTTTCAGGTCAGGCGGGCTTTCGAGAATAATCACCTTGCTCATCCAGCATTCGCCGAACAGAACTATGTACGTATACACAGCGCCATACACGGACCATGCATACGATCGCCGGAAAAAAAACACCAGGATGTCTGTTGACCCGCCCAGGGCATGACGTAAGGGGCGTGTCTCCACCACTCGTATCCGTCAACGTTGAGATCGCCGACACAATTCAGCGGCGCGGGGGATTTTCCTACTACTGTGTCATCGTTCAAGCTTCGAGATGTGGACACGTCCAGGCCTTGCAAGGCACATCAACCAAGTCACACGATCGATTTGGGTACTTGTGTTTAGACTTTCAATTGCTATGCAGCTTGTTCCGGCGGACCTCGGTTTCCGGGGACTATCTCCTCGATGCGTATGATTGAATACACCGGATTGATTCGGATGCCATATGGTCACATGCTGTCATGCACAACATATTGGCAGAGTCATGGGCCAGTGTCAGACTTGGGCGACGTCGGCGAACTTGGGCAATCCGTGTGCGAAAACCCGTCTCATGTGCTTCGTTAGAAGGTTGGCCTAGGGGAGACTATCTCATGTGGGCCCATGGTCACGTAAGTACCAGTTTCAGAGTGTGTCGCCACCAATCGGGTTTGCATGCGACTCACACTCGCCACCAGAACTGCGCCGAGCGCGCCCGTCGCTGACTGTGAGAGCGTTCGGTTGATTTGTAGCAAGCCGGCGTTGGTGCTGTCTGCGGATCTACTGGGTTGCAGCATAAATTATCTCGCAGCGGGCTGAACACTGATCACTCGGTCGGGAATGCATCTCTGCAGTTCGCGCTCGCCGAGCTTCGCCCGGCGCGGTCTGTTGGGTCGTATCGCGGATTGGACGGAATACGTCAGCGGCGATGCCGGGCGACGACGGCACTCGGTTTCAGAATTTTGCGGACTCGGGGCGTGCGACGGCCGTCCGGGACGAGGGCAGTGGCCGGTCCACTGGTCCAGGCCCGTTGCCTGAGCCCGTGCCCGATGGAATCTGGGGTGCAGGGACAGTAGTAAGTCCGAACCATGGGTCGGTTTTTTATCCCGTTGGTGTGCGTAATGTGAGCCAAACTGCAGGCAGCGAGGAGGTCTCTCCCTGATCAAAGTACGAGGACGCAGGACAGAGAGAGTCGCCGCGAGGACTGCGCGTGGCCGACGGTGGGAACAACCTGCCCGATCTGTGAGGGATGTGCGGCCTGCTCGTCTCCAGCACACGTCCTTCGCTTACATTTTCTCCGCATGCATGTCCCAGCCATGACGACGTCGCAGCCCTCCAGACGACAGCTTCCTCCCGTGCTACCATCTGCTCCGGCCTGGCTGTGTTCTCCTCCCGACCTTGCCCAATCCCACCCCGCTCCCGCTCCCGGTCTCTCCGACCCCCTCCCCCGCTCCGGGACCGCCGATGACCGTTGCTCTTCCTCTGAAAACTCGGACGCAGCTCTCGCACACGACATCCTTTGGAAGCACTTCGGATTCATTCCCTGCGCCCCCGGCCTGGATCTCGAGCCGCCCAACGACCAGGTGAGCCGCCCGTCCCACATCAGGCACCCTCTTCCTCGTGGAACACACGAGCCTTGCGGGCGTTGCCCACCCCTTCCTCCGCTCGGACGCCTCCTGTTCTCGTTAAAGCATCGGGCGTCCCATCGTTACGGACACGCGTTCCGCCCGTCCTTACGCGATTATTCGACGCGTCAGATCACTCACCTCCGCCTTTTCAGCCCCTCCCCCACCCCCCGCGGAACCGCAAGCATCCTCCCCATTCCACTCCGCACCACCCTCATCGCCGCTCGCGTACCTCGTCCCCGGACGAGTTCGCTCCTCCTCCGAACATGACTAGGAAGCGACGCTCTCTCTCCTCCATCCTCGTCCCTTCTTTTCTCCCCGGCGCCGCTTCCTCCACCCCGCGTTGTCGCCCCCTCCGGCCTCACCAACGGATGCAAGCGCGCATCCTGTGAACACCAGTGTCCGCCCAGCCCCAGCGAGCGCGTCGCGTCCGAAGACTGGATCTCTTTCTACTCGGGATGCTCTGCCACGACCTCCCCGGGCTCTGAGCTCTCGTCCATTGGGCCCGTGACGCCGTCGCGCAACTCTCCGCCTCCAGACCTCCTTGATGAAGATCCGTTTGCCAACCTGTCACCCGCCCCATCTCTCCGCGGGTCTCGCGCGACATCGCCGGTGCGAACCGTCTTCGACGTATTCCACGATTCTCAACCTACGCTGCAACCTCAACCTCTGCTGGTTCCCCCGTCGCCTTTGTCTCGAGGCGATGGCCTCCATCGGCCACGGAGCTTACAGAGCCTTCCGTCATTGCGACCTGTCAATGATGTCGTTCCGTTAGCCCCTCCTCCATCTCCGATGATGTCGCCGCGAACTCCTCAACGAAGCAAAACATCTCCCAAGTCCATCCTGCATATACACGACCCGCGTTCGCGCCACGCCCGTCTCTTCCAACTTGAACACGCTCACGAGCGCGACCATACAGTTCCCTCAGGTAATGTCCGATGCTGCGCTCCTGGCGCTGACGCGGACTTTCGCTGATGTGCTGACCGCGTCCGTTTCGCAGGTGCGCAGAGGGCGGCCCGGCGCTCATCTGCCACTGGAGCCATGGGAAAATCCGGCGCCGTTCGGTCCCTCACCGCCATCTCCAGTGAGCCCAAGGAGCTTCTCGACCTCGCCGGTAGCGCGCCGCCGCCAGCGCCATTCCCGTCGGCCAACCCTCAGCGTGATCAGGGACTCGCGGATGTTTTTCGACGGGGAAAACGCGGAAGAGGTGATTCCCGCTCTGGAAGCGCCCGAAACAAGGGAACCTTCAGAATTGCCCGCGCCCAGCTGCGCCTCGCCGCTGCCCGAATCGCTCGACGGGGATCACGTTCTCACGGAAGCAGATGGTGCATCTCAAGCTTCGTTTTCATTAGACCAAGAAGACAACAACGCAGCGGAGGAGCCGGAGGATAACGGCCGTCCGCCAACGCCGCCTCCGAAGTCGCCTAGTCTGTGCCATTCCCGGTCTCCATCCAGTCTCTCAACACGCTCCGCAGTCCCGTCCCTCTCGTCTTCGCCCACCTCGCACTCGACCGGATCGGTGGATGGCCATCTTCCGTACCTCTCTCCCACCCACGCCCACTCCCCTCTGCCCCCACTTCCCAGCGTGGTCGTGAATGAGTCCCCACACGCAGACCACACCCGGCCAACCGGGGAGTCGGTAGCGTTCGCGCATCACCGGCATACTCAAGTTCTCATGAATGACCTCATTGCGAGTCTGGACTATGACTATTCCGATGCCGTGGTCCAGCTCAGCCCCCCTCCACGCAGTCCTTCGCTCTTCCCTTCCGGCGACTTCGAGCCTGGGTCCTCCGCAGGAACGATCAAGCGCGTTGTGTCCCCAATGCCCGCGACTCTATAGCTTCACAGCACACGTACATCTTCCGGGAAAACTCTAATTTCTCGGAGGGTTCCCGATGGAGCACAGAGGCCAGCGACATTCACTGCCGATCACCAACGGAGATGGAAGCCAACTACGAGGACTATTCTGCGGAGAGCAGTCGCTCTCATTCGCCGGTACTCTCGCGGACGGCATCGTCGACGGACTTTTCGGAGTACGACTTTGCGGAAGACGATGGTTACTACTCGTACGACCTTGGGGCGTTCCGCGATCCTCTGGGGTCACCCACCAGCGCCCAGAGATTTCCGGTCTTTGGTTACGGCATTCCGTGGCCTTCAACCCACCGGCAGCAAGCTAGCGCAGATTCGGGTTCGGGCGGCTCGAGCGGCAGCATCGCGAGCAACACCTTCACCGATCTCGAAGAGCTCGCCGAGGACTTGACCGAGCGGTTCGCACTTTCGAGCCAATCGCCGTCTAGCTCCGTGCGTTCGTCTTCTCACGACGAGGACGGCGACGTCTTCGGGCCTGTCGGTGAAGTTGCTGACGCGGCCGAGGGCGGTTACAGTCACCACGCGAGCCGGTCCGGGCGTCCAAGCGACGGAGCTCACAGTCAAGCACCCGCCGTTGGGGGCTTTTCAAACGGCCGTAGTGGATTTGGGTCTCGCAGTGGTGGTGGCGGTGGCGGCAGAGGGTTTGGCAGAGGGGGCGGCGACGACGACAGCGACGACGACCGGAGGCGGCAACCATCGCGTCACCTGGTGTCCACACTGGACATGGAGTCGGACTCAGATGAGGACGACTCAGATAGCGAAGACAGCGGTACGGACGACTACGGGCAGGAGAGCCCAAGCACGGAGAACTTCCCCCGCGCGCGCCGCGATACCACTCGCCCACACGCTCCACCGGTCTCTGCGCCCCCAGTCGCATCGAGTTCTACGAGCGAAGAACCAGCGGACGACGACGTGCCACTGGCGCGGCAGATCCCAGGCGCACTCAAGGCGCAACGCACCATTCGCCGGCAAGTGCGCGACGAGCTGGACCAGAAACGCGCCGAGCGTCGCGCCAAACACGCGCAGCAGGCACTGCGTCAACCAACCGTGCCGGCGGCGGAGCCTGCCCTCCCCGGCCAGTCCCATTCGCAACACGCCTCACCATCAAAGCTTGTCGGCCGGCCGCGCACGAAGACGCTGCCAAGTAAAATCAACAGCCCGCTGTCAGCCGGCGACTTGACGAAAAAGCTGCTCGGCCTGCAGACCACCGGTGTCTCCCCACCCCTTCCTTCCCCCTCGCTCTCGCCGTTACCCTCCTTGGCGCATGCTCACTCACAGTCGAAGCGCTCCTCCTTCGAGCGCGGTCGCGCTATCACCGGGACCGCGGACACGTTGTCGCACGCAGCGTCCCTCTCTCGCGCGCCGTCGCGCGCGCCTCAAGACAAGACGCTCCGCCCCTCACGTTCTTTCCATCACCCGTCTCGTGAAGCCGATCTTGCTCCGCCCATGCCGATGCCATCGGCGAACGCGACGACCAGCGCCGGGAGCGCGGGCCTCGCACGCAGCGGCACCGTGGGCTCGAGGAGACGACCGGCCGCCGAGGACCTCGCGCCGCCTCCTTTGCCCTCGTCAGGACTCGACCGCTCGCGCTCGGTCAAGTCGGATTCTCGCCGACCCAGCACTGAGCGCCCGCCGGTGCCGCCCATGCCCGCCGAGTCTTCGTCATCGGGCTTCGCCGTGCTCTCGCGCCCGCGCGCGAACACGGGAGCGGCACCACCCTCGGTGCCCGCGCCTGCCTCGGTGTTTACGCAGCCTGGCAAGGGTCAGATGTGGCAGCAGCGCGTGTTCATCGACAACATGCAGCGCTTCTGCTTGGTGGAGATCGGCTCGGCCACGAGCGCGGGCGACGTCCTGAACATGGTGGACGGCCAGGGTGCGCTCGAGCAGGGTCCCGCCGCGAGCGGGGGTTGGATGCTGTGGGAAGTCTCCCAGGACTTCGGAATGGGTGAGCAGCCGTTTCTCCGCCATGTCGCGCTGGCGCTATGGTGATGAGCTGATTGCGAATCCGCTGTTTTGCAATAACAGAGCGCCCGATCCGCAACTTCGAGATGCTCCAGGACGTGTGCGGCGCGTGGAACTCGGACAAGGCGGTGAACATGCTCGTCGTCAAGCGCACGTTGCTCGCGCCGCTGCTCAGCTCGAAGGCGATCCCCTCGTCCTCGCCGATGTGCAGCGGGTACGTCCAGTGGGAGTACAAGCGCGGCAAGTGGCAGAAGCGCTGGATGGAGCTCCGCGAGCACTCGATCTGGCTCTCGAAGCGGAACACGGGCAAGGACGCGACGTTCCTCTGCTCGCTCAACAACTTCGACGCCTACTACGTCTCGCGCGTGCACAAGGCCCCGAAACCGTACGTCTTCTCGGTGAAGTCCACCGACAGCCTCAGCTACTTCGAGGACGCGTCCGACTACGTCCACGTCTTCTCTTGCGGCGAGTCTGAGGGCAAGAACTGGCTCGAGAAGATCCTCCTTGCTCGTGTGAGTACTTCACGTTTCAGCTGTAGCTCCTCTGCTGACATTATTCATATCCAAAGTCGTATGTTCTCTACCAGGAGCGGAACGTCGTGTCCGTCCCAGCAGCGGCTGCCGCCACCAGCGGGTCCAGCGGCCTGCAGCGTTCTGGTACCCGCAAAGCCCGTCCCGCGCAACCCCTCCTCCAAGTGATGCCCTCCAAAGCCGAGATGATGGCGCCCAGCAACTTCGAGGCGCCCTCCGGATCCCTCCTCTCCCGCCGTTGAACGTCGCTGATCCCCCTCCCTCTTACATTCTCAACGCCTCGATTCCGTCTCGCCTCTCTCTCCCGTCCCTCTGTACCCTCAGCCCCGTCCTGTTCAACAAGCCAATAACGATCACTAACCTCTCGGAAACCCCGTGTAATGTTATGACCCCGCCCCCGCACACACTACCATCCTTCGCAATACCCTCCTTCTCAGCGCAGCCCCTCCTTTTCTACGCCCCCGCCCGCGACGCCGTCTTTCGTCCATCCTCGCTTAACCATCAGGCCCGCTCAGAGAGCTCGAGCATTTATTTACTTACTTACCTAGTGTCGCCACCATTCTGTTGTGCTTGGAGGCTGTAGACCACATAGTACTGTACGCGCCGTGTACGGCTGATAACCATTGCGTCCATTTGACCGAAGATTGTGTGAGTCCTAACGCGATCTGTCACATTCACGTGAGGCGTTATGCCAATGAGAAATTGGATCGATTTTGTGGTGCTCCTGGCTCGCGCAGACCACCACGAAGAGTCATAGGAATGCATCCATATATCCAACGTAAGATCTCGGTACATTTACATTGTGTACGTGCGGAACGCGTTAATCACCGTCAGTGGTCCTCCAAAATGAGCTCCCTCGCGCGCTGCGACCGTGGGGTGACCGTGCACCTGCAGTCCTCGGGGTACCTGGAAAAAGCGAACCGGGCCCCGTAGTAAGTTCACACGACCGTCCCACTGTCGCGGTACCACTCACGACATGATCCCGTTCGTCATCCGGGGCTCAATGCGCACCGGCTTCCCGTCCTCATCGGGCGGGGGGGAGATGTCGAAGACGTGCAGGACCGTCGCCATGTTGATGAACAGAGAGGCGTCGGCAAAGTGCTTCCCCGGGCATATCCTGCGCGCGCGGGAAACACGCGTTCAGCGTTTGATCCCCGAACCGGGGGGAAGCAAGACGGGGACGGGGGTGGACAGACTCTCACCTGCGGCCGTAGCCGAACGTGTACTTGGACGGGTCGCGCACGGCGGGGTCGAGTTGTCCGTCGGGCCCGAGGAAGCGTTCGGGCCAGAACCGGTCGGGGTCGGGGAAGACTTCCGGGTCGTGGAGGCATGTCCTGCGGAGCGCAGGCAGCCGTTAGACTTTAAATGGGGGGCGGTGCGCAAGGGAACCATGTATATGGAGCGAGAGAAGTGGTGCGCACCAGGTGTTAGGGAAGAGCATCGTGCCCTTCGGGATAAAATATCCGTCGTACACGGTGTCCTCCGTCGTGGTATGGTGCACGCCCAGGGGCAGGACGTTCTGCCACCGCAGGGACTCCTTGATGATTGCGTTCACGTATGGGAGAGCGGGCCTGTCGTCGTGGGTGGGGAGGCGATCTGGGCCGACGACAGAGTGGAGTTCTGCTTGGGCTCGGTGCTGTATTTCTGGGCTGAGCGACATGGCGAGGAAGAAAGATTGCAGTGTCGAGTAGGTCTGGACATGGTTTTGTCAGGAGGAAAGGCTAGAAGTGATGGTGCAATATCATGCTCACCGTGTCGGCGCCCCCTTGATAACCGGTGTCAAATGGGGCACCAGGATAAAGGCAGTATATTAGGAACACACACCTTCAAAGGCGACCATGCAGACGTTCTCTGCAATCTCCCTCTCATGACCCTCGTCGCCAACTGTCTCCAGAAGTTTCGCTAGAACAGATTGAGAAGTCTCTCCGCTTTCCTGATAGCCAGACGTCAGTAGACAGCAACAAGCGGCCCAGTGTTTGTACCCACCAATCCCTGCTTCGTCCTTAAATAGA
Organism: Epithele typhae; assembly: GCF_022376455.1. Taxonomy (NCBI): domain Eukaryota; kingdom Fungi; phylum Basidiomycota; class Agaricomycetes; order Polyporales; family Epitheliaceae; genus Epithele; species Epithele typhae. Next base: position 103,168 of record NW_025954233.1, read on the forward strand.
GCCCTTTCCGTGCCTCATCAGCAGCACCACGCCAAACGGCAAAGTCTTGGTGGAAACGAGCACCGGGCATCCAAGGAGGCACGAAACGAACAATAGGCAAGAACTCTACCAAGTACCTCCCGGGTACAAATGCTTGCAGTCCCTCCGTCACCTTCTCCATGAGTGTGATGTACTTGTCGTTAGTCTCGCCAACGGTGAATCCATATGCGACTTTGACGATCGCCCCGGCGAAAGTGCTAATTTATGGCGCAAACAGTCAGCGAAGAAGTGATAGACGCCAGGGCGCCACTTGCTAAACCATACGCACTAGCGGACATGCTGTTTCAGACCAGATGGATCACTGAGAAGCTTTCGGGCGAACATATGCGCAAAGTCGCTCTGGATAGCGAGATATCTCTTGGTCGCGTTTGGAGTGAAGTGCTGCCAGAACGCACGACGATGGCGTCTCCACTCGTCCCGTATTCCATCCCTGACACGTTGAAGGACTGTCCAACTCTAGCGGGCGAGAATGGCGCCAGAGAAGCACATGGTGGTCATGAGCACTAGCCGTGACGTCTGGTGGTGAGCGCTGAGGGTGAGAGTGCGGACTTACAAGTGCCTCATCGGTGTATCTCTCCGAGAGGATGTAACGGCCGAGCGTTTGTCGAGCAGCTCAAAGATAGCCTTGGAGCTCCCCAGAATCATGATAGAGGTCCCATATGTCGGGATGTAGACGATGTCTCCTGGAGGCATGACGAGCGTCAGTAAACGTAATGCACGAGCTCCGACCAGATACTGACCGTAAGTTTCACAGAGGTCATGATATGCTCTCCAGATCAACCCGCTCTTGGGATCGTATTTGAATCCGACGATAGGCAGTCTGTGTGGTCCAGGGGGAAGAGACAAGCCGCGGGAGCGAGCGCGCCATCTAGCAAGCCAGAGGGTGTATAGGAAGATAGAGAGGGCGAGAAAACCCGCTAGCAGGGGGCTGGAGAAAGCCAAGTGGGGTATCGACATCGAGCGGGGAAAGTAGGAGGAGGGGGCGTGTGAGTGTGCGACATGGACGATATATGAATGGCGGGCAGAGCGAAGGTCGGTCGGAGACCTTGGCGCCCGCTGGAAGTCATCTGCGCTCCGAATTGGGCTGTCGATGATCGGTGCCATTGTCCCTCGGCAAAGCCTTGACTCACGCCGCCAGTGCTTGCGGGTCCGTCATTGATTTGACAGCGTGGAAGTTATCGAGGCTTGAGGCGAGATATGATATGCACATCATAGCCATAAGCAAGCAGGAATTGGGTGAGCCGAGGTGCACAGCTAACGCACTAAAACCGCTGCATGATGTCCAGGCTCCAGGTTGGCCTGAGCTGGCAGAGGAGTTGTATTTCGGCCATGCAGAGCGTTGAGTAGCAGTCACCCAAGTTGATACTGAGTCAATATTGATTACTTGATCCTAATTACTGATGGCCTGCCCTCAACCGCGTCAGGCGCCAGTAATCTTGCCGTCAGGACTCGGAACTCTCATCAATGACTACGATTCTTTTCAGGCCCTCACAGTCTCCTTTGGTGCGGGTATGACTGTATCTTACAGCTCAACGGGCGAAAATCAGGTCCTTCTAACGAATCTCACTCGCCATTTCCGGTCGACAGCATCTCTATTCATTCAGGTGCAGCCCTGCTACTACACATATGCAAAGATTCATGTCATTCTCCTTGGACGCAAAACCTCATGAGCAATGATCCTCAAAATTCAGGCAAAATTATAGAGGTAATTCTCTTTCGCTTGTGCTGAATGGGACGTTAGAAACGTTGAGGAGATATTTGATGGCGTTCAAATCTTGGGTTGAAAGAAGTGAAGTTGAACTGCAAGAAACGGGAAATGCTTTCAAGCCAATAGAAGTTAGAACACACGTATATAAGTACATCATTGAGATCGACGGGCGAAAGGAAACGACATAAAACGTAAACAAGCCCCACGAATCATGTTCAATCCGAAGCATACACATCTCAATGTTACATTCTATTCCAGATCTTAATCAGTACCGCCTGGCACCCTAGTAAAATCGTGGAGGTCTATAGCTCTAAACCTGACCGTGTAGGTTTCGTTGACGGCCCGTGCTCCTCAGTACTCAGTACTCACCCTCGCAGTGCGTCCCAGGACATTGAATTACACGCCAACCTCCGCGAGCCTATACCTCTTCGTCTCGACGTGGAATTCCATGTAGCCCTACAAACAGGCAGGCCGGCCCCACGAATCAGTCTCAGAAATCACCTCAGTGGCCAAAAAGCGGCGGTGACTGCTTACCTGCTTGAAGTGTTGCCAAACGGCGTCCAGTTCCGCGTCGGATGCGAACGTGGCGTCGAGGAGGGCGCCGTCGGTAAGCGTCTCCTCGGCGAGGGCGTGGAGGACGTCTAGCGAGGCGCGCGCTCGGCGGCGGCGCGCACGGAGACGTAGTTGTTCGTCTCGTGCGCAAGCTCTTCTTTATAGAACGAGAGGCTGTGAGCGGGTATTCAGACGTGAGGACTGTGCATAAGGTGCTCGGCGATGGAGACCTACATGTCGCTGGAGATCGGACGGCCGGCGAAGTGAGACGGAAGCAATTGTCAGTAAAAGCAGCGAGGCAGGACGACAGCGAGAACGCACTTTACTGCCCCAATCCAGTGGTCCATGTACCTGCACAAAAGATGAGAACGGTGTCCTCATATATATAGATATAGATATAATAAAGCCGAGACACTCACGGCACCATCTGCAGGTACGTCTCCGGCGAGTCCCTGAAGCCCTTCGGGTACATCAAGTAGGTGTAAGCGGCGCAGATCCCCGTCTTCGCGCGGAAGTAGTCCGGCCACCGCGTTGCCCCGGGCGTGATGGCCATCCTCCCGGTGCTGTACTCGAGATACATCGACGTGACTGCGTCGATGCTGTTCGAGACGATCGCGTCCGCGCCGACGCTTGGGAAAAGCTCGTACACGTCCTCACGGAGGAGGCGAGCGAGGGTCTCGAGCGCGGGGAGCATCTGACGCTCCCCACGGGCGAAGCGGCGGCTGAAGTGCTGCGCGGCGGAGACCGCGGCGGAGGACCCGTTGTCGTCGATGTGCGTGAGGCAGGCGGTGTAGAGCGCGACGAAGCGCCGGTGGGCAGGAGAAAGGAGCAGGTACGCCTTCTCTGCGATCGAGCAGGAGACATCGGCGAGCCGGACGACCCCCGCTGGATTGTCCGGGTAGGCGTCCCAGAGAATGATTTCGTGCTCGATCTCGGCGCGGAGTGCGAGGTCAAGGGTGTGTGGGGGTGTGTCCAGGAGCTGCGTTTGAGGAAGGAGCGGAGAACGTCCTTGACGGCCCCATGGAGTCGCTCTTGGGGCACTGGGAGTCAGCAAAGATGGTCAGTGGGCGACCATTCTTCAGGAGGGTAAGCATTACCTCGCGGCACGCCGAGAATTTGAAAGAAGAGCAGGCATGACAGTGCGTCAGTGTGTAGTGTGAGGAAAGTGAGGTCGGCCGTTGCTCTGGACACGAGCACAGAAATGTGTCTGTCTATATACCTTCCGACCCCAGGGCAAAGCATTCTTGATCGGCGATGCGCTAATCAAGGTGCACGACAACCACAGATTTCGTCCCGCTACTATACGTCCAGACATTGTTGGAGAGCATTGCCCCGGTTTGCAAAGACCCCGAAAGCCGACATGACAGATATCGGCCGATAGTTCTGTCAGAGAATATTCGTGTTCAGCGTCCCTGCTGACGAGTGTTTGCCGAGTGAGCGGAGCTGGAGCTCAAATTTCCACCAAGCAGTGGATATGTACATATGATCGCGGCATGCTTGTAATCTATGAAATTTTTGAACCGTGGGCACGGCTGGCATACCGGGGAATTAGCTCACCAAACAGGGTGGAGATTTGCATTAAACGAGCCCGCGGAGGCCTGGAATGAGTCGAGGTCGCCTGTGAGACATGTAGAATGGTCCCACAGTCGCTCTAACATGGGAACTTCTAGTCGACTTCAATGCTAGACATCACTTTGAACTTGCATCGATCAGGTCGTGCATGGTCACGGCCCCCAGTCCTGAGTCGAAGATCAGCCATTCGGAGAGCAATTGGTCGTGCGTGAAGAATTTGCTCACAGGATAATTGCCCGCGACCATCGGGCCGCAGCTGGGTGACCATACACAGACCTCAGGCAAACCATAGGAAGCAGTGAACCCATGATGTGCATCAGCAAAAGGTGTTTTTGACGGTAGCGCCCGATAGCACGCGACACTGCCATATCGGGACAGGTCGTCTATTGTCTGCGCAACAAGTGATGGTAGCAGAACGGTAGCAGCTGGTATTCATTCGTCTTTACTATGAGGTTCGATCAAATATTGTGGCCGCAGACAGGATATGATGGATATACTACAGGCACAAGTAGCTTGAACAGAAGGCTGTAGTCGATGATAGTAAACGATCATGCGCTCCTTCAAGGGTGAATCACGGGGCGCGCGGGGTGCATAAGAGGTTCGTATTTAGCTATACGGTCGGCTCGTGAGGACGCGAACACTGCGCGCGGCAGAGAACGCGATGCGCGCGACGATATGCGGACGGACGTCAGCGCGGGCGCCTGTTCCGCTTACGCGCCGCGCGCGGAGTCCTCTGTCCGGCATCGATGGCGAGCCCCATCCTCTGTTCCCTTAATCTTTCTTGACGCCTTTTATCCCTTTCGTTGCTCTATTTACATGCGAGCGCGAGCTCGTGAACTGGAGCAAGGCCTACTCCGCGGACCACCACTACGAGAGTCAGCGGAGCGCTCTGTTTGATGCTCTCATTGTCACGAGCTGCGCGGCAAACTCTCGCACAGGGCACTGGGCGAGGGGTCGAGAGTTAAGTCAAGATATATACATCGCTGGGGCCCGAGACGTACAGAGGTCCGTGTTAGTAGCGACATTCTGAAGTCTAAAAGTTGCTTGCAGTGATTTCTTTGCTAATTGTTGTGACCCAATGCGGCGGCGCCGCAGTGGCGTCCCGCTTTGGCCTCTCTATTGTTTCCAGACACGGGCGCGTGTGCTGGGTTGCGCGCCTACTGGGCTTTATCTGCGACCACCATCATCCCCCAAGCGCAATGTGCCACTCACACTCGCGCGCGATGTATCAAGACACGGTCAGTTCTTCCTCACTCATCAGCATAGGCTCGCTCACATACACACTTCTGTCGACATCGACATGGCTTTTAACACCGCACTCACACCGGCGAAAACCTGCGCCCTCAAGACTGCGGGTACAAAGGTACGCTTGAGTACTTACATTGCTTATGGACACGGGTCGGTCACATGTGAGGCCTGATTCCTCAGCCTCGCCGACAGTTTCGACGCGGCGCCGCGCGCTCCCATGCGAGCCAGCGACCCAACACTGACCATTTGCTTGCCACTGGGGATTCAAGGCGATATGGAGGCGGTGCGGCAGCCACCGGCTCCGTGAGAGCACGGTGTACAGGTATGTCTTCAGAACGTCCGAGCGCGGCAGGCGAGCAGGATATCACGGTGTACCGTATGGTCGAACCCGCGCATCCTGGGCTCCTGCTGCTAGATCTGCGTGCGACCGCTTCCGGTAGGCGTTGCTGAACGCGCGCGACGCGTCCGCCCCGAGCAGCCACCCGTTCTGCAGAGGCAGCAGCTCACTGGTTTGTGTTCCTCTTCCTTCTCTACCGAGATCAGTTCTACAGCCGCTCATTCCACCAAGTCCACAGCGGCCTCGACCGACGAGTCACAGTACTCGCACTTCACCTGGGCGATTGCCCCGCGCAAGCAGCGGTCTCGAGTCGGTCCACATGTCTGTCTCCCACGACTACGGTGTCCTCATCGAGGACGAGGGGATCGCCCTCTGTGGGCTCCTCATTATCGACCCTATAGGGTACCCTCAGGTACGTCCTTGATGGAGCGGCATACGTCCGGGAATCACGACTGATTGTGCGTTTGGTGGAGCTGGAAAAGTAAATTACGATCAACGACCTCCCCGTGGGCTGCTCTGTCGAGGGGACGATCCGGCTCGTGAAGGCATTCCAGTTCTCCCGGGACCCGGGTGCGTCTCTTTTCCTCCGCGCTCCCTGTGGCCGTTCCCGCTGACTTCTCCCGCCTCCCTCCCCCTTCCCCGACGCAACCATCCACCTCTCCACGCCCAACCAATTCACCCTTTCGCGCCCATGGCGCCCCTCCATGCCCGATCTGTCTATCTTGCCGCGCTCAACCGACCTTTCCGCGCTCTCCACATTGATTTCTCTATCAGGTAAGCAATCCCCAGATACGAGTTTTCTACATTACTGACCACTCCGATAGTACTCACAATAGGGAACACTCCGTCAATTCGGGGAGACGTGCTGGACGAGAGGCTTCAAGCTTGACCACATCGCCGACCATGTAAGTTCTTTGTTCTGCTCATGTTTCCGTTGCGTAGAATACCGGCTGTTTCGTATTTACCCCGAATGGATTATTGTGCGATTGGAATTATACGTGCGCCCCAGTGTGCGACGGAAGGCGATAGTGTTCCGCAGTTATCTGTCATCTCCTCCGCTAAATCTGACACTTTATCGTGAGGTGCTATCATTTCATGCGCCGCAGATGACCGATATATGGTCGCACGCGCACCCAGAAATGATAGCACTGTCCGCGAGGTACGATCATCATTTGATAGTGGAAGAAGCAGACGATAATACACTATGAGTTACTGCAGTACTTGGATGCTCAGCTACTGTCTATTGTCTTCGCTATCACTAACTATCGTACGCTACGAATGCCCTCGTCCACTATCAGACGCTACCGTTTCCGCGCCCATTTTGCTGATGCCGGCCGCCTGGAATCGTCACTGCGATGTACGGGGGGCTAGTCACTTCAGAAACCATGCAGTCAAGATAAAAGAGATACTGACCAAGTGATGCGTTCACTCCAAGATTGCCGGCGGTGGTGGTGGGCGGGGTACGTATGATGCATCATATGGTGGGCTAGCTGAGCCATGCATCAGCAAAAGGTGTTTTCCATGGTAGCGCCCGATAACACGCGACACCGCCATATCGGGACAGGTCATCTATTGTCTGCGCGATAAATGATGGTAGCAGAACGGTAGCAGCTGACATTAATTCGTCTTTGCTATGACATTTGATCGCATTTTGTGGCCGCATACAGGATATGATGTATTAACTACCGGCACTAGTAGCTTAAACAGAAAGCTGTAGTCGATGATCGTCGATGATCATGGGCTCCTTCAAGGGTGAATCATGGGGCGCGTGGGGTGCATAAGAGGTTCGTATTGAGCTATACATTCGATTTGCAAAGACGCGAACAGTGTGCACGGCAGAGAACGCGGTGCGCGCGAGGATGGATGGACGACGGCGCGGGCGCCTGTTCAATCGCTTACGGGCCGCAGACCGACGGCGGCGACGGCGAGTCCCACCTTGCCTCCTCCCATCCTCCTCTGTTCCCCCAGTTTGTTCTTGACGCTTCTTCTTTTTTGCTTCTCTGCGGCACCTCGTCGTGCTATGAAAATCCTCTTCTTCATCAGAATGTCTGCTTCTAAAGTGGGACACGCGATCCAAACGCGGAACATCGACTCGTGTCCTTGCTCATTTGAGCATTGTTTTCCATTAGGTGCGCATTTCATCTCTCCCTTGCGTTCCTTGAAGCGACCCAGCCCCAGACAGCGATGCGGGAGCAAATAGTTCATTGCACATAGAACGAAGTCCTCACTCTCGCGGTGGCAGAATATGCGCGGGAGCAAAACCATGACACTCACCTGGAGGACCTCGACCTTTCGCACGACGCTCACATGCGAGCGCGAGCTCGTGAAATGTACAGGAGAAATGTGGTATCGCACGGCGGGGTCGTTTGGGCATCGCAACCTGGCTCGTCCTACGCCCAGCGCGTGGTCCGTGCTCGTGAGGCCAGTGCGTATGGGTATTCCAAGGTGCGCTGGTCACCCCCTCTCATGGTGGACGTCTAAATCATACCGTGTCGGGCTATCTCGCTTGCCCTGGGTGCCCCGATAGGCCGGCCAAGTATACGCATGCGCCCGTTGTAGCCATGTGCGCTTCAGCACCGTCCAGGGTTCCTGGGGGGAGCGTGGTACGTTGACGCTTTTATCCGCTTCTATACGTACCGCGAGCTATAGCGAGGTCGCACCTCGCCGTCACCGCGACGCTCGCTCAGGGCATGCCGCTTTTTATTCGCACGCATGGTTATGTGGGCCATGTCCAACCGTAGAATCCCGCGCTCTTGTCGAATGATGTGCGGGGTGAACACCTGTATGTCTATCCTCTCTGTGTTTCTACGTCCCTGGTGCCAGCTGCCAGACATGCTATTCAATGCACTCTTTGTCAAATTCCATTCTCTCCGCCAAGTTAGGCCTCCTCAAGCTCTCCCACTGTGGCAACCTGTAGGCATACAACACGTAATTGAAGCTGCTCAACAATGTCGATTTCGAGCTCGCCAAGCAGGTCGTCCAGAACTTCGGCGAGTCCGTCTCGACTCTCCTCTAAACCTGCGTGGCCCAACGCCGGACCCTCTTTCCGCGAAGCTCTCCCAGCTCGCCGCCTTCTCCCTCCGCGAGCCAACGATCAAACCACGCCGCATTGCGATTCTTGTCGTCGATGACTTCAACCATGCGCGGGTTGACGGCACCCCCACTGCGCTCAAGGCCGGAATGGTGACCATGTGGATCGTCGGGCCATGCTGGAGGCCTGTGTGCCCCACGGGCGATGGCAGGAGCAAGGCCTACCCCGCGGACCACCACTACGGGGGTCAGCGAAGCGCTCTGTTCGACGCCATCGTCGTCGCGAGCAGCGCGGCAAACGCCCGCACTGGGCACTGGGCGAGGGCAGTGAGTGGGTCGAGAGTTAAGTCAAGATATATATCGTTGGGGAGACTTACTAATATGGAGGTCCGTGTTGGTAGCGACATTCTGAAGTCCAAAGGTTGCTTACGGTGATTCCTTGCTAATTGTTGTGACTCGATGCGGCGGCGCCGCAGTGGCGTCCCGCTTTGACCTCCACTCGGTTGTTCCGAGACATGGGCGCGTGTGCGGGCATGCGCGCCTATTACTGGGCTCAACCCGCGACCGCCATCATCCCCCAAGTGCGATGTGCCACTCACGCTCGCGCACGACCATTTATCAAGACGTGGTGAGTTCCTCATCATTCTCTGCTCCAAGCATCTCGTTCACCGTACTCACACTTCTATCGACATCGACATGGCTTTCAACACCCTCTCGTGGCAGACGTCTTGTTGCCCTCACGGCCGCCACTCTGCGCCCTAGGTTCCACCTCCACGAAGCCAACACGACCACCCTCTCTCTACATTTCCGCATCTGCGGACTAGACACGAGTCACAACGTGTGGTTCGCAACGGGGTGAGCTCGGTGCACCTCCTGAACGAGAGGCTTCAAGTTATGGCGCTTATAGCGGCGGGTCGGTCACATGTGATGAGCCACCGTCCACACGAGGTGTGAACTTTGGTTAAAATATCCCCTTCCGCCTCTTCTCCTCCTCTTCACACTGATTCCTCAGCCTTGCCGACAGTGTCAACGACTCAACGTTGCTTCCGTCGGTAACCACTGACCTATCACCAATTCGCGTGCCCTCGATCGACTCGCTGTACTCGCAAGCAGGGTGGTCTTGGCCTGGATCTCCTGCTCATCGCGCGCCCCGACATGATGTCAATCTCTCACGACTACGGCGTCTTCATTGAGGATGAGGGCATGATCGCCCTCCGCGGGCTCTTTCTCATCGACTCTATGAAGGTATCCTCAGGTGCGTCCGTATTGGAGCAGCATACGTTCGACGGCTGATCGTGCGTTCGGTGGGGCCGGACAGACAATCACGATCAATAACCTCCCCATCAACCGCTCGGTCGAGGAGATGATCCGGCTCGTGAAGGCGTTCCAGATCACCCAGTGGATGCGTCTCTCTTCCTCGGTGTTCCCCGTCGCCGCTCCCGCTGACCTCTCCTTCAGCCTCGCTCCCCCTTCCCCTTCCCCGTTTGTGACGCAGCCGCAGGAAGAGCATGGTGAGGAGTGAGGGAGCGAAGACAATGAAGACGCGAGCATCTACGCTCAAGGCGACCATCTCCCTGCGCCCAACCAATTCCCCCTTTCGCGCCCATGGCGCCCCTCCACACCTGACGTGTTTATCTCGCCACGCTCGACCGAGCTTTCCGTCCCCTCCGCATTGACCCCTCTATCAGGTCAGCACTGTCTAGATACGAATTTTCTACATGCTGTTACTGATCACTCCGATAGTACTAACGAGAGGGAACACTTCCCTCAATTCGGGGAGTATGTCGACGTGCTGATACTCGGCCACATTGCTGACTACGTAAGCCCTTAACTCTGCTCTTGTGTCCGTTGTGTACCATACCTGCTGTTTTGTATTTATCCCAAATGGATTATTGCGCAATTGAATTATATCTGCGTGATTATACGCGAGCCCTAGTGTGCGACAGAAGACGATAATGTTCAGCATGATGCTGTAGGTTCTCTGTCATCTCCTCCGCTAACTCTGACCTCTTATCGTGTAGCACTATCATCTCATGCGCCGCAGATGACCGATATACGGTCGTGCGCGCACTCAGACTTGATAGCCCTGCCCGCGAGAATCGATCATCAGTTGATAGCGGAAGAAGCAGACGGCCGTACAATACGGGATACTGCATTCTTTGGATACTAATCTACCTTCTATTGTCTTCGCTAGCACTAACTATCGTACGCTACAAATGCCCCAGTGCACGATCATACACTATCGTTTCCGCACCTACTTTGCTGATGTGGCGCGCGGGAGCGCGTGCGGACGACTCTGCGCGCTTCATCGCCTGGGGTACTCCTTGTCATCCGCCGTTACAGCTGTTTCCGAAATGATCACTACCCCATTCTTCGCGTCCACGGCACAAAGTCGCATTCGCCGCACAAGTCGCTCTCTGTCGAGATGTCTGAAGGATCAGCGGCTAGTTTCACCACCTCTGCTGAAATGCCTTGGGAGCTCGACATGATGCATGAACATCACCGCGCAGTCCCAAACGGATCCTGTCCGAAATCCGACCTTCCCCTCGTCGCTGGCCAGTTCCCTCAGCCATGGTGTTTTCCAAAGGCTCGGCGGGTCGGGTCGGAGCAGACACTTTCCGTCGCGACGTCGAATGATGCGTCCGCCATCCCGCGGTTGGACGGCTTCCCCCGTTCGTCTCCCCCTTCTCCCTACGTCCTTGCGGCGCCCCCCTTCCTTCCTCATGCTCCAAAGTAGCTCTGGCAGCATCACTCGCACGCCGGCGTCCTCTGTATGGTTGCCCCGTCGAGCCATACGCCACGACAAAGCAGGCTACCGGACCCTGGCAAGAGCGCGCTGGGCTCCGGTCCTCGGCGATCATCAGCCGCGATTGCACCCGGTACGTCGTTTGACGTTTGCTCGATTAACGGAGCTCTAATGACGTCACTGCACCCACCAACGGTCCAGTGGAAATACAAATATATTGTTTGCGGTTGTTCAAGGGAGAATCTATCTGGGAGTCCTACGGGTCGCTCGTACTGGGAGGTGCTGCGAGGGGTGTGCGGTAGGGGTGGAGGCTGAGTATCCCTTCAAACGGTGGGTGAGTGTGCTGCTAAGCGCAACCCACCCACCGCTCCCTAGCGCGTCGGGCCTTCAGACTGTTCCCACTAGGCCTCTCACGCTCTACCAGGAAGCACCCAAGCAGACGCCGCATGACAACCTGCAGAACGAGGGAGGCCGGCCCATATCGTCAGTAGCAACCACCTCAGAAGACCGGCTCGACGTCGATATCGGCGGCGACTTCAATCGAGACGTCCTTCGTCCAACGGCCGAGCGTGACCGAGACCGCAGATGCGCCCTACCGATGGTCACGAGGGAGAGCCTGCGCTGAGCACTTGGACTTGGGAAGCCTTCGTATCTGAGAACGGCGAGCTGAGCTAGAAGCGAGGGCGCTTCGCCGGTTAGCAGGCTGCAGATGTTGGACATGCAATTGGTTTCATCGGGGGCGCACGTGGTGTTTTGGTCACAGCTTGCGTCGCCTAAGGACCGAATCGTAAGATGGTTGATATTCAGATATTCAAGCTCAAGTTGAAGCGGTTGACAAAATCGTATGTGATGGCTATCCAGTTGTCCAGTGACACACAGACCATTAGTTTCCACAGAAGAGTGCAGACTACTAACCACAAACCGGGGTACTCTTGTATATGCGAGGAACCCGTATCGCGCATGTGGTGGCGGAGGCAGAAAGTCGACGGTCTTCTATCGAGCACGGCATATTCTGAACAGCGACGGAGCGGGAGAAGCAGAAATGAAAGCGAAGGGGGTAAAAGGGGGTCGGAAGGGAGAGATCGATCAGAAGTGCGCTCCCCCCTCTCCGCTATCGGTCTTGGTAGAACCATAACAAACGCCCATTGCCGCGTAAAACTGGGAATATGACATGGAGGGGCACCGGAAACCAGCTTGCTGCGCCGGAGGCGGATGTCGGATATCGGTCAGCGCGGCAACCGCAACCCGAAGCTCCTCAGACTCGACTGCTCGACATCCTGTACGATGCAAAAACGAACATTTAAGGAGGACACAGAATGGGGATGTCAGAGCACACACCATCCCTCCGTCTCTTGCACTCAACTCCAACCGCTTCCTTACAGCGCCCAGCATGTTGCCTCCTATAAACCCACCTATCTGCCACATCATCCTTCACCTGCCGGTCCCGTCGCCCTCCTCCACTAGCAGCCCATCGCCGCGTTTCGGATGCACCCAAGGCATCTTCGCCACCGCGCCTTTTGCTAGCGGTATCCCGAGCAGCCTTTCACCACACATCCCGGACACGGCCCTCCTCAAGGTCCCAGGCCGCGGCCGCCCCCCGGCGCAGGTCTCCGTCCTGCAGCGCCTGCGCAGCCGCGGCCGCCCCGCGTGGGTGGCACTCCCGGGCGAGCGGCCGGGAGAACAGCGCCTGGTGCCCATGGAGTTCGCGGACCCGCCCTGGCTCGCGACCGGGACCAACGCCCGCCGCTTCGCCATGTCCCCTGAGGGTGCCCCTGCTCTCCCGCCTCGGCCGCAAACGATCGGAGAGAGAGTCGTGACGTTCGCGGCGGCGAGCACCGTCGTACCCTTGCCCACGATCCCCACGCCTGTCCCCACGCCCACCCCGACGCCAAGAGGCCCGCATCCACCGCACGCACGGGGAGCTGAGGCTGGGACGGACCGCGACGGCGCGGTGGCCTTCTGCGTGCTCCTCGCGCTCGCGATGGCGCAGGCGGTGTTCAGGGGGCAGGAGAAGGCGACTTGGTGCGACGACCTGGAGGGGATTCGGAGCGGAAGGTGGATGGAACGGCAGAGGGCGGCGGTGAGGCACAGGGTCCGTCTTCAATGGTGGGATCTGCGGCAAATGGTGGCGACGCTGTGGGCCGTGATATTTACTGTGCTGGGGCCATCTCTCTTGAATGATCCCGCTAGTGCTGTGATGCGTAAGGTCAGTGAGACGAACGATTTCGTATTCGCGTGGGCTGACTTTGTGTTCCAATGGGTATCAGAAGTCGGACAAGACGGCCCGAGTGAGCTAGGACTCCATGCCGTACCATCATTCCCTGGGATTTATCTTCGGTTCAATGAGTGAGGGACTGAAGGATAATGCGCTCACTCACGTAGACGTATTGTGCATCATTTGTATTAGACTTGTCGTGATATATGATCTAGCGGCGTTGTTGACCCTCGCAAAAATATGGTACAGCAGTGCAATCGATAGCGATGAATGACAACAGGATTCGATGTAATCTACAAGAGATAGAGATGCGAGACTGCAACGGAGCGAGAACTCCTACCAGCACGAGGACGGGTAACGGCTCAAAATGTTCACCTAAACATCAGTCTGTCTTCTGCTTCTTCTTCGCCGGCCCGTCGTTGTCTTCCTTCGCCTTGGGCTTTGGCTTTGGCTTGGCTTTCGGCTTTGGCTTATCTTCGCCGTCTACGTCCATCGCGTCGTCTCCATCCTTAGGTTTAGGCTTTGGCTTTGGCTTCGGTTTCGGAGCCGCATTCTTCTTCGGCTTGCCGTCGTCGCCATCGGCGTCGCTCTCGTTGGACTTGCCCTGTTTAGCCTCGGTCTTTTTCTTCTTCTTGGGCGCCGCCTTCGCCTTGGTTTTGCCCTTCTTCATGAAGTCACGGTCACCGCTGGCGTCCGAGGCTGTCTGTCCTCCCTCATCGGATGAGTCCGAGTCAGTCGGGGAACCCGCATCCGAATCGGAAGCCTGGAAGTCGTCGTCTGGAACAAGCGTCGATTACATGCGTGGTACAGCGACGAACGTGTAGACTCACCCTCCTCGCTGTCGTCGTCGTCGTCATTACCGCGGCGTGGCCTGGGAGCCTCCTCGCCCGAACTCGCCACACTCTGCATCTCTTCGTCCTCGTCGTCGGGTCCAAGGATGAGCTCACCCTCCATCATCTCGTTCTTCGTCTTGACCTTCTTGTCCTGCAGGTACGCGCTGACGTTGTCGTACTCTTCCTTGTTGACGCTGGTGAAGTTCACGTCCGCGCTCCCACTCTTCGTCACCACCTTGACGTCGAATGTGCGTGCCGCAGTGGCGCCAGCTCCAGAGCCGAGACGAGAGAAAACGACTTGGTGAACGTCAGAGAGCTCGATGAGCGTGGGCTGCTTCGACACGAAGAACACGTATTTCTCCAGTAGGAAGAGGTCTCCTTGGACAGCCTTCAAGTTTGCCTTCACGCTTGGGTGGCCGGCGCGACTAGAGACAGCAGTCAGAGAAATGCCAGGCACCGCCTGAAGCAGTCGTACCTCTGGAAGGTCCCCATTTTAACGATCTTTTTCATTGACAAACCGCGAAAAACGCTCGAGACCACTTCGTATGTCGGATCCTCGTAGTTCTTCTTCAGTCTATCGTACTTCGCGATATCCTCTTCGGGCATATTGAGTTCCGCTGTGATCTCTTCCTCGCGGTTGAACTGCATAACCAGGTATTGGTACCGCGTCTGACCTTGCCGGATGGGAATGTTGAGACCAAGCTAAAACCGATAGGTTAAGAGACATTTAATAGACAATAGTCATAACCACGTACGATGAACAAAACGTGCAGGTCGTCTTTTGGGAGTAGGAAAAGCTTGGAAATACTGTTGAACATGATCTTGTAGTCGTACGTTCGCCCACGGAGGCGCAGGAACTCCGGATACATGTCGACGTCGTAACGACCTCTGGGTGTGAGTACATTGACTTCGTCGAAACTGAGAATGATATCGCCAGAGACCTGACCAATCTCCGCCAGATCTTTCACCATGTCGTGGAAAGCTTGCGCCGCACTGATCTCCTGGCCATCCTCTTCGTTGTCCGACTTTTGAGATCCCGCATCAGAGCCACGACCCTTCGCCTGTGTGCCGGGAACATAGAAGCGGATCTCGACCATCTCGTCCGGTGCATTGCGAGAGGGCTTTCCGTTTTGGGTAGCGAACTCGAGCGAGACTTCGGTACGACCCGCAATGTTAGAATTGGCCACATTCTCCAAAGGAAGTTCAAACGCAGTTTTGTTGGAAACAAGGAACGCGAGGTCTTGGCCTGCATACGGATGAGAGGAGCCTGTCAAACTTTGACGCGTGTCCGTACGCACCTTGGAAATCTGTGACGCCCCAGTTCCACCCTTTGAACGACGCTTCCCTCGTTTCCAGCGTAACACTGAAATGCTGCTTGAGCAGTTGTGCGAGCCTGTCGTGGTCCTGAAAATGTACGTCTTGGTTTAGGTGGCGTTGCGCGTAAGACGGGGACGACCACCCACCTCCCGGACAAAACCATCAAAGGTCTCCTTCGACCTGTCCTTCAGCCCCACTCGTAGTTGGTAGTTACGCGCGACGCGGTTCCACTGAGCCCACTTGATGTCGGAGGATACTATTGCTTTCATTTTCTCCCCTTCTTCGGCCTTCCACGCCATTCCACTAACAGCAATACGGAACTCTGCGTGAACACGGGCAAAGCCACATTGAGCGATTGCACCAAGCGCATTCTACGAGCAAACAGATACATACTGCCGACCTCGGGAGAGAGCGCATGGTATATCCCGTCAAACTGCG
This sequence comes from Epithele typhae, assembly GCF_022376455.1. Taxonomy (NCBI): domain Eukaryota; kingdom Fungi; phylum Basidiomycota; class Agaricomycetes; order Polyporales; family Epitheliaceae; genus Epithele; species Epithele typhae. The sequence continues at coordinate 119,203 of NW_025954233.1, forward strand.
TCGTCGCCATGGTCGCTGGAGCCACAGGGAAGGAAGGGGGGACGGTGGTGGTGCAAACGCAGGAGGCGCAGGGTGCACGACGCGAGTGGGACGCGTTTCGGAGTTCGAATACGCGCTCAAGCAAGCGCGCCGGAGCGCCTCTACCGGCGCGCGCCCCGCCTCCGCCTCAGTCCTCCGCCTCTCGCCCGCGCCGTCCTCGTTCCGGCCTCGGCCTATCGCTTTTTGCTACCACACATCCCTCCGTCATGGACATCGCCTACAACCCCGCCCGCGCCTCGTGGGGTGCCGGGATCCTCTCTCCGCTATCCCCCAATACCATCGAGACTCTCGAGTCGCGGTCTCGAGACGTCCAAGAACGGACGTTCTGCAAATGGTAGGGTTGTTCAACTTCCGGTTGCTTGTGGAGCTCACCTTTTATTAGGCTGAACACCAAACTAGAAGCAAATGGCCATCCGCCCATGGCGTCGCTGGTCCGGGATCTGTCTGATGGTGTCCGCTTGATTCAGCTAATGGTGAGCATTCAGCCACATCTCTGCATATGTTGGTGGGGCTGAATGATCCTTAGGAAATCATGGGTATGAAACGACCGCCCTTTGCACTGATATATCTAGCTCAAAATTTCCAGGCGACGTCTCCCTGGGACGTTATAACAAGAATCCAAGAATGCGCGTGCAGAAGGCCGAGAACGTGAATAAGGCGCTGGAGTTCATTACATCCCGAGGAGTGAAGCTTACAAACATCGGGGCTGAAGGTGAGGAGAAATACTCGGAATATCCAGCACGTTTCTTCATACAGTGAAGCACAGACATTGTTGACGGCGACCTGAAGCTCATACTTGGTATGATCTGGACACTCATCCTGCGATTCACCATTGCGGACATCAGGTCCGTCTCCGGCTTATCGTTTCGCCCGTACGTCCCAGTTTTCTGAGAAATCGCCACTTCAAGCGAAGAGGGTCTTTCGGCGAAGGAAGGTTTGCTCCTCTGGTGTCAGCGCAAGACCGCCCCATACAAGGAGGTCGACGTCCAAAACTTCTCGTATAGTTGGTCAGATGGTCTTGCACTGTGAGTCAATGCGTGTTGTTCCCATGTATGCTCTAGGTCTCAAATTCTTCAAGTTGCGCGCTGATCCACGCCCATCGTCCTGATCTCATCGACTATGCCAAACTGGACAAGACGGACCGTCATGGAAATACGCGTCTGGCTTTTCAAGTCGCTCAAGACCATCTTGGAATACCTGTAAGCTCATTCTTTGCGCGTTCTCGGAAACTCCAGGACTCACGAGGTTATGCAGCAACTGCTCGAGGTTGCAGATCTTTGCGACACGCAGAACCCGGATGAACGTAGTGTCATGACGTATGTTGCCGGATATTTCCACGCGTTTTCGTCGATGGGTGCGTATCATGGGCCTTTCCAGTTGCACACACTGCTCACATTTTACTGCAGAGCAAACAGAGACCGTGTCGCGACGCGTGGAGAAGTTCGCAGAACTCATGCAGTCCATCTGGATGAGTCGAAATGACTATGAACGGCGCGTCAAGGTCCTGCTGCGGTCCATGGAAGATATGCAGGAAGCTTGGGACGCCAAGATCTTCGTTGGTACATACGCCGACGCCGTGCAGCACACGGCGTCATTCCAGACTTACAAGCAGACCACGAAACGACAATGGGTTACAGAGAAGCAAGATGTTGCCACCTTGTTTGGGAACGTGCAAACAAAGCTCAAGACTTATGGTTTAAGGGAATATGTCCCTCCTCAAGGCCTTTCCTTGTTTGACGTTGATGGAGCTTGGAACACTTTGCTGAAGGCGGAAGCTGCGCGGTCGCGTGCCATCAATGCCGAGATTCGACAGTAAGCGGTTCTTTCTTGCGCAATGCTTGTGTCTCATCCTACTTCTAGAATCAAAGACAACCTCCGACGCAAATATGCAGACCTCGCGAACGACTTCGAACGCCGCCTACGACAGATATCCTCGGAACTGGTGTCCATAGAAGGTCCCTTGGAAGAACAAGTGGAACAGATCCGGGAGCTACAAACCCGCATACCACCAATCTCGTCTTCCCTACAAATCGTTGTAGAGGCTGACGCGGAGTGTCAAGCTGCAAAAGTGGATGAGAACGACTACACAGTTTTCACCGTAGAAGATCTTCGGTTTGAGCTTGAACTTGTCTCACAAAGTGTCTCAAAGAAGATCGCTTTCGTCGACAATCAGGTGCGATTTCTTGATCAGATCTAAGTATTGTTAGTACTGACCTTTGGCGATAGATCGTGTCACGCAATATGACCAATTTGACTCCGGCGCAGCTCGAGCAGTTCGAGAGTACGTTCCGATACTTTGATAAAGACGAGTCAAATACCCTCAGCCAGTCGGAAATGACTGCGGCGTTGGCTAGCCTTGGCATCGTGTATTCCGTAGGTCGCCAGGTTAAGGTACTGGGGCAAGGCACTGATACTGTGCCGCAGGACGAGGATATGGACTTGATTTTCGACCAGCTCATGGCGGACTACGGCGCGGTGACCTTCGAAGCGTTCATCAACCTATTGGTAAGCTTGTGTGGACGTAGTGTCCTACAGCGCAACTCACCCTTTGTTAGGTTGACATCATGGAGGATCAGACAACGCCCGCACAGCTGCGCGAATCATTCAGAGGAATTGCTGCGGACAAGGTGAGACCGCATCGAGTCCAACTGTGGACGCCCAGACTGATAAACCTGCCGCAGCCGTATGTCACGGAGCTTGATCTCCGTGTAGCCAGCCTACCAGCGAGTGCGATCGAATTCCTCCGGCAAGCGATGCCCTTGACACAGAATGACATCGGAGAACCCGAATACGATTACGAGAGCTGGATAGAGGAAGTGTTTGAGCAGGAAGCACAGTGAGGTTGCAACTTATCAGTTCGACCGCCTGGATGCTATGTTCGCGCCGTGGCAGGCCTCGACGACGCAACTGTCAAATTTCTCTGTAGCCTACCTCGCTCTCCAAGTCTGGCACCCCTGGGACATTCCTCTACATTACGAAATAGACTACTGTATCATCTACCGGCTCGGCCAAGCAGTACGGTGCGCGGTGCGCAGGAGGCGAGTCTGCCACCGCCTCACCCAATCAGAGCGCGGCAATCGCCGGCGTCGTCCATCGTGATATACTTATAGCAGCTCTCTCCGCTGCTCCTACCTCCATCCCGAGCGTTCCTCCACCCACACCCACTCCTCCCTTCCTCACTCACAGCCATGGTACGCACCATTTCGCGCCATGCCGGCGCGATGTGCACAGATCTCACCCGGGATCCGTGCGACAGGCCTCTGGCGTCGGCGTCAACGCGCAGTGCCTCTCCGTTTATGAAGAGCTCAAGCTCGGGAAGGCGAAGAAGCCCAAATTTGTCGTGTTCACGCTCGCGAAAGACCTGACCGAGATCATCGTCGAGAAGACGGGCGAGCAGACGAGCACGTATGACGAGTTCATTGCCTCGCTTCCCGAGGCGGAATGCAGGTGGGCGGTGTACGACTTTGAGTACAAGCGGGAGGACGGTGGGATCCGGAACAAGCTTACCTTTATTTCGTGGTGAGTATCCTTCGCCTACCGCGCATTCCAGTCGCGTTGTGCGGCTCTGTCTTTCCCGGACCTGTCCACCTGCTTGGAGACATCGTCTGCACGACGCGCCTGGTTTCAACACCGCTGACGGTATCTTGTGTTATCTACGCGACGCGCGTTTGTGCGATCGCACCGATCAGGTCGCCCGATGATGCGAAGGTGAAGCAGAAGATGTTGTTCGCCTCGTCCAAGGACGCGCTGCGGCGCGCACTGGTCGGCATCGCCGTCGAGATCCAGGGTACGGACTACAGCGAGATCGCTGAGGATGTTGGTGCGTGTGCTCCATCTACTCCACGGTCTTCCACTCAGGCTGATCGCGTCGTCTCTCCCTTCCATCTCGGACCCTCGTCTCCGCACCGCGCAGTCCGGGACAAGGCTGCGCGAGGAAACTGAACGCTCACGCGACCTCCTGCTCGAAACCCTTCCCCTCACTCCCCGCCCAGTGCACGACTTGTTTATTGGCGGCTGTATCCCCGTAACGAGCTCTACGAAGAAGAGTGGTAGAAGTGTATAAATGCAAACCATCTCGCCTTATCAGCCGCGCTCGCGCCCCTCTCGAGCGAATATGCTAGGGGAGTGACTGGGAGTGAGTGTGCAAGACTGGCACCCAGGCCGTTCTGCCACGGGCCGCGGCTGCACTCGGGCGCTCCGTTTCGCGGGCGGTGCGCGCGTGTTTGCTCACCAGGCAGCGTCATCGTGCCGCCGTCGCCCCTTCCTTACTGCCGTCGTGTGCTTGGTATCCCTCTCCTCAATACGCATATCCGCTCTCTCCCTGCATCTATCGTTTCATCACCATCTTCCGCCGTCATGTCTGTGCCCGCTGCCGGGGAAGCTAAGATCGTCCCGGGGGGCTTCCAGGGCGAGACAGCGCTCTCGCCGTATGAAGAGGACATCCCTGAGAACCTCCGTCGCGCGACATCGCGGCTCCAATTTCCGCCATCGTACGTCGCCGTGGGTTTTTACAGGCTTATCACGGACCGCAACTTGCGCGTACCCGCATGGCAGAAGTGCAGGCACGGCTTTGTGCGCGGCGCGTCCGTGGGGCTCATTTGGGTGAGTAGACATGTGTCATTGTGGCTATATGCGTCCTCCTAGTTGCATGGGGCGAATGAGGAGAGGGGAGTGCACTGGGATTAGTGATGTGGCCTGCAAGTGTCTGAGAGCAATGCTTACACTTAACAGACTGCTGGGTCGTACAAGATCCAGAAGGTGTTCGTCGAATATTTCCTCATCAAGTGCGTACCCCCTATCGCTAGTCCAGCGTAGCTCTTCATGATTCGAACACGGCCAAAGCTCCCCCCGCGTGACTGGTCTCTCGCGGGAGACCCTCTTCGGCATCCAGATGCCATTCGACCTCACCACCTGTACGTGCCCCCATTTGCCGCCATTCCCCGTCGTTCACGTGACCGCTGGTTCCCCGTTGCCGTAGACGCGACGCTCTTCTTCCTCTCGACGCAGGTGTCGTCAATCATCTACTTCTTCCTCTCGCGCAACCTCCGCGTCGCACGTGAGCGCGCGTACGAGCAGACGATCCAGTCGCGCGCCAAAGGGACCGCGTTCTGGCAGCCGTATGTCGAGGAGTGGGACCATCCCCCGCGCGTGAAGCCGGTCAGGTGGGGCTGGAAGGACCTCATGAGCGGACCCGTCGGCCGCATCGTCGCCAACGGTAAGTACTCTATTCACGCACGGGTGTGACGGGGAGAAGCGGCGCTGACGGTGTGCACGCCCGCTCTGCGCTAGTGATCGCCCTGCCGCTGAACTTCATCCCGTTGGCGGGCATGGTCATCGCGGCGTGGTTCCGCGCGCTGGGGACGGCGAAGTACCTCCACGAGCCGGTAAGCACCTCCACTGCTCACAGGTACAAGGACCCGCCGATTGTGACACCCGACAGTATTACAAAGTGAAGGGTATGACGCCCGAGCAGGTCGCGACCTTCATCGAGGAGCGCAAGTGGGACTACAGAGGTGCGGGTCTTCTCGGCCTGACTGAATGGTCCTCTGAAAGTAATGCACATCGTCTGTCATTGCAATCATAGCGTTCGGGTTCACGGCAGCGCTCGCTGAACGCCTGCCCATCGTCGGGCTGGTCTTCTCGATTTCGAACCGCATCGGTGCCGCGATGTGGGCTGTTGGTAAGTGCCGAGGGGCTTCAGTGTTCTTTGCGTAGACTAAACAACATCATACAGACCTTGAGAAGCGCCAGCATTATGTCGCCGACGTGAAAGCCGGACGTGCTCCGCTGGGCACGGGATGTTTGGGCCTCAGAAGACGAAGTCGCAGTAGGATCCCCGGGATTTTTGGAGGCGCCGAGATGAACTCCGTTGCAGAGGAACATGTTTGTAGCAAGCAGCCCATTTGAGAGACGATTGGCACTGTAAGAGATTTACCAGCTCTGAATTTCATTTTTGATTGGCAGCCCCAAGATCGGCCGATGTATTCTGGTGACACCAACTACTAGCCTGCCTCGGAAACTCCAGTAAACCGGACGACAAGGTGGGTCGGGCTCAAATTTAATGACTATACCCGGACCAGCCACGCACCGTGTGCCCTCCGCACCCGGAAAGCCTCTGAGAGCGTTCGGACTTCCTGATGGACACCCTCTTCCGTGGGTTTGTCCAGACTATTATAAAGTGGTCTCGGGCGGGCGACCGTGCCCGCCTACCCGCGCCCGCATCCTCGTCCACATCCCTCCACCTCCGATCTGCCTCCGCCTCGCTCCGACGCTCCCGCCGATGGCCTGTGAGAACTGCGTGCGCGGTGCGCTGCACACGGGCACGCCCGTGGGGAATGAGACCAAGTTCGACGGCGTGGACGCATACGTGACGGGCCCGACGACGCGCTCCGCATCATCGTCATGGGCTCCGACGTCTTTGGCTGGTCGTTCCCCAACACGCGCCTCCTCGCGGACGAGTACGCCCGCAGGGCAACTTCAAGGTCATCCTCCCCGACCTCTTCAACGGTGAGCCCCTCTCCCTCCTTCTCTCCGCCGTGTTATGCGCTATCGTCGGCCCCCCGTGCGCGCCGCTCACCCGTCTCTCCGCCCAGGCTCGCGCGTCCCGCTCTGGGCGCTCACCTCCCTGGACAAGGACGTCCCGATCCTCCACCGCCTCGTGCTCTTCCCCGCCGCGCTCCTCTTCATCGTCCCCTTCGTCCTCCGCAACCGGCCGCGCCAGAACGCGCTCATCACCTCGCTCGCGGCCGCCGTCCGCGCGTCCGCGCCGCCCGGCGCCGCGGTCGGCTTCGTCGGCTACTGCTGGGGCGGCGGCTTCGCGATCACGCTCAACAGCTCTTCGACGCGGCCGCGGCGTGCCACCCGTCGGGGGTCTCGTTCCCCGCGGACCTCGCGCTCGTCGAGCGGCCGTTCTCGCTCGCCACCGGGGTGAAGGACCCCTACTTTGGCAAGAGCAGGGCGGAGGAGGCGGAGAAGAAGTGGAAGGAGATGGGGCTGGAGGTGGAGGTCGTGGTGTACGATGGCGTTGAGCACGGCTGGACGACGCGTGCGGACTTGAAGGACCCGGTGCAGCGGAAGGCAAGGGACGACGTGGTGTCGCAGGTGTTGACGTTCTTCACCAAGTATCTGATCCCGAAGGAGGCCTGAGGGGGCTCCGCGGCGGAGGCTTGGGTCTACATTAGCATTGGGTAATTACCGCGTCCGTCGTGCTCAACTGCTGCCATCACACTCGGAAGAAGGCGCGAGGGGCATATATCCATGTTGCGGTGAACAGTGAAATATACGCGGGGGCTCAAGAGTAAAAAACACCAGCGTCCAAAGGTGTATAATTTAGTGCTTCGACTCCTCTTTTGACACATCCTCCGACTAGGTATCAGTGTCCAGTCAGCTTGTGAAAATTGCGACAAGCTCGATGGACGCACCTTGGGAGCGTCAGTGCTGGGCTCCTCTTTTTGTTCGGGCTCAGCCGGCGCGGGCGCGGTGTTGGCGTTCTCCTCAGCCACCTGAGCGTCGGTGGGAAGGTTGGACTTCTGCTTGACGCATCGCGTCAGCTCAGCGGAATAAGAGGACGCAACGAGCACGCACGAAAGCCTTGTTCATCGACTCGTCAACCTCCTCGGCAGACGCGGTGGTGCCCTCCGAGTCGGTCATCGCGGGCGAGCCATGTACCTTGCCGTCCTCGGAGGCCGAGTCCGAACCCTGGGAAGCGCGCGTGCGCGTCAGCGCCGCCGTAAAGCGAGCCTGCGGGAACGTACCGTCTCCTCTGCGTTCTGCGCGTCCTTCGGCGAGTCGGAAGCCTGCGACGGGGGCGTTCGCGGTCGATACATGGGCGCGAAGAAGGAAGAGGAGACGTACGACGGCCTGTGCGGTGGACTTTTGGACGTCCTCAGGTTCGGGCGCTTCGGGCTTAGGTTCGGACGCGGGCTGTTTTGCCGCGACGGGCTCAGGGACGTGGCTGAGGCCGTCGTGCGCGCGGGGGTGGGCCGCAGTGTGCTTCGCCTTCTCCTTCGAGGAGGGGAACAGGAGGTACGCGATCTGGAGGGCGACAGCCACAGAGGACAGTGAGCGTACCATCTGCCACGGCGCGCGTGCGCACTCACCACAGGCCCGAAGACGAGCGCAGACCCGATCTACGTAAAGCCGCAAGTTAGTCGACGTCTGGAGAGAGCGGGCGTGTCACAAACCATCCAGGGCGTGTCGCTGCTCTCCTTCGCGGCGTGTCCAGGTCCGGAGCTGGCGAACCGACGGCCTGCGCTGCGCGTCGAAACGCGTGCGGCGGGACGGGCGGCGGTGACGAGGCGGTGGGCAAAGCGAGAGGCCATCATCGTCAAGCAGTGAAGGAGACGGTGAGCAGAGTGGTGCGAGCGGCGAGCAGGATGGGAGACGAGGGTGAGAACGAAGGCGTGCTGGCCAGGGCGGCGACGCAGGCGCGCCTCGGAGTCTCGGACGGCCACAGGCGCCATCAGGAGATGACGTTATGCAACAGACGCACGAGCGTTCTCGATCGAGGCGCGTAGATGCGAGCAGCTCCACAATCTAGTGCTGGCGTATACATGTTAAGCCCGCGTAGCTCAATCGGCTAGAGCGTGAGACTTTTAAGCCTCCAGGTTTGCCTCGGGCTGGTGAAATCTCAAGGTTGCGAGTTCGACCCTCGCCGTGGGCTATGACTACAGACCTTGTTACTTTTTATCGGAAATGTCGGAGATTCCATTGTTTGCATGGCCGACCCAATACCCGTGCATCCTCCCGTGTCCACATCCTCATACCAGGGACAGATGGTCCTAGACCGTGAAGAATATCGTATTGGGAGACGTCAACTACATGAGCATGAGCGTTATCAGAGCGTAGAACGATAAGCAAGAAGGGCTGCGGGGTCGTGAGGGTCCGTGGGCGGGTCGTGCGAGGGCGGGGCGTCGATAGATACTGGAATAACGCGAAAGCAGCACGGACGAGGGTTAGATAGCGACGACGGAGACGACATGCGAAAGGCGAGTGGGCAAGGATGTGGGCGGTGTGGTAGGGTGTGGGGGGCCAGACGAGTGGTGGGAAACGGAGGGGGGAACTAGCGAAGACGTAAGATGCAATGTATGCGGTGCAGCGGACGAGCGAAAGATTGAGGGGATATATAGACACGGGAACGAAGACCGGGTAGTGCACTAAACGAGGAGAGAAAAACGAAGCAAAAACGGAAAGTCCACGGCGGCGTCAATGCCATACCGGCTTTGCCACGCGTGAGGTGGGCTTGCCGGTGACGATGGCCTTGAACGCATTGCGGACGATGGTGATGGTCTTGTGGTTCTGCTCCTGGGCACCGGGCGCCGGGGTGCTCATGAACGCACCGAACTCGTCGAAGGACGACTGACGGCGGATGTCGTCGCTCGAGACCGGCGGCGGCATCTTCGGACGCGCGGTAAAGAACTTCTGGCTTCGCTTCGCCATCGAGGTCTGCGGGCGCACAGGGTTGATGTTCTCGACCGGCGCATTGGCATTGTACGACTGGTAGCCCTTGCCGTTGCGTTTAACACCGGTAGTGGACATGAGGAATCTGCCGGGTCGTAAATATCTGGCCGCAGTATAAAGCAATCGAAAGAATGTACCTGTCGTAAACGCCCTCAATCTGCCGCTTGGCAGGTGTATCGAGCGTGACCGACCCCTTCGCCGGCATAGTCTTTGGTGGGTATGACTCGATGTGGAGAGGAGAGGCGGTCAGCTCGTTCTTCTGCCGCTGCGGCGTCTCGTACGTGTTCTCGTCGACACGCTGGAGCATTGGCGAGGAAGCGATGAAAAGGCTCTTGTCAACGACCGAAGACAGCCTGGGCGGCGGAGCGGGTTGGGACACTATACCCCGATGGTCAGCTCCTGAGTGGCAGATAGGCAGCTGGGTATAAAATGGACGTACGACGCTCCAGCTCAAACTCGAGCTTGGTGATGGGGGTGATTGGCCGAAGGAGGTCCCCGTGGCTGCGCGACTTCTCTCGCCGTTTCGATGGGGAGAGGTCGAGATCAAGGCTCTTAACTGCCCGTACGTTATCCGGAGAGCGGGTGACGACGGTCGCGCGGCGCTTCCGAGAGGGGGTTTGAGGAGGTGGGAGGACCTCACTCGGACCAACAGAACTCGCCCGCGAAGGAGACTCCGAAAGCGCTCGTGACGTATCGAGGAAGGTACTTGGAGCCTCCGAGGGGATAGTGGGAAGCGTGGTGTCGATGGTTGGGTGGTAAGTGGCATTGAGGTAAGAGGGACTGGGGAGAGGAGAGGAGAGCCCGCTCCTGTCGGAGAGCATGCTTGCGTTGCGGGCGTACGTCTCGGGCTCATAGTCGTTGACGAAGATCTCGTTGGCAGCCAGGATCTTGCGTGGTACTCGCTGACCACGACCCGAGTGGTTGGCCGAAGAGCGACGTGAGATAGGGGCGATGGGTAGAGCAGCGGGAGTGACAATCGGAGTAGGCGAGCTCGCCTCGAAGTTCTGCCGAGCCTCGTCCACTACCCCTGTAAGTCTTCAGAGTGAGCAAGAAGTCTGCAAAGACATCACCAATGCACGTACGCTCGACACTTTGGATCCACAAAGTCATGCGATCCATTCTGGCCTCTTCACGTTGAGCTATTGGGGGGGAGTTATGAGTTCGTTTGGTTGATCATATCCGCTCAAGTATGACCCACCATCGTCGTCCCACGACGGATCCTCACTGAGACTATGAGAGTCGTCATCAGCGTCTCCAGAGCCCAGGGTCAGCGCGGGCGTCGAGCGACCGAGCATATGGGTCGACGACTTATATAGCCGCACCGCGTTGCCTACGGACTGGTCAGCAATGCCAAATCGAGTAAGGGGCCACACCACGTACCAATGGACATTCGCAGGCTCTGCTTGAGAGCACCCATGCTGGTTTCGGCATGTGGTGTCGCTGGCGGTTCCGACGGTTCTGCACGACCGGTAAGCGACAACGGCGAGCAACGATGAGAAACGGCCGTACCCTCAAACAGCGGACTGAGCGGCGAGGTCGACAGGCTCGTCTCGGGCACCAGCGCAGGACCCACGCTAATCTTCGGTAGGATGTACTCCCGCCGCCTCCGCTCCTCACGATCCAGGTGTTCCCGTTCACGCTCCTGCCTCTCCGCCTCCGCCTCCGCCTCTGCCACTTCCCTGCGCTCCGCCTCCTCGTCACGGGCGACTCGCTCCTGATGAGCTTTCGTCTCCTCTTCCATCCGCCGCCGTTCCCGTGCCCACTCCTCCTCGCGGGCGTGTTCTGCGTCGCCGTCGTCGTCGACCTCTGACTCCGCCTCGCGTAGTTTCTGGCGCTCCAGTTCGCGAAGACGTTCGCGCTCACGCTCCCAGTCCATCATCCGGCTGCGGACCGAGTCCTTGCTGGTGTCCGCTGACTTCAGGGTGTCGCTGTCCGCGGCCTTGCGCACACGCGCAGAGGGGGCTGGAGGGGGCGAGGAGACGTTCGCACCGTGGGTGACATCGCGTAGGGCACGGCTGCGACGACGTTCTGCGGTGGCCGCTTTCTCGTTGGTGTGGACGCGAGCAACGGCATGGGCATTCTCTTTAGACGCGTGGCGCCCGAGGGTGCTTGGAGGGGTGTTCGACGGGGACCGAGGGCCGAGAGGTTTCCGTGCAACACGAGGGCCTTTGGAGCGCTCTGCGCCGGGGTTCTCCTTCTCCATCGCGCTAAACGTCGCAGTTGACGGAGGGGGCGAGTGCTTGATGGGAGATAGGGCAGAGAACACGGACGGCATTGCGTGCTGTCGCTTGGATTGCGCTACACCTCGCGCTGTCATTTCGACGTTAGCATCTGGCCGCAACAAGAAACGACAGACACCATACCTTCGGGTGACAGCTGGAGCTTCGGCTGAGAAGCAGAGCGTGTGTGTCCGTGTCCTGAGCGGGCCGCCGCCTGGGCGTCCTTCTTCCCGAGCACAACGTTCTCCTTGCCGGCAACTTTGCCCTTGTCCTTCTCGGCCTTGCCCTTATCCTTCTCGACCTTCGCCTTGTCCTTGTCCTTGCTACCACGGGAAGCCCATGGTGGGATGACATCCAACAGCTTCGTCATCTCCTTGTCCAGAATCAAAGAAGAGCTCCGCGAGTGTGACACGCTGGCAGACTTTCTGTGCACTTGCTTGAGCGACTCGGCCTGAGTCCAGTACGGGTCGGCCATCGCCTGCGAGGCAGTGCAGCGGAGGTCGGCGTTGGGGAGCACCATCCGGCGGAGAAGCTTCTCAACGCCCTTGGACATGGTCCACGTGCCGACCCATTTGCCGCGGAGGGTGCGCGCCCAGTATTTCTCCAAATCCGCCTTCGTCGAAAACTGTTCGCCCTCGGAGAGTTCGAACATTGTCCGGCCGACAAGGATCTCGAAGAATGTGACGCCGAGGGACCAGACATCTGACTTGCGTGTGTCGTGAGGGAGACCACGGGCACGCTCCGGAGAGAGATACTCGGGGGTGCCGTACGACAGATTACTGTGGAACGCCTCCGAGGACTGCAGATCATACCGCTCAGCAAAGCCAAAGTCGACTAGAACGGGAACGTTCTCGTTGGACAGCAGGATGTTTGCGGGTCTGTGTAAATGAGTATATGCGTAATGCAGAGATGAATAAATGTGGCGTACTTGATGTCATTGTGCACAACGCCGTGCTTGTGCAGGAACTCAACACCAGATAAGAGCGATCGGAACCACTCCTTAGCGTGGGATTCAGAAACTTCGACGGTGATTAGTCTGGGATGGTATGCCCTGCTAGTGCGTCAGAAGGTGTGTGGTGGAAACCATCAAGGGGAGATATTTACATCGTGATCAAGGCATACGAGGGAGTGATGATGAACGAGTAGAAGGGGATGATGGACGGGTGGGGCTCATGTTTCAGCGACCGGACGACCTTCATTTCGTTCCATCTGTGCAAGCAAGCGATGAACAGAGAGTAAAGAGAATGAGCAACACCAGGGTAACGTACAATGACCGGACTCGAGCTGCGGTGGTGGAGGTCTTGGAGCGGTGAACGAGCTTAACGGCGATCTTGCTGTCTTGCAGAGGGCTCGAGGATGTGTCGCCCTTGGGGCAGCAGAGCCAGACGCTTCCCCAGTTTCCGAAACCGATCTGCATGAGTGAAAAAATGAACACCGACGTGTCTCAAGCCGCAGCAGAGGCTGATATGCGTACTTCCTCGATGAACTGAAGCCTGTCGGCGAGGACCTGGTCGGAGATGGAGAAGATGTCGGTCGCCTCATTGGGAGGCTGTGGTGGCGGAATCATGGGCGAGGGAGAGCGACGACAGCTAGATTTACAGACAAGAGAGGAGAAACGAGACGAGACGAGGACAGAGCGAAAGCGACGAGGCGGTTGGAGGTCAAGGACGCATCACGGTTGAGACTCGCTTACGGGCGAGAGTCGAACATGGGCGTGAGAAGGAGAACGCGCCTAGCATGAGGTCGCCACAACCGCGTCCTTACGTACCGCGACGCGACGCGCCGGACCCCGCTCACGCCACCGCGTCCGTCCCCTAGGCGCCCACGCCCTCCTCTCACAGATGACTCTAGGCGCCTATGTAAAAAGAGAGTTCTGCAAATGCTCTCCCCTACAGAAGCCTAAAGACATGCTCCGAGACCTAGCGTGGCCAAACGTGCCATATCGCCCGACGCGGAAACAAGCTCTCCCCAAGGCGCGCATTTGCTAAGCAAGGCACCAGTTAATTATCCCACCCGTGTGCTTTCAACCGTTCATTCCCCGGTGATGATGGGCAACCAGCGTCTGCAGCCTCGTGCTTGCCTCGAGGCCGTCGCCGACGTCAGTTTGATTCGACTAGGAACCTGTTCTCCGTTTTAGGTCATTCAGCGTTCAGCACCCTCGACATTGAGATTAAATGAGATACTACAGGTGCATCCAGGTAGCTCAACCTCGACCTCAGGACATGGCAACCTTGGTCGGGTCGTGGCAGGTCGACGGCGTTGACTGCCCACTAGACGTGGAGAACCTGACAGTAACCATCGGAAGGTGCACACACGTTGTGATGCAAGAATCAGATCAACCTCAGCGGCGGAGGGCGTGGTGGGGTGAAATGTTCCAGAGGTGGCATTCGGGGAAAATTATGTAAGCTCGGCAGCAGCTCGACATGTAGATACGGTACAATAGCAACGGAATGAGAAGGATGGCATGCAAGACATAAAAATACATATGTGTGAGGTACAGAGTCTGGAGGATGAGGCAGAGTGACAAGGTTGGAGCGAAGGCAGAATTGAGTCCGTGAGTTCGTCTACTGAGCCGCTCATGGCGGCGTATCAACGCGGTTTCGCCGCAGCTGAACAGGTGCACCGCCCTGCTTCTGTCGCTTCGCTGTGGCGTCGTCGACGATGTTGTCGCCTTCGCGAGTACGCTTCGCGCCGTTCGTCGCAGCGTCGGCGGCGGCGGCGGGTGCGCCACGGCCGGCTCCTGGGGCGGCTCCGCGGATCGACAAACCCCCGCGAACAGGCAAGCCGCGACCACGGGCAGCCGGAGCCCCTCCTCGTTGTCCGGCGGAGGGTTTGGGAGGTAGCGACGTGGGTAGGCTGGAGGCACCCTTGGCGATGGTGGGGGAAGCGGTGATAGCGGGGGTTACGGTCGTGGGCGCCGGGGTGACAGCAGCAGGTGCGGAAGTAGACGCCGTGATGTTTCCACCTTCGAGAGCGATGATCTGCGCCTCGAGTTCCTTCACTTTTGCTTGTGTCTTCACCAGCTGCTGGTCCTTGATCTTCGATCGCATCGCGGACTCCTTGCGGCCGTTTTCTGTCGCATCGATGAGAGCTTTCTGGTGCTCCTCTTGCAGTTTGTCTTTGTACTCAGTCAACGCGGCGTCGATCGCGGCCTGTATATCCTGGGTGACAGGAGCACTGGAGGCAGTTGCAGAAGCTTTCGCGGCCTCTACCGCGCTTTGAAGCTCCTCCTCGTGTTTCTTCACGAGACGTTCTTCCAATGCGCGCAGCTCCTCAGCGTGTCTGGCTGCATCCGCGGGGTCGGATCTGGTAGAAGTGGACGCCTCTTGCAGCTGTTGGCGCAGCTTCTTGACTTCTTCGTCCAAAGCTAAACGACCGTGCTGCATGGTTTTGATACGTTCAATGAACTTGCCCTATTCCGGACTGTTAGTCGGCGTTCATGGTATATTCACTGGGAACAAAACACGTACGGTCTGAGCCTTCGCGCTCTCGGCGCTTTCAGCGGCTTCTGCGACCTTCTTCTCCAGCTCCTGTTTCAAATTTGGGGTCAATGACGCCCGATCTTCATAAGAAACGTTACTTTACCTTAACACGACTCTCGGCATCCTCGCGAGCCTTGACCAGCTGTTCACGCTCGGCGGTCCACTCTGCCGGAGCAGCGGTAGTGGCACTCCCTTCGACAGCAGCACTCGTTGACCAAGATGCTTTCTCGTTGAGAAGATTGTCGCGCTCAGCCTTGAGACGGTCCTATACCTGAATCAGCACAAAAGAATAAATATCCCTCCCCTGAGATGAACGGCTTACAAGCTCAGCCGTCTGCGCAGCCGTTTGTGAAGATGCGAGCAGAGAAGTTGCCTTCTCCGTCGCAAGAGCCTCCTCAAGGCTAGACTTTGCCGCGCGAAGGGCCTCCAACTCCTCGGTGAGCGCAGGGTCAATCTGTACACCCTGGGCGGCAGCCGTGACAGCGTTCGTTTGCAACTCCTCGAGTTTCTTGCTCAGCTCCTCATTGACACCGTTGAGCCTCACGATCTCCGCCTCCTTGGCAGTGTTGATGTTCTTCAGTTTCGCATCGTTTTGACGACTAATGCCGATCAACTTCTGGTTCTGAGGGCGGACCGCGTCAGGCGGGAAGCACAAAGAACGTCGAAAGGACCACAAACCCTCTCCTGAGCAGTCGCTGCCTTCTTGCTGTGCTCATCAGCGAGCTTCATGATCTCGGTCTTTTCTGTCTCGAGCGCGGCGATTTGGTCCTTGAGGCTCTGAACCTCAGCCGGATCGATACGGTCATACTGCCGCGCACGTCAACGACAAAACGTTCAATAAGGATATTCCAACGCACCTTGGTGAGGAGCTGAGAGTTGCGCTGCTGCCACCTCTGACTCTCATTCTCGAGGAGCTTGATCTGCTGGTCCTTGACTTCGATTTCGGCCTGCGCAACACGAAGCTGCTCCTTGATGGGCTCCATCTCCTCGTTGACCTTGCGCAGATCAGCTTCGAGTTGGCGGGCGCGCTTTGAGTACGTGTCGCAGTCGGCGCGGAGGGTGGCGTTGCTTTCGCGGAGAATCGCGACCTGATTGACCTTCTCTGCCAGCTGACTGTGTTGGGCCTCGGACACGGCAGCTTGGACGGCGCGCTCGCGCTCCTAAACAAAATGAGCTCTGAGGAAGCGCACAAAGCCGAGAAAGGCGTACCTCGGACAGCGACTTGCGAGTCTCATCGAGAGTAGTAGAAAGATGGTCGAGCTGAGTTTTGAGTCGCGTGCTCTCTTGCTTACCAAGGTCAAGCTGGAGCTCGACGATCTCCTTCTCCTTGCGCAAGTAGGAGATCAAAGTGCGCAGGTCTGAAAGTTTCGCGTCGTCCACCGACTCTGCCGAGGCAGTCTCCATATCCGCAGAGCTCGCAGCATGCTTGATGCGAGCTGCGTGCGAACTGACCGACTCAAGGTGCTGGTGGAGGAGGCTGTTCTGCTCGCTGAGATCCTTGCACCTGGACTGAAGGTCTGCCAGTTCCTTGTCGAGAGCCTCACGCTGCTGCTGCCAGCTGGCTTCGGAGCTAGCGAGCTTGGCTTGGGCGGTCTCTGCAGCCGCACGACCTTCCCGAGCAGTGACCTGACTCTCTTTGAGGCGCTCCCTGAGGTCGTTGGCGGCCTTCAAAGCGTCCGCATGGGCGACAACCTCCTTGGAGTAGCGTTCCTCCGCGGCCTGTTAATGTTCTCAGTGAGATTATGCAATAGAGAGTGTACAACAGTACCTTAGCGCGCTCCTCTTGCTGGTGGATGTCGGCTTCCCAGGAGGTACGGTCGGTCTGACTTGACTGCGCAGAGGTGCTCATGTCGACGATGGTATCCTCGAGTGTCTTCTTGTCGCTGATCCAAGCGGCGCGTTCCGTATCGAATTGACGCTGGATGTCCGTGTTCGCTTGCGTGAGCTCCAGGAGACGCTCCTCCGCAAGACGAAGCCTTTCTTGTAGGGCCTCAATCTCAGACTACGATGCACCGTGTCAGTATGGTGGATGCAAAATAACACCTACTCATACCTGACGCCTGGCAAGTTCCGCTTCAGTGGACGCCTGGTATTCGTCGTGCGTGGAGTTGAGTGCGGCGAGAGCAGCCTCATTGGCTTCGCTGATCTGCTGGAATTGTTGTACGTGACCGCGTGCCGTGGCAAGATCCACCTGCGCAACCTTGAGAGCGGCACTGTACGTGGGTTCAGTAACAAATCGACGATGCCATGAGTTCAAAACACATACCGGAGCTCAGCAACTTCAGACTCTAGTTGTTGTTCATGAGGCACGTCATCGTCCAAGTGCGAGGACAGGGTTTCCACGCCTGTGGCGGGACCCCTGCGCTCGTAAACAGCGAGCTTCTCTTCGTTGCCTTGCAGCTGCCTCGAGAGCTGCTCGATGCGTTCCTCGTGGTGCTTCTTGCTAGTCTCCGCTGCGACAAGGAGTTCACGCGTCTTGCTAAGTCCCTGGGTCTGCTCGGAACCATGAGTACGTCTGAAACCATGCACTGATTACGCCACTTACAGCCTTCTCGACCTTGTTCTGTGCCTCCTTAAGCTCGATGTCCTTTTGAAGTGCCAGACGCCGGACAGATTCCCGTTCCTGCGAAAGTTGAGTGCGGAGGTCCAGGCTACGGAGAACCGTTAGACCAAAGAAGAGGCAAGCGAGTCAGACATACGTCTGGTTCTCCAGCAGCTGGAGCTGACTCTCCATCCGCCGGCGGTCGTTCTCACCAGAACGCTCGAGGTCGTTGTGCATCTTCTGGACGTTGGCCATGAGATCGGACAAGTGAGAACGTTCCGTGGCAAGCGTCTTGTTCTCGCTGACTAGTCGTGATTGAACGCTCTGGGTCCCAACTGGTTAGATGTTGGAAGAACAGTGATTCCGGTAGACACACCTCCCAGATCTTCTTCTCAGCACGCAGGTTGGCAGCCTCATTGCGGAGCATCTCGAGAGTGTTGTTGTTGGAGAGCAGGTCCTCGGACATGCGGTTGCACTCGATGTCAATGCGTGTGTACTGGTCGTAGAGGCTTTGGTTACGCTTGACAAGATCATCATTCTGTTGTTTCTGGTGGATGATCTGTTCTTGAAGCATCCGATGACGTTCTAGAAAGTGGAATGTCCCTAACATGACCAAGAAAAGACTGTAGTTTGAACTCACCCGTAAGCACTTCGATCTGAGCATGAGCCTTGGCCAACGAAGTGCTCAACCGAGTCACTTCCCGCTGCGAGTTAAGAGACTCCTCACGTAGGCGAGAAGAGTCCACACCCATCTCATTGCGGTAGGCGTCAAACTGCTTCTGAACCTCCTCGAGCTCCTGGGCGACGTCGGAGTGCTCGGAAGGTTGACCATCAATGCCGTTGGTGAGCTGAGGAGTGGCGATAGACGTCTTCTGACGAGACAGCATGCTACGGAGGGCATCGCGCTCCTTTTTGTACGCCTCAATGGTCACCTCACTGCTGCGTTTGTGGTTCTCGAGTTCCGTAGCCAGCTTGCCAATTGCTTCGTGTGCCTCGCGTACGGCTTCGCTCTGCTCGCGTTCCAGTGCCTCCTTGTAGTCCTTCTCCTCGGCCTCCAACTTAGCACCAAGTTCGCGCACAATTTTTAGAAGCTTCTGGTTCTGTTCTTGGAGTTGAGGAATAGAACGGAAGAGGACCAGATTGTTTGTGATGACAGCCTCGATGCTCTCAGCAGGCTGAATGGACTCGTCTTGTTCCAGGACGTCGTCAGAAGGAATGGATGCGTCTTGTTGTCGGCCAAGTTCCTTCATGAGGGTACGTAGCTGCCGGCCAAGGTCTTCTAACTGTTTGCCGAGAAGCTCATTCTCCCGACTGCTCTTCTCCAGCTTTTGGCTGTTCTCAGATGCCGCAGTAGCAAAAGCCTCACGCTCCTGGAGCGCCTGCGCGAGTTGTATCGTAAGCTGCGACGTCTCAGATTGGAGACGTGTGTACTCGATACGTTGCTGCGAGAGAATGGGGGCCTATATTGCACAATTAGCATGGGTATGACCAAAAATACCTCACTATACATACCCTCTCCTCGATCTGAACAAGAACGCTCTGGAGTGTGCGGTCCATCTCGTCGTATTCGGCACACTTGCGCGCGTAGTCGTCCTGAAGCTTGACGAAATCCGAGTAGACCTCGGTGAACGACTTGCCGCCCCGTTGTGTACGACTAGCCATGGCGACTGTGGGGCTGAGGCCGAACATTCCTGACGAGAGGATGTCCGACGTGTTGCCGCCACGCATAGGTGTCGACATACCGCGGGCGGGCGTACCGGGTGTGCTAACGGAACCGCCGAAGGCAGGAACCGGGAACTCACCGCGGTCCATGCGGTCCATGACGGCCTGCAGGTCTGCCACTCTCTTCTCTGCCTCCTCTGCGCGTTGCTTCTGGTTGTCGATCTCTTCCCGCAGGACCGTCTCTCGCCTCTCCGCCTTTTCGCCGACGTTCGCGTAGTCCTTCTCGATGCTGTCAACAAGAACCTTCGCCTGGGCCTCACGGTCTTCCATCATCGCCACCAGCCTCCGCAGCCCAGCCGCCTCGCTCGAGTATGTAGCTTCTTGCTCCGCAAGTTGTCCTTTGAGGTCCTGAACGCGGGTGAGAGCTTGCATGAGCTGGTGAGACTGTGCGGCGTGCGCGGACTGCAGCGCCTTGAGGGTGCTTTCCGATGATGCGTGAGTTTGGGCAAGAGAGTCGTGGGCAGCCTGGAGTTGAGCAAGTTCGGCGTGCTTCGTACGGCGGTACTTGGCAAACTCTTCCGACCGAGTGGCGAGTTCCGTGGCACTGCGCTCAGTTTCTGTCCGCGCCAGCTCCAGTTGTTGTGTGAGCGAGTCAACCTTGAACTGTATGGCTGTAAATGGATAAAGAGAATGTGGATTGCGATGAGTACACGCACCTTGATCGAGGTCTCTGCGGACGTGAGCTCCCGAACTTGGCGTTCCAGACCTTGGTGCTCTTGACGAGCTTGCTTCAAGTCCGAGCGCAGAGTCTGGATCTCTGAGTCACGCTGAACGGCATCCTCCTGTAGTCGGCTAACCACGCCCATGAGATCTCGCTTCTCCCGCTCCGTCTCATCCACACGTTGCCGCAGCGTCTGCGCCTCTACAGAAGAGGTCGACTGAGAGTTGGACAGAGTATCCAAGCCAGCTTGGAGCTTTGCACGCTCAGCAGCTATATGCGCTGGGATGAGGGGCTTATCTTCCTCGATGACGCAAATACGCACCAAAGGTGTCTCTTTCTTGCTTGATGTTTGCTAGCTCCTTCTGCACGGCCTCCAGCGTGGTTCCCAATTCTGACGTCGCGGTTTCGCGGTCTTGAATGGCTTGGTCGAGCTCGACCTCCTTGCGCTGGACCTCGGCACGTGCACCCTCCACCTCACGTTGGGCCGCGTCGGATGATTCGACTTGTTCGGTTAGTATCCGATACAAAGAGGCGATGAAGTCAGGAGTAGGAGTGGTGAAGTCGGAGTCAGGGAGTAAGGAGGACAATAGGTCCAGGTCGATGTCCTCGGGAACGTCGACCTTCATGATGGCGGGGGTGGGGGGCGCGTCTTCGGCGGCCGCGGCCGCGGCGTTCTTACTTTTTCTGCGGGTCTTCATCATGGCGGGCCAGGACCCGGAGGTGCAGTGGAAACACAGAGGACAAGGCTCGGTGGCGCGTAGTGCGCCGCGTGAAGTTGTTTGTCTGTATTTGGCAATGGCTTTGGATTTCAATACGCGCAAACACTGAGTGCTACTTACGTCGGTCACGTGGGTGGCCTAACCCGCGTCGCGAAGTGTACGAGCCGAAGACAGCGGCCAGCGACAACATCTCTCTCTTCTGCCACCTCTCCTCCTCCTCCTTCTCCTCGCTTTCCGACCGCTACGTGACGACCCAGTTTTTCGAGCACCATGTCATTCTTCAATTCCATTGGGTGCGTCCAGCACGCGAAACGACCCACCGTCTGAATCGATACTCATCGCGGGGTTCGGTAGCCGTTCTATGCAGCGTAACCAGCGCCCTCCTAGACGCTCTACTACTCCCACCTCAGCCAACTTCCCATCTACAGACTCTTTGCCACCCCCGACCCCGACGAGTCCGTCGGGGCAGAAGCCTCTGTACCTATGCAGCCCCTTCGTCGAGGCGGCGCTCGTCAAGGGCAACTTCAAAACGATCGTCATGCTGCCAAAGTATGCGGATGTGATGGAGTGGGTTGCGGTGAACAGTGCGTCATCATTTTCTACGCTTTGCTCTACGCCTGAATAGTACGCTCCGCCCTCTGCTGTCTCGGTCTGTAGTCTTCGACTTCTATACCAACCTCAACCAATTCTACGGGGTGCTGGCTGAATGCTGCACGGCCCAGTCGTGCCCATCTATGTCTGCAGGCCCCAGGTGCGTGGTTATCTTCTAGGAGTCCTCTTACCGATTGACCGGCATTTCAGCCTCAACTACACCTGGATCAACCAAGACCGCAAAAGCGTGCAGCTCCCCGCGCCCACCTACGTGGACTACGTGATGACCTGGGTTCAAAACCTCCTCGACGACGAGTCTGTCTTCCCCACCAAGTCCGGTGCGTCAACGCGGTCGCCGCGCGTCCTCGCGTCGCCATGCTGACAGCACGCCTGCCCCTCCGTCTTCGACACACCTCGCCAACTACGACCTGCGACTAGGCCGCGACTTCTCATCGAGCTTCCCCTCGACTGTCAAGCACGTCTACCGCCAGCTGCTCCGCGTCTTTGCGCACCTCTACCACGCGCACTACCCCCAGATCCTCCACCTCCGCTCCGAGGGCCACTTCAACTCCCTCTTCGCACATTTCCTCGCGTTCGGCAAGGAGTACGAGCTCCTAGACGTCAAGGACATCAAGGGCCAGCCCGGCGCGCTCGTCGGCGTGGGCGCGCTGTGGGAGAAGTGGAAGGAGATGGGCATCCTCGGCGAGTCGTCCTAAGCGCAGGTGGGGAACGGGGCACGGACGGCAGCGAATTCATAGGACTATAGACGGGTCGGCGGGACGAGCCATGTCTTAGGACGGTCGGTTCGTCGGATACCATGCATCGATCACGACAAACATCACAGGCGGCTCTAGCGTGGCGTCAACGGGGTCACCTTGGGCATGTACCATACATTACAGCAGTCGGCCCGAAGGGAATGCAACCAAACGAGCATACGTGCTACGATGACGACAGAATAGTATCAGTACTGCGATCCGGCTCGGGAACACTGAAGAACAATCCGCGCGGCCCCAACAGGACTCGGTTGACCCTACCGCCTCGCGCCATCCAAATGTACATCCCATCGTCCTCTTCGACAATCTCCATCACCCGAACCGGCTGGATGTTCATGTCGTTCGCGGGGCACACTGGTGAAGGCAGTGGCTCGCCTGTGCGCAAAGACCAGATGGGAAGCTTGCGGTCTGTGGCACCTGCGAACAGGAAATCTTCTCCCGGATCCACGGTGATGCCCTAAGCGCACCAGTTCGTTATCAAACACTCACTGCCATGAGTCGATTGGTTCTTACCAGTTTCGTGTCGACAGTTTGAGGGTGACCGCAGAACTGCAGCAATGGTGTGTTGCCGCGTATAAACCGCAAGTCGTGAGTCTCTAGCTATCAATGCACCAATGGGTGTGTGGTTCTCGTCAATAAAGCGGTGCGAAGACGGATGGATCCACCGCGGTACACACGTCTCCACGCATGGTCCGAACCAATAGTGCGTTTTCGTGAACGACGCGCAGGTAGTCGACGGAGGCGCTGGCGAGACCCCAGTTACTGCTAGAGGGAGGTCGAGCCGCCGTCATGTTCACGAGAAGGTCGGTCTTGCCCACGGATTCGCGAGAATCCCAACGATCCACGATTCCGTTGCGCATCCCTAGGTAGGTGATGTGCTATCCGAGTCAATTCACTATCAGTACTACACCGCCGGGAAAGGATGGTGTTCCTGACCTCGTTCTGTTGGCACATGGCCAGCACATCGCTGGTGCGGGGTATGCGTGTGTATTCGTCCCTCTCGGCTGCGTCCGGAAAGTACAACGCGGCTTTACGGCCACCGAGGGTTGCCTTCCGTCCGTGGGCTTCACCGCACCACACGTCGGCGCATATCTTCGGTGGGAGTACGCGTATTATCCATGTCCTGCGTTGCTCATGGTAAGCGGCTGATGATCATCGTCAACTCAAGACCATGTAACAAACTCCATCATATCTTCTCGGGCGACGAGGAGACGAGCGCCGGGAGGTCCTAACGAGGTCACCCTAGGTTTGAGTTACAGTATTGGTATGTTCCTCAGTGATGCATGGCACCTACATGCATATTTCGCCCGACCCACTGACGGAGGTTATCTGTGCCATGTGAATGGTTCACCCTCTCGCAACGACGCTGTGGTGGCACTTACCTGCGATCGAACACCGAACTCGGGCATCGCTACCTCGGGGTCCTTTGTTTCAATGGAATACAACCAGCCGGTGATGTCACCGACAAGGATTTTCTTGTCTTTTGGAGGTCCCTGACGGCAGGTCAGAGTCTAGCTGAACTGCAGCACGGTGGGGGCGGTAGCGAGATGGCATACCCTCGTGCACAATCCTACGGCGAGACCACCCAGTGACACGGGTGCACTCGCCTGATCAAGCTTGCAATCCGAAAGCTGCTGTGCACGTATCTTACTGCAGCAACGCATGAACTGGAACTCTTCTTGAGAATGCAGAGCGAAATATGCGTACTGCTTGGACCGGCCCCGCTGGAGGCTCAGCGCGGACTCCCGAAATCCGTTCCATACGTCCCACGTAGTGCTGGTTCTGGCTGAAGACCCTGCATGGTGTCGTTTCGATGGAGGAGTGTCCGAATCGGATTCTGCTCCGTGTGTCCTTGGACGCGGACGCGGCCTTTGTCGGTTGTCATTACGCGCGGAAGGTGGGATGGGCCTTGAAACGGCGCCGGCTGGTTTGGACGATATGGGGAAGTACCTCTTCTTCTCTTCATCCCAGTAGAGACCCGGAAGATCCAGAGGCATGTTTGCTATGCAGTTCGCAACCTCGAAAGGAGTGTCGAAAGCAAAACACCACTGACTCTGGTGGCGCAGATGAGAACGCACCGGGCCGGGCTCGATCGGGACCCTCGCAATCGGGGTGCGCGTCGGATGCGCAGTTGAGGCACTCGGAAGGCCGCTTGGGAAGTCTCGTCGCGCCGAGGCTTCTTCTCCCCCCTGCCTCCCCCCACCAGCTCAACCCTCTTCTCAGCTCTGTCTCGCGCAGGCTGGTTCTGCAGCTGGTATCCGTCGCTCCTTTTCCCCTCCATTCGCACTCTACCGTCCTCCGCGCCGCCCCACCTTTGCTTCCGACCCTCACCGGCCCCCTCTGCCAACCCGCAAACCTGGCCCGCCCACGCTCAAGCATCCCTCTCCCCAGTCTCAAGTCATGGACGCATCTCCGCGTTCGTCGACGGACTCAGACCGCGACAGCTTCGTCTCCGGTCGCAGTTCCCCGCTGAACGGCTTCGACTCTTCCGCTGCCCTCATCCTCGTCCCCGACGTCGCCTCCCCCTCTTCAACCACCAGCCTTACTTTCAACTTCGATGTCGACGGCGAAGGCGACGATGCTTCAATAGAGGTCGACGAGGCGGAGCTCCAGCTCGCGCGCGTACGCTCCTCAGCCATCCCCCCTCTCTCATCCTTCAGCGCATTCCTCTACCTCTTGGCTCCGTACCTTCGCCTCGGCGTACTGCTCGTACCTGCAACAGGGCTGCCGACGCGGGTTGCGGTGCCCACACTCCTGCTTTTTGCCGCCCTCTCAGCCTTCACTCGTCAGATCTGGTACATGCTTGCGAGATATGTACGCCGCGCGGACATGGAAGAAATCGTTCTTGAGACGTTTGCACGAGGGCGCGGCAAACAGTCTCGGCGCGCAGCATTGCGACAAGCCGTACGGTCCTCCGGGACAGTGTTTAGGATAATCCTGACTGCGTTGTATCTCAGATGTGCGTTCACGTTATGCAACTATGTTTGGACGGAGGCTCATTGTACTGTTTACAGATGCCGTGGACCTCTTGCTGCCGTGCTTCCCGGACGCGCTTGTGATTCCGTCTCGGGCGATTGCCACTATCATCCTGGCTGCATTTGTCGCACCAATCTATGCCGCTACATCGCTTGCGTCTCGCCGAGTCGTGCGGACAACTTGGATTTCGGTAGTCGTTTATGTGGCCTGGTTCTCGGTCACCACCTATATGCATGCTAAGCACATCATGGTGCCGACCTGGAATCCCCAGTCTCTTGGCCAGCTGTGGCAAGGAATCCGTGCGTGTCTTTGATATTCTCTCAGCACGACCGAACCTTATTCATTCGACGAGTTCATAGCGGCCTTGGCGTTCACCTTCACCACTACCTCCACTGTACCTCTATACGCCTCCTTGAAAGGCACTATTGACCCCCTCAACATCAAATCAAGACGCCTACAATCATTCAAGCTTTTGTCTGTATTGTCTGTTGCCATTTCTGCAGCCTTCATCCTGCCTCTCGCAGTCTTTGGAGCGTCGCTTCGCCCTCGGGTACGTAACATCGTCTGGGCCTGTGAGACATCGCATACTCACGTACGCTCAACAGGGGTTCAGTCTCCCGACCCCAGATCTTCAGACCACCGTGTCGGTCTTTGCTGCCTGTTCGCTCATCCTCTCCATCCCGGCCCTACTCATCCCCAGCCCCGCGATTCCCCTCCCTTACACGCTCCGCCGCGCTTTCCCCTCCCTCTCCAAAGTTCTCATCTACCTTCTCGCACTTTGCCTCTCCGTCCTTCCTGCTCGCGTTTCGCGAGTTGGGAGCGACGTCATCCTCGTGCTAGCATTCCTCAGCACCTATGTCGTCCCCGCCCTGCTCCACATCGTCATTCACAACTTCCGCCAGCCGCTCTCGATCGTTGTCCCGCCCACTACCCCGACGGTCGGGCACTTCGTCGAGCCGAGCGAGAGTCTCTCGGACGAGCTCCTGCAGGCGAAGGAGCGCACGCTCCAGCGTCGCCGGCTCTGGCGCCGACTCATCTGGGACGTCGGCGTATGGGTGCTTCTGCTGCCAGTGGGCGGTGGTGGCGTCGTGTGGGCCGCCGGCCGCATTGCTGGGCGTTGGTGACTGTGTCGCTGTGTGGTGTAAGATTTAGGATAGTAGGCGGATGTACGCTGAGGTTGACATGGACACTGCTGTCCATGATCTACGGACGACCGCGGGAGCACTCCGAGACTGGTCCCGGTGGAGGCGTTGTGTCTGGACTTCGCTAGTAATACTGAATAAGTAGTATAGGTCCTCGGCCCGAACTTTCCTCCCTCCCTCTCGTGGTCGCTACATTGTATTCTCATCTGCGGTAGTGAACGTTCCTACAGACGTTCGACGCTCGGCTTGTTTTACTAGCTCGTATGCATCTCGATTTGTTTACCTCCTTAACCATCCCGCTGCCACTTGCCACTTACGCTGTTGGTGTTGAAAAACTGGGAAACAAGGTCTATGTTGTCGTGATACACATTGTCGCCCTTCCATTCGGACGCCTTCACGTTCGAAATTTGGATGCAAGCAATCTGACGCAAATCACTCAAGATGCGCCTCGGGTCGCGGCCTATTTGCCCCCGAATAGCGTAGCGTCGAAGCCCCGTCCCCAAGAGCCTCTCCGACGGTGCTATGCTCCGCATCCCGCCAACGCACCTCTCTGCCACTCTCTTTCTTCTTCCACATCCCCCCCCCCGCCCTCCGACGCCAGCCTGGTCGCGCACAAATTTGCTATGAACGCCGACGCAGACTCTCTCCCACAGAAGTCGTCTCCGAATCGCCTCCTGCGGTCCGCATTCAATGCCCAACCACCGAGCTGGAAGGCGGAGCTCCCCGACGTACCCGTTGTTCTCAAACCAGTCAACCGCACCGTCGCAAGCCCGGAGCAGGTCACCGTCCTCCGCGCCTGGTACGAGAAAACGGGCCCAGAACCGACGAAGGCGGAGATGAATGAGGCGTCGTCTGAAACTGGCCTGTATGCGTCCTCCTTCTCTCTCTCTCCCTTACATCATGGGGTCAGCGAGCTCCCGAACTGACCTGTCCTCGTAGGAACCCGAAGTGGATTCGGAACTGGATTGGACGACAGCGGCGGAAGAGGCCGTCACCGACCAAGAGCAAAGGGACGCGGAAATACTCGTTGAGCCCGAAGCCCACGCCCTGGCCGACGCACGGAGACTCGAGGGGTACTGGGGCTCAAGTTGCTGGCTGGCCCATGGAGGCGGAGCAATTCTCACCACCGTCGACGGCCACAGAGGAGACTTCAACCGACTCACTGAAAGCTCAACCGCTTCTCATAGGCAACCCTGTTTCTCTGTCTGCACCGCCGTTTGGCTGTGGCGAACCCTCTGGCGGCATGGATGCATCTGGACAATTCGACTCGGACTTACCTCCATCCGAGCTCTCTGATGCGGCCCGTCTGTACGATGACGTGCGTTCTCGTCCTCCAAACGAACGTCCGACGGTGCCGTCCGTCGCTTCCGACCCCCTCGCCCCTCGAACGTTGCGCGAAGCAGAGCTCGTCGCCGCATATATGAACTCCTGCTCCGCCACTGCGCCCCTAGACACTCTCGTCATGCCCCACCTAGACCTCGATTTCTCCTGCGACCCCACGGTCTCCCAGCTCGCGTTCCTGCATAGTGTTCTCTACGAGCCCTTCCAACCGTCTCCCGCTTTAGACGTGCCTCTCCCCCTGCCGGTCAACGCTTCGGATGACCTGGACTCGCTGTCTCATATGCTGCCGATGGACAACATCCCTGACCTTTGGTACCCGCCACTCGACCCGTCTACGTCCACGTCCACGCCCACGCCCGAGGCGGAGTCGGCTATTGACCATCCCGCACACACCCCAGTGGCGTACCAGATAGAACTCTCGAGGTTGGCGACATGGTACAAGAGCATGCAAGACGCGGGCGCAAGTGTCTCCTTCGGGGAGTCTAGCTCACTGCGCGCTGTGGCGAACGCTGTTGGTGGTACATACGTGTCCTTGGTGGATCACCGTGAGTGTTTCACTCGTCCTGCCCGTCATAACCTAGTGGCTGAGCCCTTGACAGATATGGACGACGTCCGCCGTTGTCTAGAGAATGTCAATGCAACGGCTGACACTCCTCGTTCTCTGCATTCCTCCGGGTCCAGCGTGGACGGGGACAGCGAGGATGAGGAGGAAGCGGTTACGCCGTCAGAGGAGATGCAGTTCACGTTTGGGCTTTTCGAGGAGTACGAGTCGTCCGCTTCTTGGGCGCAGGAAAAGGGCAAGGGTGTTGAAGGCGCCGGCACTGTATGAGATATCCAGCCGTCCGCCGCGCACGTCCCGCCAGGTTCGGGACGTCACAGCCTACGCCATGTCGCATGTCGAATCCGTGAATTTGTAAAAATGCTGATCGTAATACAATATGGTCTGCTCTCTTCCGATCCCCTATCGCGCGAACGGAGGGTCTACCGCAACGACTGGAGTGACGGCGGACATAGGTCCATGGGGAGCGACTGAGCGACCTACAAGTGCACATTAGTTTGTGCCACGGCGTACTAACCAATGCAGATGGCGAACTCACCTTGCGCATCACATCCTCCCCGCCGACCTCCCACCCCGTTTCGGCGATGGGAAGCATGCTGTCCTGGACGAGCCGCGTGACGAGCGCGCCTGCCCCAAACCGGTCCCCCGCGGCTTTCCGCCACCTGAGCAAGCCCGCGAGCAGCTTCCGCTGACGCATGAGCACCCGTTGGCGAGCAGGTACTGCGGCGGGGTCAAATCTGGCCTGGACTTGGCCGACACGGAGCACTTCGATGAACGGCTTCAGGACGTCCTCGGTGTGCGTGACGGCATCCACGTAGATCGCATTTGTGGCCTTGAGAAGTAGCTCGAGCTTCGGGTGGTCGGAGGGGACGGAGAGTGAGAGCTCGTCGAGGAGGTCGAGGAGGCGGCGGAGGGCGACGGCGGAGTGCGCGTCCAGCGCGCCAGCTGTTATCAGCGCGGCGAGGCGGGGGAGCGCGGCTGTGGTGAGCATCGCGGAGACGAGGTCGCCGTCGGGGCCGAGCGGCGGCTCGTCGTCCTCTTCGTCTACTCCTGCGTCGTCGGGGGACGGGCGCGAGTAGGTGTAGAGCGCGCCGTACCAGCTGAACGAGTCCAGGCTCCGCGGGCGCTGTGCAATGCGTCGTGAGCGGCCTCAACAGGAGAGGCTTGACGAAATACTCACCTCAAGCGGG
Source organism: Epithele typhae (assembly GCF_022376455.1). Taxonomy (NCBI): domain Eukaryota; kingdom Fungi; phylum Basidiomycota; class Agaricomycetes; order Polyporales; family Epitheliaceae; genus Epithele; species Epithele typhae. The sequence goes on from NW_025954233.1 coordinate 148,618, forward strand.
TTCCACCCAAGCATCTCCAGCCGTACCCAGAACTCCCATGCACCGATCATGGCGAGCCCGCCCCACGCACCCGTATACACGTCAGCAAACTTGGCCCGCCACTCCCCGAACCACTTCCCCAGCCCCGCAGCGGGGTTGCGGAACCCCTCGGCCTTGACGTCCGCCATGAGCGCGGCGCCGTCCGCCACGAGCCGCCCCATCGCCGTCCGATAGTCCTCGTTGTCGCCTGCTGGGAGTGTCGCATCGGTCGAGTACCCCTCTTCGTCGGACGCAGCCTGCTTCGTGTTGGTCGCGCGGCGAAGCGTGCGACGTGCCTGTCGGGCCTGAAGGCGCGACTGACGCGCTGCGGGGGACGTCGTGGAGGGGAGGGAGCGGCCGAGCTCGTCGACAACGTCTTCGGCGGGGGCAAGGGATGTGGGGACGCCGAGGAAGGTGACGAGGTCGTCTTCGTCCTCGGCCTTACGGCGTTGGGCGATAATACCTGCGCGCTCTTTGAGGATATTGATGTGCTCCTCTTCCAGCTTCTCTAGGGGAGGAAACTGCGAAAACTCAACGACCTTTGAAATGACTAGTAGTGAAGGCACGTACCTTCTCGTCGAGGAACGTGGCCATGCTCTCTATCCACTCCCTGAACGCGTCGAACCAGCTGCGCTTATCCTCGGCCTTGGCGATCATCTCACGCATCTCCTTTTCTCGCTGGTCGAGGATGCGCTGCTCTTCCCCGAGCTTGGCCATTGTCGCAGAGTGTTCGGCATGTGAAGTTGTCAATTCTGACATCGACTTAGTGAGACGTGCCATGGCGCCAGGCATAGTAGGTATGGGTGTAGCCATTGGTACTGTAGGCAGTCAGAAGCGAATGTGACACCAAGAGGGTGGGCTTACTTGGCGCAGGTTTGTACACTGGTTTAGGTGCAGGCTCTACCGACTCCGCCCGCAGGCCTCCTCGTCGGAGCTGCTCTTGCTCCCACTCCTTGGTCTCTTCGTCTTCCTCCTCTCTGACGGGGAACGTTAGTCATACCTCCCGAGCGACGGCATATGCATACTTACGCATCGACGATCATGTCATTCATCTCGACCCTCCTCTTCTGAGCCTCTTTCTTCCTCGACTTCTTCCCAAGCGCAATTCTCTCTTGAGCGCTGGTATACTCGGCGAATTCTGCAGCGTATTTAGTCACCTACTTGTCCAAAAAGCCAAAACATACCATCATCAGCGTCTCCAAGCTCGTCGTCTTCTCTCATCAATCTACTTTCTGGATGAGGACCCCGCGAGAAGTCATCTTGTTTTGCGAGTGAGAGTGAGATGTAGTCCTCGCTGCCTTTATTGGCGCGGAGACGTTCTCTTTTTTGTTTGGCTGACAGAATAGACGAGGCGGAGGGTATTGCTGTCTCTGATTGTTCGTCTGCGCATGGATTCAGCAGCGGAGTCTCGACTACACATGATATCTGCTCACCTGTGATCGCTGAGAACTGAGACGGATCGTCAACGTCCATAGACACGTCTGTATCCAGCGCACTTGAATGCAGTGAGGGCCGCGCAGAGGGTGTGCTCGCTTTCAGCTCGTTGAGATATGCCGCATCGTACGTGGGACCCGATGTTTGTTGCGGTGTAAACGATGAGGATGAGACCCTAGAGGTACAAGTGAAGAATGAGAACCGCGGTCGACAATTGAGAGCTTGCGCTCGAGCTTCCATGCACACATTGACGGAGGGAGCTTTGTGAACTGGTCTCATTCGCCGGATTTCTGTATGAACTGTGTAGATGGAAGCTCGAGCACAACATCTGCATCGACCGGTAGTAGACTAACGCTCACCCTGTTGAAGCCTTTCCTTTCGCAAGGTTGCTGCTCAAGACTCCCTTCTTGAGCTTGAAGGTCTCTCCAGCTTCCTCCTAAACGCGACGCACCTATCAGAGATCACCGCTAACCAGATGCCATAGGTCTCACCTCTTCGTCGCCCCCGAAGCTCAAAGCAGATTTTGCTTTTGTGCGAGTCTTCCTCTTGACTTTGGCTGCCAGCGCACTTGGCGACTCCGAGACCTCGGCATCTCCTCCGTCCACTACGGTGGCCTCCGCCTCTGGGGTCGAGACACGAGCGCGTTGCGTTGCCTTCCCTTTGCGCTTGAACACTACCGGAGCATTCGACATTGGTGCACCAAAAACGAAGCGGTCACAAAGCAGCAGTTGGGGTCGTGTGCAAGTCGGGGCAGAGAGCTCAGAGGAGGTAGGTTGTGGTGCCTGTAAACACCTTTCGAGGCTGCAGATCGCGAAATGGGCGAAATCCCAGAAGCGCTGAACGGTCACGTGATTGTGTAACAAAACTCCGCGAAAGTCAATTGATTCCCACGGTATCAGCTTGACTAGAACCGCGATGTCGTCGCGTCCCAAGCCAAGACCTCGCGCGCGCGCTCCTCTCGCCCCTCAACCTCCCTCCACCTCCAATGCGCAGTCCAGCGCTTCGTCAGACCTCGCCTCACAACCTACTCTGAGTGCTCTTGAACAAGAGGACGCTTTTTTTATCCGCAAGCGTGATCCCAAGGACTGGGCATTGCTCCGAAAAGCAGCCGCAGCTGCGGGTGAGTACTTCCAGCTCACGTGTTTCCCATCACATCCCTGCCAACACGCCCCCTGCTCCGCGTGTGTAGAAACCAATGGCCGCAAGCGGAAGTCCAGCGACGAGAGTTCGGAAGAGGAAGAGGACACACCTCGGGTCCGCAATAACAAGAAGAAGAAAGCGCCTCTCAAGAAGCAAAGTCAGCTCGACTGGACAAAGCAGAAGCCTGCAGACATTATGTGAGTTCTCAATGTACTAGTGTTTCCTCCCGTGGCTTGCGCCTCCTTCTCAATCACTCGAGATATGCGTGGTTGTATCCCAGGACCAATATGCTGGGGTACTCTACTTCCATCGTCGATCATGTCTGACCACTCTTTCGCAGCCTCTCCTCGGATTCTGACGATGACTTCGAGATCCTCGAAGGAAAGATGCGATCACGAACAACAGACGATGAAGAAGACGAGGCCCCTCGGACGGGCAGGCTGAGACGGCAACGCAGCCGTTCACTCACCCCGCCTCCTGCCTTGTCCCAATACGAGATCCAGCGGGCTAGGGATGCTGTCAAGTACGTCCGCGTGCAGTTCTTCGAGCCATGCGCTTATATTGTCTGTATCTTAGCCAATTCGTTGGGATGCACCGTCGAGCCCCTTCTCCCACCGATGATACGGACGAATCGATTGGTGCGGTGGTCCTCGATCCAGAACTAGCTTTGATCGCGCAACAGGCAAAGCAGGAGGCTGCGCTGGCTTACACAACGGCTCCTCGAGTCAACGACAACTCGGACATCGTTAAGCTCAAAGTCGTCTGGAGGCCCCATCCACTCAATCCCAACGGTCGACAAGAACAATGGGAATTTACGCAGAAGCGGGTGAGTACCCGACCCACTTCTCATTGTCCTATCCTAAATCCTTGGGTTTAGCACGACAACTTCTTCTTGCTATTCTCTGACATTGCCGACACTGCGGGGATACCGGAAAGCAACCTGGTTGTGTGCTTCAACGGCAAACAAGTCTTCCCGTCTTCCAACCCCTTCGGTATGGGGATCTGGTCGGAAGCTGAGTTTGGTGAGTTTATTCGACTACCCCCCTACATCTTGCCTAACATGGCTGTGAACAAGATGGGTGCGACAGGGTGACATATGAGCACATCCAGAAGAACAAGAGGGTGCGGTCACCTTCGGTGATCCCTCATGACAGTCACGATTTCCAACGGGATCGTTCTGCATCGCTCGAGATGCTGAGTGAAGCTGAAGCGGAGAACGACGGAGGCGCCGCGGAGTACGAACATGAGCCAGAAGAAGAGACACCTGGCCAGGCTTTCCACCTAACCGTACGTTCCGCGAAGACCTCCGGTGACATTTCGCTCCTTGTTCGGCCGACCACCAAATGCGGCGCTATCGTACGCGCGTTCCTCAAGAAGGCTGGCCTCGACAGCCAGTACTCAGCCAACCCGTTGCCCGTCAAGGGACGCGGTAAGCGTGGCGCAGCGGCCGTGCGGAAGATGCCAGCCTTGAGCGTCGATGGCGACAAGATGGGCAGTGACGTGGAGATCGGAGAGGCCGACTTGGAGGATGGGGACATGGTGGAGGTTGTCGATCTGTGAGCGCAGGATTTTGTTGCCGTTTCTTTGCTATGGCTCGCTTTATGTTTGTCTCTTGATGTTGGTACTGGTTTTTCGCGCCGTCTACTGCACAATCCCCCCTAATGGCGTACAGTACATTGATACCTATTCCCAGTGAAACGATAGACTCTGTTCTCATAGTCTGCAAATCACTATCAAAGGCTCAAGCTCGTGATCGCGCACTTGACAACGCCAGGAGGCACCATGTCCTTGCCCTCGACCTGAACGTAAACCCGCCAGGTCTTCAGCGCCTTGTCCTTTGAGCAGACGATGAATCTAGCGCCCGTCGGCGCAGTGGGGACGATGTATCCGCCTTGTATCGACCAGTTGTGGGGAGGTTCATCGGCATCGAAGATGAGGGCACCGTACGGATCATTGGGGTTGATTCTGAGGTAGAGAGGCGTCGCGTCCGATCGCGAATTCTCGTCGGAGTCCTTATGTAGGGCGATCGTCCCACCGTTCGTGCTCCCAAAGGTGAAGTACCCCGCCGACGATGCAGGCCCCAGGATCGCTACTCCGTCTGCCCGTGCAGGTGCGTTTGTACTCGCACAACGGAAATATGGATAGGGCGCTTACCTTCGTTCTGCAAGAAATAGCCTCCTGTGCGTATCCGTGAACCCCTTAATGGTGCTGGCTCCCTGTCCTGCTTGTCAAGTGCGGTCGGCACGGCATCTTCGTCCGCAGTCGCGGTCACCGTCACCGTAGTGATCGACGCCGGGATGCATTGCGAGAACTCTGCGTCGGACAGGTGAGTGTGTGGTTATATGACGGAGCAAGCGGACTTACCCTCAGTGATCTGGGCGCATACAGCTCCTGCCACGCAAGCCGTGCTCCCCGTCCTGTCGTGTTAACGGGTGACATTAAATACACGGCCGCAGTAGAAGGTCATATACGGTGCGTACCAGTCCATACCTCCACACTGTGAGAAGATCGCTGACAGAGGTGCCGCGGCGGCCAGACAAGACAGGCCCAGTGCAGCGGCGATGGCGCGGGTCTTCATCTTGGAGGCCACAGCGCAGATAGGAGGGTCCTAGACTCTGCCCACATCGCCCACGAACTTTATGTGCTCCTCGGTCGGACTATCAACGGCGGACGCAAGGCAACATACCGCGCGGTTTGCGATCTGCTGATGTACGCAGCGAGGTTTTTCCACCGATACTAGGTCTCAAAAGGGTGCGAACGACGTGCGGGCGACTGTGCCACGTCGTCGCGAGGCCCGAGGACTCGAGTTTGAATTCTGTGACGGATGCAGTGGGCCGCGTTCTTTATATAGGGCTCGGGGCGCCCACATCGCACGTCGCCGCGGGGGCTTTCCACCCAGCGTGCTGACGAAGGATGCTCAGCGCTCAGCCTCAGATGAATGTACTTCACGGCTTCCACACGGCAACAGGTCGGTCCCGAATATTCAAAGCATGAAGCTGCTCGAGCCAAGTACAAATCCCCGTGATAACCACATCACACTTTCACCAGCTTTAAAGCAAGCTATACGTAGGTGTTCATAGTGCAGTGGAATCATGCCGCACTCACTCAGACGCTGCAAATGCAGGCGTATCTCGGATGCATGGGCCAACATGTGGACATCTCAAGTATCGCCACAGGTATGGCTAAATGTTCAGAACGTGGCAGGCGTCGCTCAACTCAACGAGAACGTATCCGTCGTTCCGACTGCCGCCATTGTCCAGGTTTAAATGGACGAGAAGTCTTCCTATGCACATTTGTCGGAACGGGATCATGTCTAGTGCCGTCGTACTTCCAGCTTCGGATCCATTGCAGGAATGCAGTAAGATGTTGCTCATATCCGCAGGAATTTTGCCGTCAACCGGCACAACGCACCGAGGGGAGGGCATCCGACGCGCAGCAGCGGAGCGGAAGGAGGTTTCTACGGCTCGCCCCAGTCCGTTCACAAATCCGACCGGATATCCAAATCCTTCCCTCAACGCCTACCATACTCTCATATCCGACATGGCAATCTCAGGGGCAAGCATGTTACCAGACGGATATAAAATCCCCGTCGTTCGCCCGCCAAAAGTCAGCACGGCTCACTTCTTCAACCCTCTCACCCTCTCACCTTCCTTCTCTATTTCTTTTATCCTCATCTCGGAAATCCTATTCTTCATCATGGTCTTCACCAGTCAACATGTCCCCAAGCTCTCCTACGGCGACACCCTCTCCTATACCGACCGCAGCTATCGCGTTCTGGACTGCCTGGGGCACGGCTCCTTCGGCGTCGTCTACGCTGCCCTCGAGCTCCGCGAGGGCAACAAGCCCCCCATCCCCCGCGCGATCAAGATCATGCGAAACGACAACATCATCCTCCCCCTGCACCACCTCCGCGAAATCACCACGCACTTGGACGTCTCCAAGGCGTGCCACGTCGCGACGCTCGACCACGTCTTCTGGAACAGGTCCTACATCTACCTCGTCATGGACTACTACTCCGGGGGCAACCTCTACGACTTCCTGCGCCTGCGCCGCTGGCAGCCCGTCGCGGGCAACACCCCCGAGCTCAAGCGCGTCTTCCTCCAGATCCTCGACGGCGTCGCGGCGTGCCACGCCAAGTGCATCGCGCACACGGACCTGAAGCTCACGAACGTGCTCGTCAGCGGGCCCGACATGGCGCACGTCGCGCTCACCGACTTCGGGCTCGCGAACCGCGAGCTGCACACGGACGCGTTCGGGCGCGGGACGCCGCAGTTCTTGTGTCCCGGTGCGTCTCTCTCTCTCTCTCGTGCCCGAGCTTTCGAACGTGGTCCTGACCGAGTGCCCCCAACGCGCAGAGGCGATCACGATGCCCTCCACCGGGCTCTACAACTCCGAGCGGAACGACATCTGGGCGCTCGCCGTCCTCCTCGTCCACCTCGCCACCGGCCGGCTGCCGTGGCACCGCGCGTGCGCGGCGGACGACCCGAACTTCCGCGCGTTCTGCGCCGCGCCCGAGGCGTTCCTCGCCACCGCGCTCCCGCTCGCGCCCGCGCTCGCGGCGGTCCTCCGCCAGGCGCTCGCGCTCGACCCGCTCGCCGCGCTGCCGCTCGCGGGGCTCCGGCGCGCGATCGTCCGCCTCGACTCGTTCTGGCAGACCGAGGCGGAGATCGCGCAGGGGAGCGGGCACGTGCGGGACGTCTGGAGCGCGTACAGGTACGGGGTGGGGCAGCCGGCGGACGCGGACGGGCACCACCCGGCGTACCTGGAGCTTCCGCCTGTGGTCAGGCCGGTTGTGGTGGAGGAGGTTGTGGTGGAGGTCAAGAAGGTGACTCCGAAGAGTCTGCCTCCACTCACCGGCTCGGGCAGCACCGGAGAGGACAGCGAGGGACCGGCGTCGGAGTTGTTCAAGTTGTCGCACATCGTCCGCATCGCGCAAGGGCTCTGGGGCGACAAGGCGGAAGGGAAGGGGGTCTTCGAGGATTTGACCATGGAGGCCCGGGTTGAGTGCGTCGCATAGAGCACTCAGCACGTTATTACAGTACGCACGGTCGCTGGCGACCTATAGATGCGATACCACACATCACCTTGAGCTCTCATTGTATAATACTACTTACACGCATACCAAACACATTTATAAACTTTCCCATAAATCGGTTTCTCGATCACATACTCGAGTGATTAGTCCCCGGGTAGGCCGGCCCGCTGCTGTGATGACGCAACAGGCGGCGTTTCCGCAGGTGCTGTCTCTTGAACTGGGACGACCGTCTTCGTTGGCTCGTCTGTTTCCTTCCCCACGACCCTCTCTTTCATAACAAAACACGCCGTATGCATGCACGCCAAGATTTTTTTATCGCTGTCAAGATGTTTCGTCGACTGAATACTCTCACGTCCGACATGTCCTGCAAGTCTCAAGGCAGCTTGGCCTGCTGCGCATCCCTGGAAAGTCCTTCAACGACGAGCGATCCACCACGCGAAGTAGTCTCGACACGGCGTGTGAGGTCCGTGCTCTCACCCTCGCTCTCTCGGCGTGCGTGTATTTCCGCGATCTGCACCTCTCCCGCTGCGCAGTGGCACCCGGTCGTCCCCACACTCCGCGTCTGCGCTGCTTGTTAGCTACATTGCCTATACCGCGTCCCAATGATCCCCGTCTAACACCAGTGTGGGTCCTCGCCCCCGAATCCTCGCCCCCACCCTGCGCAGTCGACCCCGCCAAGACTGCTCCGACTGCCTTCGGGCTCCCAGCGTCCAAAGTTCGTCTCCTGTCAGCTCTCGACTGTTCGGCGTCCCACGTACGCTAAATATGTGTCCTCCACAGCTCCAGAAACAAAGTTCCGGTCTCGCCTCTGCCTTAGTGGCCTCCGCCCCCGCCACCGTTCCGAAGTCGAACAGCATTCGCATCAGGCGGGTATTTATACCGCCTGACGTGCCGCATGTTGGGGCCCAAGCGCGGCCTCGACCCACGCGCACCAGCCTCCCGCGTGCAGTAGGGCGGGGATAGGCCGTCTGAGCCCCCCGCCAAATCCGAACGTCTCGTTCAACTCGCTCAATCGTCGAGCTTCCGACGCCTGCCGAGGTGCGTGGTATCCCCGCCCAGTGCACCGCACGTTCGTCCAATCTCCAACTCTATCGCCCTGTGATCTACAGTGGAGGACGAAGAACGCGCCGTCGCTCCCGTCCGGTGCTGTCGGCGTAGAGTAGCGCACGCTCCCGTCCTGTCGCGGATCGCGCGGCGGCGCGACTGAGGTACTGAGGCCTGCTTTCTCCCGACATGGACGGCGTGCGAGCGCCACCCCCGTTATTGCGGCGCACGAGGGCGCTGCTGCTTTGGCCTCTTCCCATCGTCTCCAGGTCCCGCTTCCATCCGCCGGGGCTTGTTGCTCGTGCTATTCAGTAAAACTCACATGACTATCAGCGAGGATCTAATCTACTGTCTAGGCGGTTCCGATTGGGGCATCCCATTCAACATGTTCAGTCAAGTCGGCACTCTGGCCCGCCTAAGTCCGACGCTCGTCAAGTGTGGGCTGGCGTGCACCTAAACACGGGAGTGCGCTCCCACCAGGATCTCATGTCTCTTGCGGTTGTTGACGTCACTTCTTCATGACCTCCTCATGACCTCTGTGCGGATGCAATTCGCCTTCGAAGCACATTCGAGTCTTGCAGTTGACAATAGTGAGCGTGATTCTCTGTTGTGTCGCATCCTCTCGACGTAATATCTCACCGCTTCTAGCGCAACTCTCGCCGTTGTCCAATATGATAGATATCTAAGTTCCGAGACCCGAGAGCACCGAGGTTCTCTTTGCCGCACAAGCCCAGACCGCGCTCTCAGCTCAACTGCCCAGCCGTCCCGCGTCCCGAACCCGCCCGAACCCAATCTGCCTGGCACGTCCGCGACAGCTGCCGCCAACAGATCTCAGCGTGCAGACGAGAACATATGGGAGTCAGACCGGCAAGAAGCCCGCGCGCCCTCGGCAAACGCGAGCAGAGAATAGAAGTCAGACAGCCCCAAGCTGCACAAATGCAGGCACACGGCCACCGCCCAGCCTCGGAGTGCCCGAGCCTCGACTCTCGAGGGCTGCAGTCTGCGCAGACGTCGCATCAATCTGCTACTTATCTCTCCCTTGCCGGGAGCGGGAGCCTGGACCCCGGTTTCGGTCGGCTCGAAAGTCGAGCACTCACGCCGGCGTCCGGAAGCCATGTCAGGAACGCCGTCCGGGTCCCGCTCCGGCCGCACCACCGAAGCCCGGCCTCGTGACGCTGGGCTGCGTGGACGAGATTTTTTGGAGCCTCTGCAGCGTGCAACACTTAGCGGCACATGGCGCCCTCGTCAACGTCGCAGAGCAGCGCCAAGCACCCGTAGCGATATCACACCTTCGGCTTCAAGCTCACCCACTGCAGGACTGGTGGTTGACGGTGAACCCGAAGCGCAGACTCGATCGTCACGTCGTTCTTCTTCCAACTTCCAAGTTTTCGCTCGACGGACGGGCGCCAGCGAGAAAGCAACAGCCGGCACGCGCCATCGACGGTGCATGTTGCGATAATTGACATCAATTAATGTTGCTGCGATCGCGACGACGCCGCGGGATCAAAGGTGGACGGATGAATCATCTGCGGTGGTGGACACTGGATGGTCGCGCTCCTGTCGAGCGAGAGCGCGCGGACTTGGTTTTGCATTGAAGGGCGCACGCACCAGACGTGGCAGAGGAGGTATCGCAAGATAGGTCGGGCTCGAACTTGGGGTAGGGTGGGCGCGCAGATAGATTTAAAGACGGTGATAACGATAGTAGCTGGAGTACAGTTCGAGTTCGCAATCTGCGCGGCCGATATACACGCGACGGAGTTCGCCGCGCCGATTACGCACCGTCCGACGAGGGCGTCGACGGACGGGGGTGAGGGGGAGCGGGCATGGGTCGGGGCCGGGGTCGGGACGAGTCTGGACGAGCACGCGGTCATCAGCTTCCGAGACTCTAATGACAATGGACGCAGGGAAGGGACCGGGACAGGGGCGGGGAGCAAAGGCGGCCCGATGCACGCTGCCGGATGGACGGGGGAAGGCGGTGCGCAGGCAGGCAGGGCAGGGTGCTCACCTGGAACCAACGGGACAAGATCGGCGCGGGAGGGGGTTACGGTGTGCGCGCGGAGGGGAGGGCGGCGGACGGGGCGCGTTCACCAGTCGGCGACGGTGACCCAGGCCTCGGGCTCGCGGGCCTCGACCTGTGGGGCAGAAAGGGCGAGCGTTGAGTACGGGCGTGCGGATCGGGAAAGGTGTGGCGCGCGGGCGCGCGGAGATCGTCTCTACGCGAGGCGGTCGGCGGGAGCGGGAGCACTTGACTCACCGGGGTCGCCTGGACGGCGGAGAAGGCGGTCACGACGACGGCGACGGCGGCGAGGAGGTAGCGGAGGGAGAGCATTGTTGTTCGTGCGGACGGGCGGAGGCGGAGCGAGGGAGGGAGGGGTGTGCGCTTGGGAGGGCGGGCAGGAGGGGAGCGAGGTGCGGGGAGTGCGCCTTTTGTATCGCAGGGCCCGGCTTGGGCGAGTGCAGAAGAGGACGCCTGGGAGCATCGCCGGGCAGCCGGACGGTCCGCGAGCAATCCCCGCCCGCCCGCGTCTGCCCTGACCACCCCCGCGCCGCCGCCCCGGCACGCGCGCCTCCAAGACCGGTGCGTGTCCTGCCCGCCCGGGCTGCGAACGCCCTCGAATGCCGCAGCGCACGCCCGCCCGTCCCTGCGCGCGGGCAAACATCCATCCTCCGCTGCGCTGCCCGTGTTCCTGATCGACGGCCTAGATCTCCTAAATATTCGGCTAACAAGCCCGACGCGAATATTACGAGGCCGTTGCCCCGCGACGAAACAGCAATGTCGCCCTGCCGCGCAGAAACCCTGTTCCAGTGCCCCGGCGAATGGGCCCAGTTCAATTTAGCTCACCGACCGGGATTTCGAGTCCCACACGCACCAGTCCTCGCTGAGGGCTCGAAAGAGGCTTTCGGACGGCCTAGCGGGACCTTTTTTTTGCGCGCCCCCGCAGCGGCATGCGACCGTCGCGCTCGCAGCCGCCACAGCTCACCCGCCCGAACACGGTTTTTGCACATCGCTTACCGAGCTGGATCTGGAGAGACGCCGGTCAGGGCGACGGTCAATTGTCCAGGCACGCGGATCATGCGCACTCACGACTTCCGAGCTGCAGCCGGGGCTGATGATCACACTCCAAATGCCTGTGAATCCGCTCGAGTGTTGGAGCTGGCTTCGTGTCTTTGTCTGGCCTGTCGAAGCGCGTCGGACGCGGTCGGAGTGCGTGTCGTGGCGGTCGACGCCACGTGCGTCTGTCCGAGTCGAGGCGTCGACGACTTGTCGGGCTTTCGGCGGCGATACCGCCCGCTTGTCCACCCCGGGCTTTTCTGCGGTGCGAAAACAGTTCGGATGACAGAGAACGGGGGTGAGCTGGGCGATGACGTCGTTCGACCCCCTTGCGAGGGCGTGTCGCGCGGGCACGGGCAGCGCGAGACACTCGCAGACGTCACCTCCTCCGCCGCGTCGTCGCTGCTTATCGATACCACGGCCCGTCGGGCGGGGTGCGGGACCGTGGCAGCTGCCGGTGATCCCGTCGTGCGCCCCGCTGATGTCGACGCTCCGGAGCTGGGACTGCACGCTCAGCATCATGCATCATGACGGGAAGGGGCGACGCACGAGGACCCAATTGGTCGTGGGCTCGTGCCCATGCGGGGACCGTCGAGGGTATTCGCAAACTCGAGTCGCCGGGGCGGCTGCCCGTCGGGGCTGCGAGTGGTTTGCGTTCATCTCTTCGTTCATGGGCAGAGTGGCGCGAGCCAGGGGTGTGCGCCAGCCGAGGTCTCCTCCCTGCCATAAGCGCAGCGTGTACAGAAGCTTCGTGCGCGGCGAGATTGTGCAGGCAACGTTGCTGTGATGACGCGACCGATGCTAATCATGCAGCAAAGTCCTGGAAGAGATGTGGGCGGTGCAGCCCAACGTCAACGCTGGGCATCACCGGCAACGGAAAGCGAGGTCGGCAGCGTCGTGGCAGCGACGACGAGCAAGTCGCAAGACAGATGGGGGCTGGTGCCAAACGGTCGGCGCCAACTGCCGACGCCCGTGGCCACGTGGCCGACATATCTCATCCGGGCCCGATAGGCGATCATCGAGCCCAGTTGCTCCTAACCACAACAACCCTGTGCTTGGCGCGGCTTGTCGAACATCCAACCATGCCGCCGAAGCGGGGACACCGCGGCGCCCCTCAGCACCGTGTCTACCCCCCTGGGAAGCGACATATGGAGCTCATACCCTCAGTGAGCAGGAGCAGCGGTCTGGAGAAAGACGGCAACGCGTGAGTGTGCCTGTGGCTTCCAGTCCAATCAGTCCAAGACGTCGGCGGGCTAATGGGTCTCAGGGCTTCAGGCTGCTGAGCCCAAAGGTTCAGGAAGAGTATCGGGCGTTCATCCAAGAAAAGGTTTGCATGCTCTGCCAGCTGGAAAAAGGTATCATGGACGCTTTCGATCTCAATCGTTTGCGGTAGATAGATGCGTATTGGGTGAAATATCCTCTTGGATCCGGAGATGACCCTATGAGCGAGCAAGATGCCATCAACAAGAGGGAGATAGAGGGTAACCTTCTCATATTGCTCCGTGAGTAATCCCGCCCAACACCCCCCGTGCGTCCCGCAGAAGTTGATCGTTCGGACGTAGGAAAATTGCGCGAGGGGCTCCTGTCCATCAAACGGCGAGACGCGTTCGCACAAGAAGGTTCGTCATCTTCACCAGACAGATCCAGTCCCTTCGGCGTCCATCTCTCACCGACCCCTCGTCATGTGTTGTATGCTTGCAGCGTACGAGACATCTCTACATCTCGCCGTCCTATTCAAATCTCCGGTCCAAATCACCTCGACACTGTCGCACCTCTTTCCAGACTTCTATGTCGTACAGCGGCATCCCCGCCAAACCTCCTCTTCGACGCGCTCCAAGACCGTTTCTCCCAGGGAAACGTTACCTCCGCCTTCTTCACTAGATGCCGAAGCGACCATAACGACAGAAGAAGTAGCAGATGCCCGCCCAGGCGCGCTCTCGTCGACCCTGATCCTTCTCCTGCACCACCTCGCCACCGCATACCCATCCCAAGTCGCATTCTTCACACAACTGCGGAAGTTGCACCCCTCTCTCCAGGCCGCTCTGCGCGCCCCCGCGAGCCTATCGCACAGGAAGCCTTCTTCCGCCTCACCGAGATCACCGTCGTCGGCGGAGTGCCCTGCGCCCTCAGAAACCCCACCGCCCCCGCCTTCCAAGCCTGAACTCGCGGGTGGTGCGACCCCTATCGCAGACTCGCAGCAAGCCAAAGGACCGGGGGAGGACGCCTCGCCGCACGAGTGGCTCCGCGGCCTCGCGCGGTGCCTCCGCCGGCGAGACTACGCGTCGCTCGCACAACTCGCCCGGCCGGACGCCTACCTCCCGTTCGTCCGCACGAGGCCGTCGGCGCCAGCGCGGACGGAAGAGCCGAGGCGAGACAGACGCGAGGCCGTGGCCACCGCAGCGCTCGGCGCGTTGGTCGACGCGCTGGTCGAGCGCGCGCGCGCGACGGCGTGGGGCGTGCTCAGGGCCGCGTACCGGGAGCTCTCGCTGCGCGCGCCCGGGGAGCCCACGGGCACGACGGCGACCTGGCTCGCGCGCTCGCTGACGCTGGGCGCGTGGGAGGAGGACGCGGATGCGGAGGGCGTCGTGGAACGCTGGCTCGAGGGCCGGCGCGCGCGGGGCGAGGCGCGCCGGAAGGAGGGCGACGCGGGCCCGGTGGAGGGGCGGTGGGTGCTGGTGAGGTGACGCGCGGGTCCGGGGATGAGGATCTATGCAATAGTGGGTGCGATTGCGGGAGCGGGGGATGTATTTTGGTTCGAGGGAGGTTTGAGTAGGGCTAATTGTGGTGTCCGTGCCTATCGATACTGGAGAAGCAGGAGCACAAGGTTAATGTCGGGAGACGAGCCCCGAGGAGGACTGAATGAACACCTCGGCGCGTGATCATATCACGCCCGTTTTGTCAGGTTGAAACGGTCGAGCACAATCTGCACGATATCGCGCCATTCCGTCATGGCCCCGAGGCCTAAGGAGGGGCGCGGTGTGAATACGGGGAAGCGGAAGGACAGCAGGGGGGTACGCACCGACGTCACCACATGCGAGCATCTTCCCAATCGGACCGACGACGGTGTATCCGATAACTTCGCGCACGACTTGGAGGTGGCGCGCTGTGAGCGGATGCTCGAACATGAGGGTGTTCATGGCCGGGAAAACGTATGTAGGAGTGGACGGTGAAAGCGCACGCAGGAGAGAGGTCTGCGTTGTGCCTCACATTAGCTCAACAAGAGACCCAGAAACGAAGACAGCGTACTGCTAGATTGTCGCATGAGCCGTTAGCGATCTTGGAGAGCGTGTTTGCGGAGCAAGGCGCGATGAGCACTATGTCGGCCCAACGACGCAGCTCGATATGTAGAATCGGGTCTCCAATCTTGTATTCTCCCTATGGATATTTCGGTAAGAGTCGTGTTCTACAAGCGCCGTCTTTGGTCACGGACATATTTTCCCCATTCATCCTTGTCTCGCCAGACTCGGACACCGCTCCGTTCAATAGCCTCGTGGTCGAAGAACGACAGTGAGCTCTCGGTGGACACTACTTCCACTTTCACGGAGCTGAACTATAGGAGGTTGTCAATGGTGCTTAGTGGATTATCTGCTTGTGCACTCACAGAAAGCAATTCAGAGACGATGAGAGGCGCTTTGATCGAGGCTACGCTTCCGGTAGTGATGAGGAGCACATGAACTGCTCCCTCGGTGCGCTCTTCTTCCGCAACAAATTTGCGTTGCATGCTCTGCAGAATCTACTTGTGGAAGTGGTGGTCAAGTATATGTTCAGTCAGCGACTCCTGGCGTCATGGTGGATCAGGTAAGAGCGAGACCCGAGACTAGGGTCCCGGATGGAGCGAGGCGGGATATCGCGCGCACGTGCCGCTGATTTCCTCGGATTCGATCGAACGCGTCTCGCTTGCTGCTTTCTTCCCTCTCCGCCTCTCTCCTCCTCCCGCACACGAGCCACACACCCACGCCGTCCACGACCGCCATGAGCACCACGTTCTCTCTCCTTGGCCAGGGCCTCAAGCTCAATACCCGCGCAGACATTGAGCCGCATCTCGCCAAGTTCGACCCCACCTCGATCGAGGAGATTCATTTCGGCGGGAACACCGTCGGCGTCGAGGCCGCAGAGGCCCTCGCCGAGTTCCTCGCGAAGACGACGAAGCTCCGGGTGCGTCAACCTCTCCCCCGTCGTGAGCCCGTTCACGCTCACGAGCTTTGCCTTCCCCCCGTGCCGTCCGCGCCACTCGGACTCTCCTCCCCTGGCCGCACCCCGCGCGGGATCCCCAGGTCGCGAACTTCGCGGACATCTTCACCGGCCGGCTCATCTCCGAGATCCCGCCCGCGCTCTCCGCGATCTGCGACGCGCTCATCGGCAAGCCGACGCTCGTCGAGATCGACCTCTCGGACAACGCCTTCGGCGGGCGCTCCGTCGACCCCATCGTCCCCTTCCTCTCCTCCGCGCGCTCCCTCCGCGTCCTCAAGCTGAACAACAACGGCCTCGGCCCCGCCGGCGGCACCGTCATCGCCGACGCGCTCGCCACCCTCGCCCGCGAGCTCCCCGCCGGCACCCCCTCCGCGCTCCGGACGGTCATCTGCGGCCGGAACCGGCTCGAGGACGGCTCCGCGGCGGCGTGGGCGGCGGCGCTCGCCGCGCACGGGACGCTCGAGGAGGTGCGGATGCCGCAGAACGGGATCCGGATGGACGGCGCGGTGCGGATCGTGGAGGCGCTCGCGCGGAACGCGGCGCTCGCCCACTTTGACCTCCAGGACAACACGTTCGGGGACCCGGGCACGGACGCGGTCGCGGCGGCGCTCGCGCGCGGGGCGTGGCCCGCGCTGCGGGTGCTCAACCTGTCGGACTGCGTGATCGGGAAGGAGGGCGAGGTGTCGCCGGTGGTGAGCGCGCTCGCGAAGGGCCTCCAGAGCAAGCTGGAGCTGCTCCAGCTCCAGAACGACAACCTGGAGACGGAGGAGTGCGCCATCCTGGCGGGCGTCGTGGGCAAGATGCCGCTGCTCAAGCGGGTCGAGCTCCAGTGGAATGAGGTCGAGGCGGAGGACGAGAGCGTCGTTGCGCTCTTGACCGCCCTCCGGAGACAAGGCGGCAAGCTGATCTTGGACGACGATGAGGAGGAAGAGGAGGAGGAGGAAGGAGGAGGAAGAGGCTGAGGAGGCTAAGGAGAAACCCGCCGTGGTCCAGGACGAGACGGACAAGGCGGCGGATGCATTAGCAGACATGCTCGAGAAGGTGACCATCAAGTAACTTTCGAGGTTTTGGTTTAGACGGTTCGATGTAATTCTGGTGTTATACCTCTCACTCACATCCACATCCAGTTCGTATTTGTCTTCTGTACCCATCGAATATCCATCTAACATGTATACCAACCCTGGCTTTCTATGCGGCCTGTCGGCCTTGTCTACATCGAATCACCTATAGTTGACTGTCCAGCGTGAAGCAAAGGATCCACCACTTAATTCGCCACTTCGTCTGGGATCTTGCGTCGAGCAAAGACGTGAATGTGCGCCAACCCGGGCACACTCTGCAACCTCTGTGAACGCAAGCCATGAGCCCGCTGCAGCGCCATCCTCGAAACCCCGCACACACTCACCGGGGGGTTCACGAACCACGCCGTCTCCCACTCACGCTCGACCCAGCGCCGCTTGACGAACGTCGCGATCTCCTCCCCGTACCGCCGCACCTCCGCTTCCTCCTCCGCCGTCCCCCGCGGCGTCCGGATCAGCTTGTCCTCCGTGATCCCCCACTCGGCGAGCGCGGGCAGGCACGACAGCATCACGCTCGGCGACGGCGGCGGCGAGTCGTTCCCCGTGAAGCCCCAGAGGCCGTCCTGGTGCAGCCGCGCGGAGAGCGGGGACGCAGCGGGCGCGGGCAGCGACGGGGGGTAGATGGGCAGGCGCGTCCAGATCAGGCTGTGCTCGACCTCTGGGGGGACTGCTCGTATGTGGAGGAGAGCGGGGTGCGCTCAACGTCTGGCGGCGGAGGGCGGTGGGGGGGCCGCGGACGCACCGGAGTAGGGCCAGTCGTTCATGGCGATGAAGTAGAGTTCGGGGCGTGTCCGCGACGAAGTGCGTGGGTGCATCTGGGGGGAGTGGGGGAGCTCGCCCGAAGAACGCCTGGGCTTGACGGGGGCGTCGTTTGCAGAGGGAGCGGGGTCGAGGGAGGAGCGGAGGAGGGTGAGGGTGTCGGGCTGGCCCCAGAGCAGCCGGTATGTGCAGAGGTAGTTGACTTGAACGGTCACGGATGATGCGTTGGCTCGACCGTCTGGACTGCGATGGTGAGAGAAGGGTGCTCACCGATGGACCCATACTCCGCCTTGATGCCCACAGCCCAGGCGTTGTATCGACGCTGGAGGGCTCTGTCCCGCTTCAGCAGGCCGAGATCACTGATATGCACCCAAGGGTATCAGACAAGATCCGCTGCAATGGGAAGTTTGGGAAGGCACCCTGAGTTGACGAAGACTTTCAGCTGGTACCAGGAGAACTTCGCGGGGTAGTGCACGAATAGTTCCTCTCGCGTCGGCAGGCCAGTACCGAGAGGAACTGTCTCCGGAGAGAGCTGAGAGGTCTTCGGGTCCACCGTCATGGTACACCTGGACGAGGGGAAGAGGTGGAAGGATGGGAGAAGTTGGAGAGAAGTGCGCGCTCAGGATCGGATTGAACACAATGCCGGTCGAAGATGTCCGAGGGCTGCTGCGACGATCATGCTCCCTCCGTACCGGGCAAAGTTGGGGACGTCATTTCGCTGGCCGTCATGTATAGGCGGGCTCTTGAGTTTACATAAGGGGTGTGGTCGCAGTGATGGAGATGGGGAGAAAGGATGCAGAGCGGTACACGCCAGCCACAAGCACTCGAGATCCAACTCTCGGCTCGAAGACGAGGCAACAAATACTGGATATTGACCAAAGTTCAGAATGGTTGACGAAAATATCATTCGCGTGTGTTGGACCAAGACGAGTGGGACCGATACTATACATAAGACACGATACAATGAGGTAACTACTCCGTAGCATGCGACATTCATGAAATTAAGCCTCTGCGATCCTCTCGAAGAACTGCTTCAGGGTAGCAGCCAAGACGTCCGGCAGCGCCTCGACGTTCCGAAGCACGACGTAGTACTCGAACGGGAACGTGTCGAGGTACCGCGCCATCTGTAGGTCCACCTTCCCGTCCACCATTTTGATCGTTGGCCGCACCACCGACAGGATCGAGCTCTCGTTCTGCCCGGTCGCGCCGGCTACACCCTTAGAGTGCAGCGAGTCGATGATGACGAACACGACCATGATCCGCTGCTCCTCCGCGCGCCGCAGCACCGCCCGCAACTTGTCGTGGTCCTCGCAGATACCGTCCGAGACGATGATCTCGAGTTGCCACAGGTCCGCGGCGGAACCTGCGCCGCCTGCGCGCCGTTCGCGAGCACGCGCGAGCACGCCGAGGCTCGTCTCGACGAGTGAAAGCACCTGCGTGGCGCGCTGGTCGAAGCGGAAGGACTGCATGACACGCGCGCCGGCCTGCTGAGAGAAGGGCCCGCCATCGAAGCCGTGAAGGACGTCGACGGTCTCGCCGAAGCGCGCGATCGCGACGTCGCCGACCTCGAGCTTGCCGAGCGCGTTGGCGACGAGCGCGAGGGTCTGGAAGGCGAGGTGGACCGAGTGCGACTCGGCCATCGAGCGCGAGTCGTCGAGCGCGATGAGCACCTGGTACTCCCGCTGCGAGGGGCGCGTGCGGCGGAGCCAAATCTTGTCCTTCGTGAATTCGGAGGCAATGTACGGGATGATCTTCTTCATGTTGAGGCGCTTTCCGGTGCGGTAGTCACCGCGCAGACGGGTAGCCATCGTAGGCTCGAGGATGAGACGGAGCTGCTCGCAGAGGGTGTAGGAGAGATCATGGGTCAGAGCTTCGTACTTGCGCCACATGTCCTCGGCGCCGAGTTCAGGTTGGCCTTCGGCTTGCCATTGGCGAAGAGCGAGTTCAATATTCTGCTGCGCATCCTGCTCCTCAGGCTCATCCGAGGACATCGATACGTCGGCGGAGACAGGGGCGACCGAATGGTCTTGGGAGGAATCGGGGAGCCGAGAGCGGATCTCAGTCTGCGTCAAAGCACTCTTGACGTCGCTGCTTAATGCGTGGCCTGTGGACTCGCTTTGAAGGACAAATGACTGCGGTGGAAGAGTTGTTTCGTCGGAAGCTGCACTAGGAGGGTCCTCCACGGGTGGTACAGTGTTGAGATCTTCCATGTCCTCGTCGAGGAACTTGAGGTCGTTCAGCTTTGCAACGTCCTCTTGATACGCGGGACCCAAAGCCTGCATCTCCTCGGCTCCAATGTCGTTTTCAGGACGAAGATACTCCAGCTGAGAGTTCTGAGCCTCTGGGGCGTTCTGTTCTGGACGAGACTGCGTTCCGTCGCTCTCCATGATGTCATCCATCCGTTGCTTGATCTCTCGAAGTGCATCGCCGAGGCTGCGTAAGGGATTGCTTTGGAGAGGCCGGGGCTTGCTTTGTGAAGGCGCCGCTCCCTGTTGAGCATGTGTGGCACCAGCACCATCTTGCGCTTCGACCATCTCATTGGCATTGGTTACAGGCTCCGTGGGCCTAGCAAGGGGTCCGGCGGTTAGTTGGGTTCACAAATTAGGTCTATAGTACTCACTGATCCTCAGACCGCTCATCCTGAACAGATTCCGTTTTGGCTTGCTGCTGTTCTTCAGGTACGCCAGCTTCTCCCGACGACGAGGGTCCTTGGCCGCCCTCGCCCTGAGTAGCATCTGCAACAGCTTGTTCGCCTTGTTCGCCGCTGTCTTGACCAGAGCCAGCGTGCAGATCAGGCTGTGCTGTCGCTCCGTCGACGATATCCTCTGTCACCCCTTCAGGAGGGGGCTGGTCGTCTGGCGCTACCTGGGGGTTGTCGGGGTCGATGACCATCCCATCTTCCGCTTCCTCCGACACATCGTCGCCAGGCCTTGCTTCGTCTTCCTCATCTCCTTCCTCGCCGTCTCCGTCTTCCATCTCGATGTCGTCGTCAATGTCTCTGTCTTTTTCGCCCTCCTTACCGAAATCTAGGTCGTCAGGAAGATCCAGAGTCTTGGCGTCTTGGACAAAGTCATCAAGGGGTGCGCCTCCTTGCTGATCTTGCCCCGTCTCATCTTCCCCATCCTCTGAGCGGTCCTCCTGCATTGCCTCTTCCTCCTCTCCATCTCCCGATTCCTGCGTCGCTGCTTCCCCTTCATCTTGCTTCTTCGGCTGCTCCTTGGGTCGCTTCCCCTTTTGATCCTCCTTCGCCGCCATCTCAGACTCTTTCTCCTGCTGCTTTGTCGAGTGATCGTCCGCCTTCCCGTCGTCCTGGCGCGTATCATCTGGCCCACTCTCGTCTCCCCACAGCTTTTCATCCACCGCTGAGGGGTCCATCGCGTCGAGGTCGCCCACCTGCTCTTCAGGCTCCACGTCGTCTTCGTCCTGCTCCTGCTCCTCGCCCTCGCCGTCCTCCTTCTCCGGCACGTCTTGCATCTTCCCGCCGAAGTCTTCGCTCATCTCTACCGCGTTATCCTCCTCCGCGCGCTCGACGTCTTCGTCCGCGTCCGCCTCGCCCTGCAATCCCTCGACTTGGCTCTCATCCTCGATCTCCTTGCTGACGTTCTCCGTGCCCGCGCCCTCTCCTAGGCCCATGCCGTCTGCGTCCTGCGTCCCTGCCTCTCCAGCCTCGCCCTCTGCACCCTCGGGTGGCTTGCAGAACCCGTCGCGCGCGACCGCGCGGACGACGGTGCATATGACGTAGTCGAGCTTGAATAGGGACTTCGTCCACGCGCAGTGGTTGGCGAGCTGCGCGAGCGCGAGCGCCAGGTACGTGTCGAGGAAGGGTAGGGCGCGCGCGAGGCGCCGTGAGAGCTCGTCGGGGTGGGCGTGGAGGGTCTCGGCAGTGACCTCGTCGAGGAGCGCGCGGACGTCGGAGATCTTGAGCGCACGCGTCACCTGGGAAATGAGGCGGGTCTTGTCGCGGAGGAAGCGATCGGGCGTCTCGTTGACGTCGTCCTCTACGGAGGCGGTGGGCATGGGTAGAGCGAGGATGCCCTGTACGCTAAGGAGGAGGCGGTCGATGAGCCCACCAGTATTGTCTGAGGCGACTTCTCGAGGGCCATGCGTGAGTTGGGACCGTAGAGAGAAGGAAGATTGTTGCAGCCACTCAAGAACCGGCTTTGTGAAGTGAGCGACGACGTTGGGTGCGTTGTTCCATCCCACGAGCAACCTAGAGACCGTCTCGACGTGTTCAAGGGTCTCTTTTATGACTGCCGCTTCACCTAGAAAGATACGTGAGTGGGAGACGGGATGAGTATGAGCGACTTGTTTACCTTCGAGAAGAGCTGGAATTTGTGACGATTTCAAAGTCTCCGCGATCGTCACCAAACGGCCAAGGAAGGTTCTGGAAGAGGACAGTATCGTCTCGGCTTCCGCGATGACCACAGGCAAGGGTTCCGTCTCTGGGATTTCCTGCAGGAATCGCCTCCATACAACGACAATTTCGTCGAGTGCTTGACATAATCGACCCAAGTCTTCCTTCATCGTCGTTACTCGGTGGTAAGCTTCTACACCGACTGCAGCGATTCGGGGAGATTCATACGCCTGTTGAAGTCGTGCAACATTGATGCGGAGTTGGTGATACTCGTTGACAGCTTCAACGAAGCTAGGTACCTATAATGAGCACGGAGTGGCATCACAATAATGAGATGATTGCTTACGAAGCCCTGGCCTCGAGTGCAAACGAGAACGCAGACTCGACGAGGTTGGTGCCACGCTGCAGGTCGCGTAATCCTATGTCATCGTGATGGCTTGACAGAGAGGCACGGAGCTCGGGGAGCAGCTTGGTGAGACGCATGAGGTATTTCTCGCTCTTGTCGAAGTGAGGGAGAGCTTCGTCGTGTTCGGCGATTCGCTGCTCCCTCAGCCAACGTGGACTACTCTGCTGTTCCAGCACTTCTGGCTTCATGTTGACGGCTAGCCCGATCCTCTTCAATTCCTTGAGCAGGTCGCTCCAAGCTTTGCGTTTCCGGACCAGGAGCGCCTTGTAGAACTTTTCTTTCTGCTCCTTGGTTGTCGCTGGAGGGGGGCTGGAGGAAGCAAGGGTCTGCATGTTCGTGATGATGTCCGCAGAGAGCTCCTCGAGATCTATTGGTACCAGAGAACCGATGACGGAAGATATGCGACCTCCAATGACCGCGCGGAAATTGCGAATCGTCTTGTCAAGGTGCAGCAGATGGTCGGGAAGAGCGACTGTACCGGAAAACGCGGGAAGAGGAGCGATCTCAGCAGGAAGGAGAAGAGTAAGTGGGTCGTGGTCGGGGTTCTGCTCGTCTGAGCCAGCAGCGCCGGGGACAAGATGCGCGGTGATGGGTTGCCGAAGGACCTCCTTGAACTTCCGTATACACTTGTACAATTGCCTGTGGGTCCGTTGAGCGCTTTGCTTGAGCGCGTGCACGTTGATGTCCTTCCAGCTCGCGAGCTTGATAAAGTTGCGGATCTCTTTCTCCAACGAGCTCTGCTGACTTGACAAAGAGGCCGCGACCTTCTGGGTGAATTGAGAGTAGTATATGCGGGTGAAATAGAGGATATTGTGTACGCGGCGAGACGCAGCGGCTGCTTCTCCAATCTGGATATTGGCAAGTTCCGTGACGAAGACTTCGAAAGCGCGTAAGAGGTCCAAACGTGCAGTGAACTGGCCAAGCGGGCTCGAGGTGATAAACGTGTCCAGGAGCGGCACGAGGCCTTCCAAGTAGGTGGCCAGCGCGTTGATATTGCTGTCTTCCTCTTGAGCAGCCGCGGAGGCGCCTCGAACTGTCGCCTCGTACAGACGGAACCACCACTCCGAAGTGCCTTCCGCGAACTCTTGTGCCTGCGTGTGTAACAGCCCTTTCCACGAAGAGAGCTCTAAGCGGCGCCACGAGACAACCGTGCTGACCAAATCCTGCTGGTAAGCTTTGAGGGTGTTCTCCCTGTTCGCGTACATTTCCCAATCCTCCATCTGTAGAAGAAGCTGCTCGATCGCTGACAGGACCTTCGCGACTGGACTTATAGAACCGAGGGAAAGGATGGCCTCACAACGTGCGTGGAGGTGTTGAAGTACCATTTGATCGGGCCACTCTTTGATCAAGGAACGAGCCGTGTGGTCACGCGCTCCAAGATGCTAGACAGCTTCTTGATCTCCGGAACGTTGGGGTCGGCATAGAAGTTGTAGGGTTTGTTGACGCTACGCGAAGCGCCGTGGAGGACAGAGAGATGGTCAAGAAGAATTGAGATCTGGTACGGGCGACTTGAGCTATCGAGTACCTCCGGGAGAGCAGCAGAATGGGTGATGAGAATTTCCCGAGCGAGTCTTCGTTGTAAATCGATGTGACTGGGGCTGAGCTGAGGGGTGTCTTGTACGAACAGACTCAGATGAATTGTCGACAATCTTCTGACATCATCGGCACCGACAAGGTCGGAGGATTTGCGTGAGGTCGAGGAACCGACTTGGGGGGCATCCTCGTCCAGAAGGTCTTCGTATTCAGGGAACAGAGAGAGGAAGTCCTGTTCCTCGTTCTCCGCCTCAGTGGCAACCGCATTCGATTCGTTCCGGTACAAAGACTGTGCTTGACGCTCTGCTTCCTCTTTCCTCGCTTTATCGATGAGCCACAGACCAAGGGCTTGCTCGTAGATCTCGGCGATCTGGGGGATGTACACAGAACAGTCCGCGCCTGAGAACACGTCAATAGACGCTGCAGCCAATCTCCAAAGGACATGAGAAAACTGGGAACTGGACGGGTGCTGGCCTAATGACTGGCGGACACGGAGGCTGGCAATGGAGGGCGGGAACGAAACGAGAGTGCCAGCGGTGGAACCAAGGTCCTTGATATCAGCCTCGTCGGAATTTGCAACGTCGGCTAAGAGACGCAGGCCCAGTCTCAATTGAAGGAGGGCCAGATGGATGGGTCCGCTGATATCTCTGTATTCGGGGTAGACGGAGTCCAGCCTCCTGGAAAACGCAGCAATTGACTCTTGAACAACCTGCTCTCGCATCTGCGCCGATGTACCCTTGGTTTTCAGAGCTGAGATGATCGCGTCTATCTTCACTGGTGAGATCACCTGATCAAGGAATTGCGATACTTCCGTCCAGTAGGCGTGAAGCTGAATGATGCTCGTGCGGTTGCTTGTGGTGCTACAGAGTGTGGGCATGTTGTGGATGAGGGTCTGGAGCGATTCAGAGAGGTGCTGGATGATGAAGTTGTCCGGTCGCCCGATTGTCCGTTTTTCGTACGCGCGCTGCAGTGCTAGTTCGTCCTCCAACAAGGCACGTTGCTCTGACAGAAACCTCTGAGAGCACTGCAATATCGCGGCCGGGTCGATTGGGATGTTGGGAACGTAGAGTTCTAGCAGGAACCTCGAGAGGGCGATCCAGCATTGGCCCAACTTCAAGAAAGATGCCGTGTCGTCGTGTCCCATAAGGGCCAAAAGAGGGAGGCGTAGATGTCGGTGGTAAGGGCCAGAGAGCGACGCAGGAACGCTCTGGTCAAATAGCTGAACGATCCCAGTTTCCAGATTAGCATCACGGCCCCAGTTCCACATACTCGAAGTTTGAGTCGACGTGATACATGACGCAACCTGCCATCAAGTTAGTAAAACTTGTTTGTCGAAAGGGCCGGAAGAACTACTAACGATTACGACGGTCCCAGCCAGCATATTTGCCATCTGTGATGCGCGACTTGTGTGTCCCATGAGCTGACCTGTGAGGAAACCGATACGTCTTCGCAGCGCTGCTTCGTGTGAGGACAGCTTGGCCATAGCTCTGCGAGTCTCGTCACTGTTTCCAGTGACATAAGTACGTTTTCACCTAGATTGTGGTATCACACTCACCAGAGGAGCGCCGTGCTGATAAGTTCCACTGGGTGGCAGAGTGCTGAGGGCCCCGAGAGCTGAGATGTGCGTAAGCTCATGGAAGTGGCGCTGTAATGCAAGACAACTTACTTCTCCAACGGAAGATGCGTCCCACAAGTCGTTCAGCCACTGCGCTTGTGCCTGCGTGAAGGTAGACAGCGGGGCTAAAAGCGTGTTAGTAGCTTGTCCGGGCCCGCGACTAAATTTACGTACATTCTTGAGAATCTACGAACCACGCAAGGCGTCTGAACACCATGAGATTCTTGAGCGGAGCCTCAGGGTCCGAGTGACCATAGTCCACGAGCTCTTTCAGAATCTGTAGAGCAGTGGTCAGCCATGCATAGATGGATGTAGGAAGGTTCTTACCGTGAGAGACTGGGAAGAAGAGGTCAAAAGAGCCGCGAAAGCATACAGCTGGGCTTGGAGATAAGCAAACTCTGGACCAGAAGTACTTTCATCCGCCGATGAGGGGGAACTTGCAGATAGGCGCTGTGAACTGGTGAGTACGAGGATATTTATGAATTTGATTCACGAACTAGTTCAAGCTGTACGGTCAGAGCCAACAAGACGTCTTCCTGAGCCACGTTGGAGGCAGGCATCGTCCACATGGCCATGACATCGGAAATTTGTGTTCGCAATTCTGTATAATGCAATCAGTACTCCACCGACTGATGAACCTATGACGTTACATACCGATATCATGCACCTTACGACTTGCACATTCAAGTGCAGTTATTTTGCCTCCAGTCCTGTCAATAGCAATAGGAATTGAGAGTGCTTGCCAGAGGTCCGTCAGCGCCAGTCCGGACGTTAGTGATACGGTTTCTTCTAGTGCTTTGACCCCGTCGACGATGGATCTGAGACCGAGTGCATCTGAAGTCGTAGTTGCAAGAGCTTGGCGGAACCACTCGACCATTGCAAACGCCAGCGAGAAGTCAAAAGTCACCGAGATGTCAATTGCCTGACGCAGGAAGCGTCCGAACGATACCGTTTGTGATAGCATGTCGATGTCCTGATGGACTTGTCAGTCTCAGTGCACCTCGACGATACTCAAACATACCTTTGTTTCAACGCGGTTCAGATCAACCTCGCTGAGGAATGCTGTCGCAGCGCTCTTGATGATCTCAACTAGTGCTTTGGCCTTCGCCGCCGCCTGAGCCTGTGCGCGAACGCGATCCGTGCCATGAACAGCACCGTTGGTATAGACCGGTTCTTCCAAAGGCTGACCGTAATCAACTGATGTGGAGACTAGCAGCCGGAGTAGACGTAGAATTTTTGTTCCGGGTTCAATCACGAGCGTTGATTGAGGGACGATGGCGAACGGCTTGAGATAAACATGAGCAATTTGCAACCCACTCACCTGAACCCGCACAACTCACCTGCGCAAGAAGAGCATCAGACGGGACGTGAAGGGTTTGGCTGAAATCCATCCGCATTTGGATCGTAGTAGAACAAATGTGACTACATTCTAGCGCTTCCAACAGTGACCGGACTGAACAGAACGTCTCCGAAGGTGTGCTGGAGAGGAATCGATGATGATGATGGAATGAGAGAGGGGCTACGTGGCTTGCGATGAAATAGTTTAACGCGCGGTTTGGGTGAGTGGGCGGCGAAGGACGTAGAGTTGGAACGAGATCGGCGATTGCAGCGTTGACGGAGTCCTCGAGAGCGAGTCGGCAAGAAGATATGTCCAACAATGCGGGAGTCTCGAGATCTTGCAATCCACGTCTGATCTGGGCTTGAAGAATGATGGACCTCTTGAGACTAAATTCATTATCAACGGTGTTAGGGAAGCACCGGATGTGAGTGAGTATGCGCTTGATGTCCTCGTCGTTCCAGGTAGATGATAGTGCGATTTCGATGCCACGGTTGCGCATGGCCCTGGAAAGTTCTCCGTACTGGCTATCGACACACATGAAGAGTCGGAAGTTGGGATGGGGTCTCAGCACTTGAACTTCGCCGTTAACCGCGCCTCGCTCGTTCAGCGTCAGTGAGCCCCCGATCTCGCACAAGGAGTTGAGTCGATCAAGAACGGAAGGGTTGCATAGATTAGCTCCGTCGAGAAGAATCCAGTGTCCCTCCTTCAGAGCACGAACAAGAGCACCATCGACCCATTGAAGTTGGGCCGCTTGTGGACATCTTGATGACAGCTGCCCCACCTCGATTCGCGCCCGCGCGCATTTAGAGCGATATTGACTCGGAAGGTCCTCCAGGCTATCGAGGACTTGTGAAAAGCTCCGCACGATTGCGGGAAGATCTGAGGCTGAAACAGGGCTGGGGAGATGCTGAAGAGTGGTTAGGTAGTCGGATACCGCGTTGTACCGAGGACCCGAGACAGAACGGGATACGTCGTCGAGGATGTCGAGGAGTTCTTGAGCGATGAGATTGACAGAGTAGCTGAGGTCTATCTCCTCGAAACTTCCAAGAATGTCGGAGGCGTCTGTGGCGTTGTTGATGGAAACTTCGTGAAGGATATGTCCTGACATGTCAGCAATAGTCCTTGCTATACTCGTCTTACCACTATCCCGCGGGCCGGTCAGGATAGCAAGCCATCCGTGCTTGATGCACATGCCGAGAGATTCCAGTGGAGACAAGGACGCCTGTAGGATGCACCCTGTACGCGAAGTCGAGGAGCGAGTCGCGCGAGCTGATTGATGGTGGCCGATTTGAAGACTTGACGGGGAGATTGAAAGCGAGGAGGTGGTGATAGGGTCCGTGGTAGAGAAGATTGCCGAGAAGTGAGCGTACGCGCGACGGCGATCTTCCGGTGTCCGGAAACGCTGGAGTATGATGGGGAAGAGGAACTGCGCTGGATGAACGGGGGATTGAGGATGTTGGAGGAGGGAGGCCCATCTGATGACATCGCGAAGGTTGAACTCCCAGGGCGCGCCTTCTCGGGCGAACGATCGCATGACCATCGTCTCCTCGTTGAGAACCGACATGTAGGAGATCATTTTCTGCAAAAGGTCTTCCGGGTATCGAGGGAAGAGGTTGCGGCAGATGAGGAGAAGATCGTTGGGCGACATCTCCTGTACGTAGACCTTCGTGAAGCGGTTGAGGAACGACTTCGGTAGACCCTTCCTTCCGCCTCCTTGATGAAGAGGATTCTGCGCGGCAAAGATGCGGAACGATGGATGGCGGACGAATGATCTTCCTAGCTCCGGGATGTAGACCGTGCCTCGGTGATCGAGGACCGCGTTGAGTCCCTCGAGGACAGATTGGGGCGCGAGGTTCATCTCATCGAGGAGGATCCAGTGCCCTTCCTGCAAGGCGCGCAAGAACTCGGCGTCTTTCCATGCAAACTGGCCAGGCTCGCCACCCTCTACCGGAAGGTCACAGCCAAAAAGGTCGACAAGATCTGTCTGGTCGGAAAGGTTGATTCTGCAGAGACTATGCCCGCAGATGTTGGCGAGCGCAGCGACGAGACTCGTCTTGCCAACTCCCGGACTACCTTCAAGCATGATGGGCTTCGGGAGCTGACATGCTCTGACCACGCGCATGACATTGTCGCGGGTGGTGGGCGCTTCCAGGCTGAAGTTGGGAACCACGGCGGCAAGAGGCCCGCGAGGAATGGCGAAGGGACCAAAATGAATATTCTTGTCATCGCCCGATGGCGCTTGCTTCTCGGGATCGATCGAGGTTGGCGCGAGTTCGTTCAGCTTGAGAACAGCACCAGACCTGAGACGGCCGAGGGCCTCCTTTGAGTACGCTGCAAGTTGGGGCATCGTTCCAAGCCCGTCCAAGAAAGTCATCTCGGCTGCATGATGCTGCACGGCTGTGAGTTTGAATTGAGGGGTGACAGTACGCAATACTCACGAAGATCTCGCTCGCCGTCATGGACGACGCCGTAGTCTCACACAGGGTCGCGTTTGAGAATGACACCCAAGCCTGTTTGCTGGGTGAGGACAACGCCAGAGACGCGAGGAGCACTACTCACCAAGATATCTCGTAAATTTGCGAATGTGTGATCACCGACAGTAGAGCAAAGCCATTCAACAAAATCTAACAGGGGCTGGGTGAAGACCTTCAAGGAGTCGTGCTGCCACAACGTTTGCACGATACACTCTAGATCCCGTCGATCGGTGATGGCGGGCACCCAAATCTCGGTGAAGCGATTGCGAAGGGCAGGAGACAACTCTTTCTTGCCATAGTCCCCACCAGGATTCATAGTCGCAACAAGCTTGAAGTCGTCATCGGCTTTGATTGCTGGGATCTCCGCGCTGTCGGAACCACACTCCGCGAGGACGATGGTGCGACCTGTCTCCAGAACGCTGTTGAGACGTTCGAGAACCGAGTCGTCGGCCAAGGAGATCTCGTCGAGGAGGAAGACATCACCGTTGCGCATGGCTTCGACAAGCGCGCCATCGCGCCATTCGAACAGAGCGGAAAGGCGTTGCAATCGAGCTCGATGTTCATGCAACGTGGTGATGTGCTCTGGAGACGAGGTTGGTGATTTGAGAAGCTTGTCGATGACCTTGACAAGAGACTCGGGATCCCGAGCGGTAAGCGAGATCCCAAGTTCCGACAGTACCGCGACGGTCTCGCGAACAGTTTCGACTTCTGTCGCTGCCTTGTTGCGAATTGGTCGGAGTCCGCCGATGAGGTCCGCAGTTTCCGTGTTTTGATGGCAATTGACGCTTTGCAGGGTGCGACAAAGGACCTCCGCGTACAGCTGGCAGACTGACGTCTTCCCGCACCCAGTCTCGCCGACAAGCAGGACGGGCTCATTGAACCGCAGGGCACGTGCCGTGAGGACGAAGAGGCGCTGCATAGCGGCGGTCCATACGATTTGGGTCGAGGAGGGCATAGGGCATCCAAGGTAGTCCGAGGGATCGAACTTGGGGCGCTGGAGATCGTACAGAGACGACTCGTCGATACGGACCTTCATCACTTTTTCGATGACCTCCTTCACCACGGCCTTGTCGTCGTCTCTGCGCGCGCGCTCGGCAAGGAGCATGTACCCGTTCGTCGCGAGCTCCTCGTATCCAACTGCGTCTCTGCCAGCCCAGCGGAACAGATCACGGAGGGTGGCGAACCCTTGCTTGCTCTCGAAGACTCGGCTGGTCTGCCTGCGCTTCTGAAGCTCCCTAAAGACACTGACGATGCGTTGACCGTAGGATGGGGCGATGCGACACCGCTGGCACAGGATCGTCTCCAATTCGGCTTGTGGGACGTCTTCAAAATGGACCTCGAGGAACCGGTTGCGAAACGCCCTCGAGAGAATCTTGCGTCCCGCGTAGAGCCCGGGAGGATTCTGGGTAGCGAAGAGCATGAAGTGAGGATGGGGCCGGACGACCTCTTGAGTTTCGGGGATGACAAGCTCTCGGTTGTCGTCGAGAAGGCGGTTAAGAGCTTCAAGGACGTCGGTCGGGGCCAAGTTCAGCTCGTCGAGGACGATCCAATCGCCCTGACGGAGGGCCCTGACGAGTAGGCCTTCCTTGAAGACGAGCTTTCCGGTGATCGGGTCCGAGACATAGGTGCCAATGTACTCTTGGATGTCCGTGTGTTCGTGGTTGTTGATCCGAACGAAACGATGCCCCGTGCGCTTGGCGAGGTATTCGATGGAGCTAGTCTTGCCACTAGACGTGGGGCCTTCGATGAGTACAGGAAAGCGCTTGGCGGCAATGATACGCGCGAGGTCGATGAGCTTGGTCTCGACGGAAGGCGTCATGATGTAATCTTCTGCAATATCTTCAGGATAAGGGCCTCGTTCGAGGTAGAACGGACCGAGCTTCACAAACGCAGAGGGGTCTCCAGGGGGTAAGGGTTCCTTCATGAGCAACGAGCGTTGATTCCTGACTCCTGCAAGAAGATGCTTCTGTGCCAACGCAGTCACCGCGGCCGCACTGGGACTGTCCAAGGCCATGGTGAAAGCCATGAGACAGCCTTCCCACAGCGCCCTCCTCAACGAGTACGAAGGGGCCATGTCTGATGCGAAGGTCAGCGCACGGGCAAGGGTTCGCATGCTGAAGTGTGGCCTGTGGTTGGCGCCATCCGCGATTTGTCGTTCTTCTGCCAACCCCTTCACCGCGGTGTAGAACTCCGCGACGTCCATGATTGCTCCTTTGTCGCCTACTGCAGAACCGCCGATGTACTGAGCCACGATGGTGAGCAGCGTGTCCTTGTCGGCATCCGGTGGCGGGACGTCCAGCTCGGTGAAGCGCGAACGGATATGAGGAGGGAGGTCTTTCTTGCCGACGTCAGTGGCTGGGTTCATGCATGCGAAGAGGCGGAAGTCAGGATGGCGAGGAATTGGCTCTAATGATCCTTGCTCAGTGAGTGTGATGGACGCAGTGGGACCGTGCAACAAGCTGGAGATTGATTCCAATGTTTCGGACGTGGCCAAGTTGACCTCGTCAAGCAGAATCCTTCGAAATGGTGTCAGGGTGGGCCCAACTCAAAGATGCTTACGACATACCAGTCGCCATTCCTGAGCGCCTTCACCAGCGGTCCTTCCACGAACGCGAACGCGAACTTGCTCTTCCCTTGCACGTGTTGAATCTCGAATGTCCGTACGTCATGCTCGAACGCCTCCCAAGCACCGACTGAGACACCAGAGTTTGGATTGGCCTTTCTTCGTTTACGAGAGGTCCCTCCTTCCAGTTCCTTGCTATAGAAACAGTAAGGACACCGTCACTAAGCGCAGTCAAATGAAAAGGCACTCACTCATCTTCTTCCGCCTGTCTCGTCGTAAGCTTATCCTTCGCCATCCTCACTGCCTCCAACCACATCGCCGCCGCCCGCTTCCACTTCCTCTCCTGGACCGCCTTCCTGACAGCGTCTTCGAACTGGGCATTCTGCTTCTTCCTGTTGAACAACGCCCCGAAGAGCTCAACGAAGCGTTGGTAAAGCTCGCCCCCAGGGATGCGCGCGTCGACGGGTTTGAAGCCTCCGAGGATGTCTGACGACTCGGTCTGGTTGGAAAGGTTGAGGGAGATAAGAGGCCGGCGAAGGAGGGCTGCGAGATGTGTTACGACGCTCGTTTTGCCAGTGCCGGTCTCGCCCGTAAGGAGGAGCGGCTCGCCAAGTGCGATGGCCGAGGCGAGGCGGGAGATGAGCGACATCGCTGGACGATGCATCGCGAACGGGCGGGTGATCGCGGGAGCCATATCCACCGAGCTTGCGCGGGCTGGGAGACGACTGCGGCCTGCACGAACGGCGACGATACGACCGTTGACGTCCTTCTCGATGTCGAACTCTGAGGTGCGGTTGTTGAGGATCCAGTGCATTCGTTCCTCCGTGATACCCAGATGGGTCGCTGCGACACGAGCGACGGCATCGAGGTGAGCGCGTCCAGAGGCGGTGGTCGCACCCACCCCGAAGAAAACGTCGCGCGCCTCGAGGTAGATATCCTCGCGAATGGTTGGGTTGGTAATGAACATGTCGAGGGTGAGAGGTTGTGAGAGGTCTTCGTCGCAGTCCATGGTCTGGAGGTTGGAAGGGAGGAGTCCACCAACGCGCGTGCAAAATTTCTCAAGCTCGCGAATGCCAGGGTCCCGGATCGACGCGGAGATCCCGACAGCCCGTACGCCCTCCCAAAGATTGATGGCACCTTGCGCGAGAGCACCGGCGAGACGAGGAAACTTACTGTCCACGATGGTCCTGAGATCGCGGGATCCTGGCGAGTCCATCACGGCTTCGTAGAACTTGTGGGCGCCGAAGAAAGTGGGGGAAGGGAATGTGCCCTGGCGAGACAGCTGCAGGGAGCGCGTAGCAAACAAGGCAAAAGAAGCTTGGGCTTCAACCATTCCGCGACTAGGGACGTTCAAACGTGCTCGACCTCCAATCCATTTGTCGGCGCCCAAAGATTCGACCAGGGGCTTGAGGACTCCCAACATCTCCATTGTCGCGCGGTCGATGTCTTCGAGTACGACCCATTTCCCCTCACGCATGGCACGGACAAGGACACCTTCCTTCCACTCGAATGTACCGGGTCGGGAGGGGGAAGAGACGTAGGAGCCCAAAAGCGATCGGGGATCAAGAGATGTGTCGGCAAGGTGGATAGTGACAACATGATTCCTGGAGGAAGGGTGGAGTGTTTGAGCCAAGTGCGAGATGAGGAGACTCTTGCCGGAAGACGGAGCAGAGGTGAGCAGGATGGGGACGTCTAGTGACAAGTGCAACGCAATCTGTTGTAGTGCTCGGCTCGTAGTTGGTGTATCGACGAGTGGTGAGGATTGGGGAGTTGGGCGATCGGAACGCAGCATTAAGACACCGTGTATATTTGCAATCAGAGGGCTTTGCATCGCGTCAGACGAAAGGTCGTTCACAGTAAGGCAATAAGCGTACCTCAGCTCAGCGGGATGAATAGGCTCGCTTGAGTCCGTGTCGTCGTTGATATAGTACTTTTGTGGATGCGCGAACGCGTTCCTCGCCTGGGTTACTCTCTCTAGCTCGAGTACCGGTAGGACCCAGCCATCCACTTCGCGAGGGTTCCCGTCCTCGCCGTAACCGAAGGCGATCTTGCACTCAACTTGAGAAACCTCCCCCAGCACTTCCTTCTCGAGCTTCACCCGTTCTCCCTCCATCATCCCAGCTTGTAGAGAATAACACCGGATGGCGAGAAAACGAACGCCATTTGGGAGATCTTGCGCCCCGACGAGCTTCGAGAGGGGAGAAAGAGGCCACCCTAATGATCGGGGAAGACTTCGATTCGCTTGCAAGATCCGGTAATATACGAGTAAAATGCGTTGGAGGATGTCATTAGACGGGGGCGGGTTTGAAGGAACCACATGGAGCGGACCACGCTCAAGGACCGGCAACCGCAAGAGCGAAGCCAGAACACTATATAGGCAGCTATGAGTACCTGCGAGGGTTGCAATGAAATATGACGTACGGAAACAGCTCTTGGTGCACCTCCAACATCAAACAGAGTGATTCTAGCTTGTCAAGCAACTCGAGTTCTTCCTCCAGCCACCGTGCGCAAAGGTCAATGAGGATTGGCCGAAAGAGGGTTGATACTGTCATGGTGAGATGTGGGACATGAAGCAAAGCAGAGAGAGCGTCGAGAAGAGCACGTCGGGAAGGCGCATTTTGTAAAGAAGCATTGGCGTAGGGAATTCTGGCGGGGAGCAGGTCGTGCAGCTTCTGCACTTGGCCTTTGAGGTCGAATCGGAGGGGGTCGGGGAAGGGGGTATGCTGCTCCGTCATGGCTGTCTCGCGAATGAGAAGACCCCGGGGTCTGGAGGGCCCACGGCAATAGAGACGCGAGTGCAGTGAGGAGGGCAAGGGAGGTCGAGCCCGCGGGACAAGCGTCCAAAAATCCCCCGCGCGGAAAAATCTTGCCAATCCCAATAAGGAAGTCAAGCGCACTGAACAACTTCGCCGCACCTGGACCTCACATCAATCAGGTCCCCTTAGCCTGGGGCACGGGGGGGGATGGCCCGGGCTAAGGAGACCTGAATCCGTGCTCCCGCGCATGTTTGAATAATGTCCTCAATAAACCCGAGGCAGTTTCCGGGTTCCCTGAAGGGAAGTATTCGAACGCCCTCCCTTCCAAGTCCCCCAGCCCATCACGTGTCCCCATCCTTCAGATCTCCCATCAGTCCGCGTTATCTCTCCCGCCCCCGCACGCGTTATCTCCCGCGCCCGCGCCCACGTTATCTCCCGCGTCGGCGCCGCGCGCCTCCCTGCCCCGCCACCCGTGCTCGCTGTGCCCGACAGTGAGCTCGCTGTCCCTGCACCCTGCCTCCCCCTCCGCTCCGTTTCCCTCCGTTCTTTTTGTAATCTACTTGCATTCACAATGCGCACCTAATGGTACACAATTCAATGGCCACACCTTCCTGGGTGTGCCTGCACTGAGCCCTCAAACCTCCCAAAATGCGTGCAATACAGGAACATATACAAGCACTCAAATGATCGGCTAAGTGCTGCATCAGATAGTTGTAGATGAGAGCTACTCTATCATAAAATCGCAGTTGGATAGCTAGAGGGGTGCAGGTATGATGTCATATGTTATTTCAGAATGACATACCCCACAGTGATATGGTATATGCATATATCGTCTTATGTACACCCCGAATCGTACCTAGAGGTCATTCAGAGCGCGTTGCAAAAAGAAGCAAGCGAATAAACGATGTCGTGGTGAGGATATGACATATGCACAGAAGGGGAGTTGGCTCGAAAATGCGGCCTTCATATGTTTTTGTGTAGACCTCTGATCACTTCGCATCTTGTTGCATTACGTTTATATGTATATGGAGAGCTCAGATCGTCAGTTTTATGCTTATCGGTGAAGGATTGAATACAGGCCATGATATGTCATTATTCTATGACATAGAGTATAGCGAGATAGCATGCGCTCCGATTGTTGTTCTGAAAGGCGGAACAGAACGGGGTGTTCTTCTGCTCAACGATGCAGAAAGAATATTGAAGAATGGTCGAGAAGTGGTTGAGATATGCCATATGAGCTTGAAGTGTGCAAAGTAGTGTAGGTGGTTCAAGGGCGTCCTTTGTGCAACCTGCCGTTCTAGACCCATCTGACATATCTCAACCACTTCTCGACCATTCTTCAATATTCTTTCTGCATCGTTGAGCAGAAGAACACCCCGTTCTGTTCCGCCTTTCAGAACAACAATCGGAGCGCATGCTATCTCGCTATACTCTATGTCATAGAATAATGACATATCATGGCCTGTATTCAATCCTTCACCGATAAGCATAAAACTGACGATCTGAGCTCTCCATATACATATAAACGTAATGCAACAAGATGCGAAGTGATCAGAGGTCTACACAAAAACATATGAAGGCCGCATTTTCGAGCCAACTCCCCCTTCTGTGCATATGTCATATCCTCACCACGACATCGTTTATTCGCTTGCTTCTTTTTGCAACGCGCTCTGAATGACCTCTAGGTACGATTCGGGGTGTACATAAGACGATATATGCATATACCATATCACTGTGGGGTATGTCATTCTGAAATAACATATGACATCATACCTGCACCCCTCTAGCTATCCAACTGCGATTTTATGATAGAGTAGCTCTCATCTACAACTATCTGATGCAGCACTTAGCCGATCATTTGAGTGCTTGTATATGTTCCTGTATTGCACGCATTTTGGGAGGTTTGAGGGCTCAGTGCAGGCACACCCAGGAAGGTGTGGCCATTGAATTGTGTACCATTAGGTGCGCATTGTGAATGCAAGTAGATTACAAAAAGAACGGAGGGAAACGGAGCGGAGGGGGAGGCAGGGTGCAGGGACAGCGAGCTCACTGTCGGGCACAGCGAGCACGGGTGGCGGGGCAGGGAGGCGCGCGGCGCCGACGCGGGAGATAACGTGGGCGCGGGCGCGGGAGATAACGCGTGCGGGGGCGGGAGAGATAACGCGGACTGATGGGAGATCTGAAGGATGGGGACACGTGATGGGCTGGGGGACTTGGAAGGGAGGGCGTTCGAATACTTCCCTTCAGGGAACCCGGAAACTGCCTCGGGTTTATTGAGGACATTATTCAAACATGCGCGGGAGCACGGATTCAGGTCTCCTTAGCCCGGGCCATCCCCCCCCGTGCCCCAGGCTAAGGGGACCTGATTGATGTGAGGTCCAGGTGCTTCGCCGGTCCTCTCGGGCCGTGCTTGACTTGCTCACGTCCGTGACTCGACGGATCCAATATGATCGACATCTGCGCTGTGGGATTCGGTGGTACGTAGAAAAACAAAGCCACTATGACCGCGCGAACGCTCATAAACCCTGTAGCAATTGGCGCCCTATATGCGTACTGTCTTGACAAGAATGAGAGCGTCAGAGTGACGGCGGTCTGTCGGTAAATGACAATGATTCTGCGTAATTGATAAAATGGTAATCATCAGCGCAGCTCGAACTACGACGTCCTTCAAGGTCGAGCGCGGCTCTGGAGCTTTCACTGGTACAGATTCTCTAATCATAATTCCCTTCTTAGAACATGGCCTGCACGTTGAGTCTGAGAAATTCGGTTCAACTGCCTCCTGGATGCCCTACCGAGGTGATAATACCAAGCATATGTCCTACACTATCTTACGTTTATCTATCAGTTGTCCGCTCCGTAGCGGAGGCTGCGGACAGACCTTACGCCTACGTCATCTGCGCGTTCAAATGTGTCCCAGAAGTGACCAGTACGCCCGCACTCCTTACCCCCCTTCTCAACGGTCTACGTTCTGCAAAAACACAAACACTCGATCGTCCCACCACCTTCGTGCTCCTCCAAAACGGCATAGGCATCGAAGATGACCTCATCTCCGCCCTTGTGGACGTCGCCGCCCCGGCTGCAGTCGTGTCCGGGTGCTGCTGGGTCGACACTACCACAGTCGATGGCGGGCGGAAGATCACGCAACATGGAAACGAGCGTTTGGTCCTGGGCTTCCACCGACCGACCTCCAACACAGGCCAGGTGTGGTTCTCAGAAGATACTTCGAGGGAGGCACTGGATGAACTATGCACGTTGTTCCAGACGGGAGGCTCTGCGGTCGAGGCAGCACCCGATACCGATGTCGCTCGCTGGCGCAAGGTTCTCTGGTCAGCGCGCACTATTTGGCATGGTGCAGTGGGAGGCGGGCTGATTGAGAATCCCATAGGAACGCCTCGTTCTCGACCATCTGCACCCTGACGCGCGCGCACGTCGGCGCCGTGCTCGCGCTCGAACCCTCCCGTGCTGCGCTGCGCGACATCATGTTCGAGGTCCTTGCCGTCGCGCGCGCTTCGCTAGAACCCTCCTCTCTCGTCAACGAAGTTCTCTCGGATGTCGTAGTGGATGCAATCATCGAGCACGAAAACGCCGCATCGATCTTCCGCCCCTCGATGCTCGTCGACCTAGACTGTGGGAGGCCGATGGAAGTGCAGGCGATCGTCGGAGGGGTCCTGAAGAGAGCGCGTGCAAACGGAGTGTCGACGCCGAAGCTAGATTTGGTGTACGCGGGTCTCGAGGTCATTCAAAACGGGTTGCTCAAGAAGACTTGACATCAGCGGTCATCCCATGAACTGTGATCACAAATTGATTTTGTACATGTACATCGATTGCATTGAATGGGTCATACAGTACAGAGTTAAGACAGCCACGATTGTCCTTGATTGCACACAGCAAGCTCACAGCATGCTCGCCTAGGCCCAACAGAGGACACGGTAATGCTTCAGGAGGCCCCTATGTCAGCGAAGCCCGACCGCATTGAATAAATGACAAACGAACCTTCACTTCCTTCTCGCCCTGCGCATACGGGACGAACGCAGCCGAGAGGTGGGTGCTGCACTTGCCGGGGATGATCGCGTTGTTGTACATGCCCTGAGCGACGTACAGCGGTGTGCCGTCGGCCTCGCGGCCGCCCTCGACGGGCCGAGCGCCGCCAAGCTTCTCGGGGTCAAAGCGGCCTTCCATGTCAATCCACCTAATCGCCCGGGGGTCGCCCACCAGGACCTCGAACTTCGGCATCTGTCGGCGAACATGTGAGCACATTGTCCAAGGTGCGACGAGGGTATGGCTCGGTGGGATACGTACGTGGAACTCCTTGTGCGCGTATCCAATAACACCACCCTTCTCAAAGATGGGGGAGGCCTTGCCGATCTCTGCGGATATGTGAGGTCCATGTCGTTCGCAATGAGAACGATATGAGACGTACGGAGACTGCCCTGATGTCACAAGATTCGTTAGGCCTCATAGATTGTCTACTACACTTGTATTGAACTCACTTCGTGGAAGGCGCGGCAGATGTAGTGCGGCTGGCCGTGCTCCTGCCCGCCGGCGATGGCAATGTTCGTAGGGATGTCCTTGCCGTCAATGAGAATCCAAGTGGCTGGCGCGCGAGTGCGGCCTTCGTAGTACTCGCGCGTGCGCTGCTCTCCTTCGTGGATCCAGTTCTGGAGAGCCCAGACGTGCGCCTTTTTCTGAGAGGCATCCGATCACAGCGTGAGCCAAGACAAAGGAAGGACAGGTGCGCGACAGGCGAAGCGCTCCTACCTCTTCCTCATTCTTCTCGTGCATCTTGTATCCGAAGACCCCAGCGCCGATAGCCGCGAGACCGAGGGCCAGACCACCACCAACCTGGGTGAACGAGGTCAGCGTCGAAGATCGGAGAAGAGGGACAGAGCCCAGCGGTCGGACGAACCTCAATCTGCTTCTTGCGCTCGTCGCTCAGGCCGTCCCAGCCGTGCTTGCGCTCATCCTCGTGGATGGGAACCTGCTGCTGAGTGTGCTGATCCCAAGGCTTCTCGTTTCCGCCGCATTGCTGAGGCGGCGGTGGCTGGTCATGGCGAGGCTCATGGTGCTCACGGTGTTCGTGGTGCTGCCG
Source organism: Epithele typhae (assembly GCF_022376455.1). Classification (NCBI taxonomy): domain Eukaryota; kingdom Fungi; phylum Basidiomycota; class Agaricomycetes; order Polyporales; family Epitheliaceae; genus Epithele; species Epithele typhae. Next base: position 188,496 of record NW_025954233.1, read on the forward strand.
TTCCTCCTCCGGAATGCGTCCCCAGAGCGCCGGGGTAACGGGTGGCGTCCAGTCCGACTAGGAGAAACGCGTTATATCTCGTGCAATGTGCGACCAAGGTTCAAGGACGCATACCTGAGACCTGTGAGCCTGGATAATCTTGTACCTATGGCCTGGATGCACACGGAGATGAGGATGGGAGCAGATGCGAGCTCGGAAGGACTTGCCTTCGTAGGCGACGACGTCGCCGATGTTGTACTGGGTTCCGGGCTCCCACTCTTGAACCATGGCTGCTGTGTATATAGAGGGGGTGAAAGGGCAGGTAGCACTGAAGGGTTGGGCCGCCGAGACGAAGGGTATATATGCGTCTGAATGGCGCTCAGTGCCCCTATCCGCCGAGTGCGGCGCCGTGCAGCGGCCGAGAAAGCTAGGCAGAAACCGTTCACTGCGGGGCGGCGATGATCAGATTGCGCGGGGAAGGCAGTTCACGTGTGGGGGTGCGAAGAGACATTCGGGGAGGTCTCCGCAGGTCTCCGCTAAACAACTCAGCGACACGCCTTGCGAGAGACACGTTGCCGTCGCAAGACGGGGTCCGCGCATCGCGAATGCGTGAAGCAACGTGTGTTCTCCGGCGACATTTCCAACGCCGGTGAAGTGCGGGAGCCAAGGCCGAGGGAGGGTGGGTGCGCATGACGAACTGTCCCTGAATATTACGCGCCTCGATTTTTATCCTCATCCAGCCGCTGAACACGTTGTGCGCATCTTAAGCAGCTCCAGCTTCTTGCCGGCAGATCATACACGCTCGGGGAGGCACGGCGCGGATGGGCGAGGCTAAGCATATCGTCATTCAAATGTGAGAGTTGTCGAGAAACGCATGTTCCGGATCACCTGTGGCAGGACAGGCAACTTGTGGCAGGAAGCGAGATAGTGCCAGGATAGTGCAACAACCTTTTTGGGAGGCGAGGGTGGCGGATGAAGGAAATGGCGAGTTAGCGCCGAGAGGATGAGCGGTCTGCGTTCTAGTCCGTAGTAATACATGACGAAGGCCAATGTGAGATGTATTGTACGACTGTGACATGCAAAATAATTTACCGACTATTGCCAGGGACATGACAGACGTTACCTAAAGACAGCGAAGGAGAAGGAGAGCGAGCGTACACAACCCGGTGTGCCCAATACAACATCACCGTCATCCGAGACATCAAGCTCGTCAAACCATCGTGCTCTATAAGCCACCACTGAAGCCCAAATGTAACCGCGACTCTCGAATCACATCGCCATTGTCCCGCTCAGGGACGACGCCGTCGAGTTGGCGTCGTCGTCCCTATGATTCACCGGCTCCAACACGCTGCCCGTATGCGCATCGTCCAGGTTCATCGGCATTTCGGCCGGGACCGGGTCCTTCGGCAGCGGGGAGACCGGAGGGACGTCCTTCGGGACTGGCTGAACATCCTTCGGTATATGCGGTACGCTCTTCTCTACTCCTGCCGGCAATGGTGGGACTGGGGGAACCGGAGGCATAGGGGATGCAGAGCGCGAGAGACTAGCAATACTTGATGGCCGAGAGTTTGAACCGCCATTGTTGCTCGTGGTGGATGAGACGGACATGCGGCTAGACGTCCGCGCAGAGAAGAACGAACCGATGTTCGCGCCCCAACCCCCGAGGGTGGTTTTAGGTGGCTCCGGTTGCTGGAGGCTCTGCGCACCGACAATGCTGAGTGGCCGGAGTCCCTTGTGCGTCGTTGGCGTGTTCGGTGTGCTATAGGTCCCACCGGGGCTCTTCGGCTCCAGGTGAGCGGCGTGCGAGTGGTTCGTGTCGACACGCATAGGCATCAATTGAGACGCTGGGTACGAGGAAGTTGTCGGGACACTGTCAGTTGATGGCTGGCGTTGACCCCAACGTTCACGGACGCCGGCCACAGCATTAAAGAAGTTGGTCGAACCAGCGGCGAGGGTACGGGAAATCGCCTCGCGCGTGGGGGCAAGTTGCTGGTCCAGTTTGAGCTCCTGGATACCCTCGGAGAGACGAAGACCGATGTCTGAGACTACGGTGGGCTTCTCGCCGCATGGATGTCTTGCCTCGATAATGTCGAATAGCATGGAATCGGTGACGCGTTCCCAGACTTCGTGGCTTTGCGTTTTCCTGAACTCTTGCAGCCAGACGGGGTTGAAGTCGGCCACGGCGTTCGAGTCTCCGCCATCCGCGATCATGACACCGCTGTTCTGACCTTTGCCGAGGAACGTGGCGTATTTGACCGTCGATAGAGCAGCCATCAGGTATTCCTCAAACTTCTGACGAATGTAGTCGTCGCTCCCTTTGAAACTGCGCCAGTGTTAGTATGCAGCCGTAACACACGAGGAGGCATACGCACTGCATGCCTGTCATCTCGGAATCCGTGGTGTATTGGTTGTTGACATCAGTCACGATGTCGTCCATCCACTTCCGGTCGGCGGCAGTTAGGGCTACCATTCGTTCAACGCTTGGGGTACGGAATTCGATTGCTCCCGTCTCAATCTACCAACATGATGAGCCAAGACACCATCAGTGCGAGCGAAATACTAACATTCACAAGGAGGTCGATATCCTTCTGTTGGGTGACTATTGAATTCGTACTGCCGCAGAGCCAAGAGGGTGTATCCTTAAGGAGATCGAGCTGCTGCAAGGGCAGATACGGCTGGAAAAAGGAATCCTATGGTTCATGCGTGAGTTTTACGGACGAAGCAGCTCATTGCATGAATATCGTACCCTCCCGAAAAGATCGAGTGGAAGTCCCATGTATGCCATCATACTCTTGGGATCTGACGTCTTGAGCGAATTCGGCTTTTGCAGAGTCGCTGCACGGGTCGCAAGTGGAGGCGACCCGCAGTCCTCGAGGCTATGGAACAAGCCTGCGGTAACATTAGCGCTATCAAAGTCATGCCAGTTAACTACACTTACCAGGTACCAATGTGACAAGGGAATACTGATATGTGCACAGACGCTCCACAGGGTGACCATAGAACATAACCTATTGTGGCAATGAGCTGGCTGACCACTCTTTAACTGCGCCAAAACTTACCTTCCTCTGAAGCATCAGAGCCTTGACCAAAGTCAAAGTTCGTTGACGGAAATTATGAACCAATTCCTTCAAACTTGTGCCTGCAAGATGGTTTGTGTGAAGGACGCTGCAAGTAGGCACAATACACCCACCCATGTAAAGACCACTTTCAGTCATTTGACCACGAAGCGAAACCTCCAAAGACGAGTAAAAGTCGTCGAGAATGCTGACGTCTGTAAAGTCCCTTTGCGAGAAGAGTGTTCGCGTGATCACCCCTAGCCGGTCCCTGAGGCCTCATAGTGAGCTTGGGACGACATCAAATGATGAGGACGCTCACCGAACGGGCCCGAATACCGGCTTCGACGCAAGCACTACCACCGCCTTCTGCACTGTTGACCGCGTTACGTCTGGACCTTTCACCAGGAGGTCGGCGGCGCTGATCTGACGGTTGCAACTACGACATATGTTGACCACGAGCCGTAACCTGAGAGGAAGAAGTGCTTACGAGATGCCAAAGATGGTTGAGGGGTTGGGTACTGACGGCACAAGATGGAAGTAAGAGTAATCTTCCGTCGTCTACACATTGTTGGTGGGGCGACGCACAACACGGCATGGACAGGACTTACGAGATGGGCGCCATCAGGAAGTGCTAGGAAGGGAAGAATTTTGGCAATCTCCTCATCGTCGAAGATGTCGCCTCGGGAGAAATCAATCTTTGGCCCGACCTGCCACGTACACCTTTAAGAACCGCATTTAACATATGAAGACATGTACATACCAAGTGATTGAAGTCCACAAGCGCAATACCCAACACCAACGGTCCCTTCGTTGACTGAACCACCAGTGACTCTGGACGAGCCTTCTTAGAGTAGGACGTAGAGGCCGACCCGAAAGATGCGATGCTATCTGTGTCGCTCTTCAGGTGGTCGAGGTGGGGGAAGGTGCCGGTGGCTGATGCTGCGGACGACCTAGAAGACGACAGCGTAGCAGACGGAGGAAGGGACGGCGGCAAAGGAGTAGCCATGGACTTGTCCACCTCGTGCACCGACGGGGGAACACTAGAGAGTGGCGACTCTCCTTCATCGTACTTGCGCGCAAAGAAGCTTCTGTCATCTCCGTCGGCGTCCATGTCGGAGCTCGGGGAGCTCTCCGTGTCGAGCGTATTTCGCTTGGCGAGGTTGGCCAGAGAAAGGCTCTGACGGGCCATTGTGACAGGGGTGAGAGCGGGTTCTTGCGGCTGCGGGACGCCTAACGAGATGGACTCGCGAGGGGAACGTGGGGGTGAAGAGAGTGTGATAGAACGGGCGGACGCGGTGTCCCCATCTGAGAAACGCGGCTCAGAGTGGAGGTCATCGTCGTCTTCGGGTTCCGCAAAGAGTCGAGAGTGAATTGGAGAAGGCTCCGGTGAATGGTCGATGGGACTGGCCATGGCAGCGGCGTTGGGTGAATCCTGGAAGTCGCTCCGAAGGCGGCTATGGCGGGTGATCCGTGTGGTGGGACTGACGGCGTCAGCAGACGGGTGGAAAGAAGCTCCGGGCAAGTACGAGAAGGAAAAACAGCAGGAAAGCGAGGCGTAAGGAGAGAGCGGGGACCAAAGAAGAGATGGAGGTGAGGTGAGACACTGGAGACACCGGGGGCGTCGTTGGCTGAGGAGGCTGTTGCCGACTCGGACCAATCCTCAGATCTGTGTTTAGGCGCTCATTGCCCCTCAAGATCTGTGTTCGCCATAGGTTTTCCACGTGGATCTGATCTTCAATATTCAATCCCGCAGTGGCAACGCTCTGTGTCTTCCCAAAATTTCCGAATCGATGCTCAACTGCGGTCTGCATCTTGAGGCCTTGAAGAACCACGACCGGATCGCATCCAGACTCTCGTGCTCGTGCTCGTTTATTACACGACAAGGGCCTGAATTGGCTTACCTCCCACGTTTCAGCTGGGCCTAGCTGCATCCCTTTACATTGATAGCGCTGTTGTTGCATCATACACACAGCTAGTCTCGTGTCTCTGGTCATGATGCGCTCAACTGCAACATAACACTGCAACAAGATGCAATACAAATTCTCTGTCATCCTAGTACACCGCCATATCCATCCATCCCCGAACAGGTTCAGTACCTCATGCTGAATGACGGCATCCTCGAGCTCCCCAGTGTAACCTCCAATTCAAGTCTCTCCTGGATACGTGGGCACATGTGCGTCAGATGATGGGCTTCGCCACCATCAGCGAGGGCAAACTTGCGACGTCGGTCTCCCTGGATCCTGTGAATACTTAGCACTATAGGAGTCAGGAAGACAATACATTCATGGTTTGTTGAACACGCTCTGGCACCACCACCTGGGCCCGGCCACCGGAGGGCGCCTTTGAGGTAGGGCACAATCGTGTCAGGGCTCAGCGTCCCGTATCCCACAAGTTCCGTGAGCCTTGTGCTCAGGTGAACGACGGAGAACGTTGCGAGCGGAGTCAGCGCGTCTACATCCAGAAGCGGCGTCGACTACGTAGGGCGCGCTGCTCATGTTTTCTTTGCTGCCAGGGTCGGGACCGGGACCGAGGAAGATCTTCACTCGACGAGCTAACTGTACGTGCTTACGGCTTATGACGAGCATTTCAATGCCGGCTGGGCGACGTCCTCTGTATCTCATTTCTGGCAAATAATGTTGCATAGACATCCACGTTCCGCAGTGGGCCAAATAAGGTAGGAGTCGCATGAGCGTCTATCAGAGGTAACGTTCTCCAAAAACGCGATGTGACAATGCACGTGATATCACGTCACCATCCTCGGCCCCGTGGGAACTCAACGGGACTCTTGCTGCTAAGGCTCAGTATCAGCGACACGGACGCGATCCACACCGCGACACCGCATGCCCAAACATCCCGAACTCACGCTATTTTGTTTTATACCCTGCTTCACCACGGAATACTCTAGATATGCCCCATGAAGAGGACACAATACCCACTTCCGATCAAGACGAGCAAGACGAAGAGGCCGTGAACAGGCAAGATTACTGGGCTGCCATCGCCTGTGACCGTGTTGTACGAAGTGTAAGATTCCAAGCTCGAACAAGCGCGAGAAGTCCGCATGGGCCGCCGAGAAAGAAGAGGAAGGCGAGTAGATGCCGTCGCGTCGTCCACCTGTACTGACTATGATGTAGCTCGACTCTAGTCCTGACCACGGTTCTAGCATGCTTGCTTCTCCTTTGCATTATCGTAAGAAGTACAATCGGTTATATTTCACAGTTCTCTGATTCCAGGATCCTAGTTTCCCAGCACCCATCGTCGCCTCGCTCTCCAACCTCGTCCTTCATCATACCCTCTCCTGGACGGTCTCAGACGGCTGAACATGGCGCAGAATTCGCACACTCGTTTACGGAAGGGTCAGATATTATGGTATCAGGCAGCGGGTATCACAACTCCCCGAGTCTGGATCATGGAGTCAACAATCACCAGGCGAGCTCGCGTTCCCCTTCGTCATCCCCCGACCCACTTCTCCTGTCCACCCCCTCCCGTTCGTGCGATTCGTCGCAGCCGTTGGTCGTCAAAACACCCAACACATTCTCTCCAATCACTCCCCTGTCCTCCCCTCAATCTCCCAAGTCCTCTCTCAGTGCCGAGGAGCCAACGCACCCGCCGTACGACCCTTCCCTCACCCCGGGTCCCTCTACTGCCCAGCCTGATTACCACAACGAGATCGACGTGGGTGATCACGACTTAGGGCGCTATTCCCTACGAGCACGGAAACCCAATCAGCTGAAGCCGTACGAGTACGACAGAGCTCTGTACAAGCGTCAGATGCGCTCCAATCCTGATGCAGTAGTTAAAGACGTCGCTCGCCGACGTTCTGTCACGGTTGAACCCCGTGAAGACTCTTCAGGTGCAGAAGACGAATACGTCGCGCCAGCCGAAGATTCTCAACCGCAAGAAGAGAGCACGATGCAGTCTGCATCGGAGGATCCATTTGGTGATGATGGCAAAACAACGGATCCATGGCTTGAGCGCGTATTCAAGGGCCTTTCCAGCAGCAGTAGCGACGACGACGATCTTCTGTTGCTTGCAAAGACGCAGAAGAAGAAAGGGAAGCAGCACCGCAGACGGCCAAGGGCCTTCCCTCTCAAGGATCAAGATCTCCGCTCCTCGCCTCCTGCCAATCACACATCCGTACGCATTCTTATCATCAGCATTTACCTCCGACTCAGCCACTGTCACAGCCTCCATTTTCACCGTTAAACTCTCGTGGTCCTCCTCCCAAACCAAGACCACGACCAAGGAAACGCAGTGAAGACGGAGAAGGCGACTCTCCACCCCCCATACTTCGCTTCCGGCGCAGCGTCACCTTCTCCTCCAAGATGCAGGAAACTCGTCCTACAGGTCATGTAAACGGAGATCATGACGACGGCGATTTCGGTCTTGGCTCCCTTCCTGAACCCCTCGTGATGAACTTATCTATGAGCCCAGAACCCGAACCCGAACCCGAACCCGAACCCGAACGGGCCGTCTCGAGTGCCAGTTCACAAGCCCAGCCTCCGCCCACCTCCGACATGATGAACGGTCTCGATGATGCTCCAACGACCTCTTCGGAAGACTCGGATAGCTCAGACAGCAGAAATGAGGCTCTGCGCCGGAAAGACCGGAAGGACAGAAAAGCTCTCGCCCACGTAATGCCAGGTGTCTGGATCAGGAAACAATTTGAACGCCAATTCTTCGATAAGCCTGCACCTCGAAGTCGCACGCCGCCTCCCCCACCAGCCGAAGAACCGGAACTCCGTCCAGGCCAATCGCGGAAGCGCATCAGACCCACACATTCAACTCAAGCTCTGCAGATCAAGGATGGTTCAGAACCAGAAAGCTCCGACGCTGACCCTCCCGCCGCACATCTCCCTTCCTCCGCGCCAGCGCCTTTGTTCCCAGAATTACTATCGTCAGATGAAAGCGAAACTTTGGACATGGATGGCGCTGTGATTGAGCCCATTGGCCATCGACCTCGACCGAAGTTGCGGCCAGATGATGACATCTCGCTGTCTTCGGATAATGACGAGTCTGTGGGCGATTTCAGCGACAACGACCGAATTCAAGCCCAAAGGCGACGAAGACGGGCATTCGACGACGAAGTGAGAGAGGGCGATCTGATTGATCGAATGCTCTCCCGCACCAACATCTCAAGTGGTAAGCGCAAGAAGCGACGGAAAGGCGGGCGGCGGAAGGTGGGGACTTCCGGGTATCGTACGGGAGGTGGCGGCACTGGTAGAAGGAATCAAGAAGACGCAAATCGCAGGCAGACAGGACGGCGCAACCACAGTGAAACAGGCCTACGACCTAAGGAGGGTAGCCATAATGCTCGACTCCACGTCACCACCGCTGGTTCTAAGCGATATGGTCCTGGACGGCAAAGCCTGCTCCCCTTCCAGAAACTGGCGAGCCCGGAGGTTCATGAGGAGCACGAGGATTTCGGTGAGAATATCATGAAGAGCTCTTCTTTATATTATCGACTTACGTTTGTGCCCAGCCTCACCTCCGTCACCACTTCTCCTGAATGAGGTGCAGTTCACGGGCGACGAACCCGCTTTGGCCAAGCAACAAGCAGCGAAGAAGAAAGCCAAACCCGCCGGCGTTCACATCTTCTCTTCTGGTACTTCGCATCTGGTCACTGGGAGAACGAACGATCTTCCCATCACCGTCGACGAAGAAATCGATATCGCGCCTGGGCTAGAAACTGCCCTTCGCCAGCCCCAACCTGATCATCGAAAACGGAAGCACAGAGATATCCGTCGCTCTTCCTCAGGGCACATAGCGACATTGGAGTACTTCTGGAGGAACGACGAGTATCAAGCTGACGGCTGGCTTATTCCGGATCCCCCATTGTCGCAAGAACACACTCGGTCCACCCATGAAGATCGCCATTGGCAACACGGCGACCGCCTCACCATTGACATGGGAATCCAGCCACTACCGGCTGGCATAGCGTTCCCGCGAGCGACGTTCCTCGGACACGGCTGGCTGTATGATCTCGTCCACTTCCTCTCTGACCCGAAGGACGCCGTTGCTCCGCATCCGTGCACATTTCTCGACTGCCACCTTTCCCCCGATATGTCAATGGCCGACTTCACAGCATCTCTGGACACCGTTTATGACGCCCTTCACCAAGCTGTGCTCGGAGACCGTGAGCCCGCCGACTACGACGGGTGTCGCCAATGGCAGTCTTTCCTCTACACCCTTTCACAGTACACATCCCTCGTCCTCTCCAAGGTCGAAGCCCACGAGTATGCGTTTCTCGCCTCCGAAGCCGTATCATTCCTGGAGCGACTGGGAGCCCTATTGGAAGCGCCGACGGAGGTGTTGCCTGAGGACGAGAACCCCAATCCTTTGGTCTTACAAGTGCTGTGGTTTCTCGTCGAAACCACTTGTCGTATAGCTCGCGCCAATCGCCAGCATTCCCATATCGTCGACAAGGAACTGGTGAAGACAAGGATTGGGACGCTCGTCAGCCGACTTTGGGATTTCACCTTCGGTATGCTCAGCAAGCCAGTCAATCTCACGGAAGAAGGGATCGTCCACCGATCGAACAACCAGCTCACTTTAGAATTGTGGGTGTGTGTCCTCAATCTCTGCAACGATGCCATCGTTCGAGAGTCATACCTCGCCCAAGATACGTCGTTCTGGACTATCTACCTAGAAGCACTGCGCTCTAAAGGCCTCGCGACGCGGCAAACAAGTGGCGTCTACTCTGCATCATTGAATACACAGGAAATCATGTGGAGAAGTGTTTTCGCCATATGCGCTCTCTCCCAGTTCACCCTCCACGGTGCGACGTCCACTTCCCTTCGTGCACCTCCATCGTGGAACGTCGTGGACAGTATCATCGAGCTCGCCCCCCTCTCCACCGACTCTCCCGTAATGAAGGCTGCGGATAAGCGTCTTCGCCTGAAGCTCGAGAAATACGTCCGGCTGCTTGTTTCTCGGTGTCTTTGGCTCAATCTCGGCTGGCGCTGGTCGCTGAATAGTCCAGACGCGGACAAGGTGTTCAATGAGCTCGCCCATATCTTCAAGTCCCGACGCTTCGCAAACCTCCGGGACGAATCCGCCGACTTTCCCAGCTTCCTCCGCCGGAACGACCTCTCGCTCCTCCGGCAGAAGAAAGACAGCGATACGGCATTCGCCCTGTATTTGAAGATGGTTGTTCGTGCGGCAGACGACATGCGCAAAGATCTCCCCACACCACAGTCCGCGACCACACCCCCGATGCTCAAGAAGCTCCTCTCACTTATCCTTCCTGTGGGCACAGTGCCGTTCACGAAGGAGAAGGAACCTACAGCGCATGAGCTCTCCCAGTTGTACAACAGGTTCAGTGCAGTTGCGGTTGCGATTTACTTGGAGCCTTCACCTTCCAGTGTTCATCACCGCCTCTTGAACGCCCGCCGATACGCCAACTTCCGGGACGCGGACGAACAAACACGGCGCGCGTGTATTCGAGGGGCCAAGCAGCTCGCCATCCTTCTTCGACATATGAGGCTTCCGTTTACGGATATCCTCGGATGGCTCGAAGACATGACCAACGTCTACATCAACGAGTACGAGCAAACCTCCAAGGCACCTGGGCCACCAACAACGGGGCCGCGCGTCAAGACGTCACCCGAAACTGGTTTACAGCTCATTCTGGGTGCCGTCCGGCACTTCTTGGAGACGCCAACGATGGATGCGGAAGGTGGAGACGACGAGGCCAAATATCCTGATCCCGAGTTTCTGCAAGGCCGTAAGTCCGTGTTGTATATCCTCGAACCAGAACTGACGCCTCCGCCAGCCTGGGTCACCCGCATTCTTTCGACCAGTTCCGACTTGTGGCAGCGACCCGGAACGGGCAACGAGATCCGTCGCCTTGTGCAAGCGTTCCTGGATGCTCGAGCGCGAGTGATTCCTGCACCGGGCCGGCCCCCTCGTAAACCGCCTACAGAGGACGAAGAGAGTCAGGACTACTTTGACGACCTTGACTTCGACGATCCCGAGCTCATCGCTGCCCTCGACCCAGAGGTTTCACCCATCCAGCAGGAGAATAAGCGGAAGGATGCCCTCGTCGCCGATGTGCGTTCTTCTCATCTCCTTTACTACTTCTTCGTCCTCTCGGCTCACATCACACTCCGCAGATCATCAACACGAGCATCGCCGGAGCAGTCTACCGTCTCGTCTGCAAGCATTTCACCAGCGCGACGTACCAGGCTCGCGGCGAGCCATCCTTCAACGATGCAGATGAGTGGATCGACTGCTGGGTCGGCTGCGCGGCCGTCGTCGTCCAGAAAGGCGCCCGCGACTGGAGCCACTACCTCAGCTACGGGAGCGAGTCGTGGAGCAGGATCATCGAGCCCGACTGGAAGCGTCGCGTTGGGCTCCGGTTCATGTACCGCCTGCTCCAGCTCGACCCTTCTGCATACCCCGTAAGCTACTGGTTTCTATTCACGTAAGGCTAGACTAACGCCCCGCTTGGCGACAGGCGCACATCGACGACTTCGTGGAGACGCTCTTCCGCGCACTCGCGACCACGACGGTCACGCTCGAACATCAGTACGCGGCGCTGCTCTTCTCGATCGACAACCTCTGTCACCCGCTCTTCCGCGCACTCGGGCCCATCCTCCCGCCCCCTCCACCCGGACAGGACTTTCAGCTCAGCAAAACAGAATTTTCCGAGTTGCGCCTCCCCCTCCTCGAAGGTCCGTCGCTTTCGTTCTCCTCACGCACGTCCCCCTGATGACCACCGAAACGCACACGCTGTGCCACACAGCCATTCTCGCCACGCTCGCCGCCTCCCTCGCCGACGAGGCGGCGCACCACGCCCCACCCGCGAAGCTCACCGCCGAGAACCAGCGGCACCTCACCGCCGTGCTCGCGTTCGTCGGCACGCTCCGCGACGTGCACGGCGCACTCCTCGGCGCGGCCCAGCCCGTGCGGCGCGCGGCACACGCGGCGCTGTGTCGCGACGCGCGCGCGCTCCTCCCGCGCTTTCCCGAGATCGACCGGCACCCGCGGCTGCACGGGTCGGAGTCGGTTGCGTGGCTGCGCGCGGAGGACTTCGGGCAGGGGCCGGCACCGCCGTGAGGCGTGCAGTCGTTTGTTTTCCTTTTTACCGAGCATTGGGTGTACGAAATGTATCGATAGGTATATATTGGCTGGAACACACGGGATGGATGGTATGTGTAGAGTACATGGTGAAGTATGACATGGACGATATGGAGACATAACGGCTTTTGGGGGGAGGGCAAGGCCGTCTAGATGGACGCCTTTCCCCGGGGTTCGAACGGCAGGAGGAGCGCGATGAATCCCGACACGACGAACAGTGCACCCGAGACGTAGATAGGAACTGGCGTCGAGAGGTCCGCATACAGCGCGATGATGGGCGCCTGTGCGCGATGGTCACGTCAGCCCCGCTGTCGAGGAGTACATGGCAGGGGAAAGGAACGCGCACCATGATACCGAAACACGATTTGCGGATGCGACGATCGCGTTGCCGTGCCGCGGTCCTTGGTGAGGAAGAGCTCGGGCGAGACGGCGTAGAGGACGCCGTACATGATGTTGCTCGTGAACGTGTATCCGCAGTTCCAGCCGAGGAGCGCGTTGGACGTGCGCGCGGTCGTCGACGCGAAGAGGAACACGCCCGTGAGCACTGGCAGGAAACGCGGCGTCAGCGGAATTGCGTGTGCGCGAGGGGGTTGAACCTACGAGTGGAAATGGCAAGTGTGCCTTTGCGGCCGACACGGGGAAGCTCGACCATGTAGCCTGCGAGGAGGGCGCCTGGGACACCGATGACGCTGAGGATCACTTGCTGTAGAGCGTGGATGTGAGCGGAACGGTCTGTGGATCGCGCAGGGGATACTGACGTTCCGGTAGGTGATGTTGAGGGACCCGTCACCGAAGTCGGCGCCGCGCGATTGCAGGCTGCATGGGAGTCTCAGCCTTACCGCGTGGAAGATGCCAACGGAAAGACTCACAAGAACGTCACGAATCCATTGTATAGAGGGAACGCGAGGCCGATGAACGCTGCAACCACGCCTCAGTCTCGACGCGCGCGGGAGGAGGACCTAGCACACTCACCCCACAAGATGATGAGCAGCGTCGTCGAGTACGCCATCTTCTTGGTCGCGAAGAGTGACCGTACGTGCTCCCCGCTGAACGCCCGCAACTTCCGCGCAACCGCGCCCCTCGCGCTTGTGTCCATCAGCGCCTCTTGCTGTCCCTTGCGTTCGCCGCCCGCCAACCTCTCGCCTCCTGCAGCATCTCGAGGGTCAGGCTCGAGTGCACGCCGTTGTACGCCGCGACCTTGTGAACGATCTGAACCGCTTCAGCGTCGCGCCCGCGGCCCATGAGGTACTTGGGACTCTCGTAGAGGTGGAAGACGAAGAAACGGAGGCAGAAGAGGAGGAGCATGAGTCCGCCCATGGTGAACATGAAGTAGCGCCAGCCCATGTTGGACGACTTCGGGCAGTTTGCGGCGGACGCGCAGGAGAAGTTGGCAATGAGCGGCCAGGCGATCTATGGTGAATGTTCAGAGAGGACTGAAAGACTTCGCGAGGGAGAAGGGAACGCACCAGGCTGCCCGCCAGTTGCCGAATGCCCACCAGATTGAGAGTACGGTCAAGAGCCATTGGTGCGAAGCCGGAATGAACTCTGGAGGAGGGTGAGAGGGTATTAGGTGATGTCCCAATGAGACAAACGCACCGAGGAAAACAGCGGAGTCGACGGGGAGGTTCCCGCCGACGCCGATGCTCAGCAACGCGAATAAGGAGCATAGTGCAACGTCGTTCGGCGATGCGCCAGCCGCGGTTGCGAAGACACCGGTGATGAAAAGGGTGAGGTTGAAACACCATCTTTGCACATAATGGTGAGTATATGCGCGAAACATGAAAGATATAGACCGCACTTTCTTCCCCATACATCGCAGCCTACGCCCCAGAATGCCGCTCCGACGAGAAGACCAATGTTTTGGGCGAGCTTGAGAAACGGACCTTGGAAGTGGAACTCATTGACAACCGGAGTGAAGATAAGTCCGGACACAATCTGTGATACGGCTAGCTCGCTCAATGACGCTCACGAGGACCATCTGATTCGGCCACTTAAGTACTTACGGGCCACAAGTTGTCTCTAGAATGGACTCGTCAGGAGATTGAAGAGGGACTAGGCGAAGACTGCACGCACGCAAACCATCCGAACCCAGCCACGATGAACAGGAACCACTGCGACGCGCCCCATCCCATGTGAGTCCTTCACCAGCCGAAAGATGGAAAGACGGACCTGATACCTGCCCATGCCAATCTCCTGGAACGCGTCGTTCAAGATGCGCGCCTTGGCCTGGTAGACCGGGTCTAGACCAGAGTCCTCCTCATCGAAAACATCGTGAGTAGTAACATCGCGAACTGCGTGCGCCTCGGCGTCCCCCTTCAGCCTGTCCTTGGCCGAGGATTCGCGCGACTTGAAGGACCCTTCGCGCGAAAGCTGAACGGGGGCGACGCCAGTTTCGGATGCCATCGTGCGGGACGGGCGTGCAGGGCGGGGAGGGAGAGAGGCGAAGAGGGCAGACTTTACGTTCGGCGGTGGACTATATGCACTGCGAGGGGCGCTCGCGATACGGCGAAGGGAAGGCGTTCTGGATGCCATTGTAGGCGGGCTCCACCTTGCCGGGGCGGTCACCGGAGTTGCTGGCTTCGTCTGTGGCCCCAGAGAGAGGGATTGATCAGCATACATGTGCTCATGCCGTTATGAACCTGCGGAAACGAACGTGCAAGCGACGTCTGCGCTCGCGAATCGCGAACCCTGCAAGTGGTTGAAGACAATGGAAGTCGCGAACATGTGGCCCATCTATCCGGGGATACAGAGGTGGTGGAGAACAAGCGCCAATAATGACGAGTTTGCTCTCGGCTATCTGGCTTCCATCATCCATGCTATGTAATCCGCGGGATGCTCTGGGCCACAGCGCTGCTCCGCCCAAGTGGTCTCCGCGCGGTTCGTCCGGGGTACTACCCATACGTCGAACTGCACGCTTCGTTGTAATACGACTGCTATCATTATATTATACCACTGCAGCACCTACTGTCATCTACTTACGCTGCAACCATTTCCGCCTCCTGGCTCTGGCTCTCGCAAGCTTGCAGTCGCGGAACCACGAGTCCAGGCCGTTTCCCATCCGCAAGCTGCCGCCTGAAATCAGCTCTGCGCGCCTGTATACGCGCGGCCGCCTCCGGATCCATCACCTCATCCAGGGTGGGCAGACGCGCAATGCCCCGCGGCAGAGGCCGCAAGGACCCAATGGCCTCCATCGTCCGTGAGGGTGCGTCCTTGCCCATCGCACCGCCCGACCGCTCGGCCTCCGGTAAGTTAAGGCGTGTGGCGGTGAGAGCAGGTTTCACGCGCCGGAGTCGCTCGACGAGGCGCTGGTGCTTGGTCGTCGGACTGAGCGGGTCGTCGATGTCCATGGGCGTTGCCCGTTGACGCCGGTCAGCTTTCGTAGACGCCTTCGAGCTTGACGGCGCGCTCGCCTCGACCGCGCGCGACGTTGCTTTGACACTCGGCGGAGCGCGCTTGCCTTTGGGACCGTCGGCGCAAAGAATCGAGGGCACGACGACCGTCTTGTGCCGTTTCGGTGAGGCGCTTCGGGCCGAGTGATGTGCTGGACCGGCGCGGCCGCTTGCGCATCGCGCGCAGGTCGACGAGCGGGCTTGCGTCTTTCATGAGGATGGGCCGCGGCGCGGGGTCCTTCGCGCGCTGGTGTGCGCTCTGGCGTCCAGACGCAGTGAGCGTGGGAGGAGTCGAGGGCAGCGACGTGGGCGCGCGGGTGGGTCTGCGGGTGATTGTGTCTGGGGTGATGGGGAGTGCGACCTCTGTTGCCTTCTCCTTGCCTTTGTGCGAGCCGAAGAGCTGGATGGGCGAGCCCAGAGGCGTGCGCGGTTCTGCGGGGTGGTCATTCTTCTTGGCAGGTGTACCGCGCTCTTCGACGGCTTCGACACTCGTCTCTGCCGGGGCAGGTGAGGACGACCGCAGCCACGCCGACAGGTTCTTGAAAGCCTGTTGCGACGGACGCCTTGACTTCGGAGTGGCAGGTGCTTGTCCTTCCCCCACAACGAGGTTCGACGGTCCCGCAGTGGAGTCTGCCCCCCTCCCTTCCACGGCAATAGCAGAGAGCGGCGACGACAGCTCGTTTGCACGGTCCACCTCGCGGCACGCACGCTTGTACGGCGTGCTCTCCTCGTCCGCCCACAAGAAGTTCGCCATCACATCGTGCGCGTCCACGTCGCCGTCGTCCATCTGCGTCTCTGGCGAGGGCGAGCGCAGCTCCTTCGGCATTGGCGCCCGGTGGTGGATGTAGAACGGGACGCGTACGTGCGCGAGCCGCGACATTGCTGCCTCAGTCTCGGCGAACGTCGCGCGGCCTTGGAAGGTGCGTGGAGCGGGGTCTGGAGCAGATGTGGGCGGGCGGGATATGGAAGTGGAGGTGATGGGCTGCCGCGTGTGGGTTGCGGAGGACGGCGGGGGCTTGGACGCGCGAGGGGGAGCTCGGCATCTGCCTGCGAGGATGTCGTCGACGGTGCGAGAGAGCTCGGCGGGGAGATACGGCTTCAGCGTGGCGAGCTTCTTCTTCATTCGACCGCTGTCCGCCCACTTCTCCGCGATGGCGCGGGCGTCGGCGCCTTCCAAGTTCTTGAACGCGACGTCTTCGTTGGTTTCCGCCTCGCTGTGCAACACCGAGCTGACATCCGCCATATCGACACCGGCCAGCGACGAAGTAGGGGGAGACGCCTTTGATTCTTCTGCCATACAGCCTGCGAACATAGCACTGATGCAAACAGCGTCGAGACCCTTAAGAACTGGGTCGAGCGTGTTCGGGACTACCCGCTTGGGCTTGAACAGAGACACAAATCTTCGAAGCTCTGGCAGGGTGGAATGTCGCGCCAAGGGAACGAGCTGCAAGCCATGTGGTGAGATTTGTGGAACGGATGAGAACAACATGTTCATACCAGGCTATTGACTTGCGCACGATGCTTCAGCCGTTGCGTGGTGTCTACCACGTATCGCTCCCAAGACACGGTGTCCATATTGACCGGGTTGATGTACACCACATGATGTCCACTCGGTGTATGCGACTCACGCCCATTGACGTGAACGTACTCGCAGCGCTCGAAGCGTTCGCAGGCGTGGAACCTGGTGTCCTCGTCCTTCGTCACGATGGACCTCATAAAAGGATCGCTCTCTAGGTGCGTGTACACGCTGTACTTGTATCGATCGACGTGAATCTGAAAGAAAGCATGAGAAGTTGCGCTCAACACAGTGTGGTTGGACTCGCCTTGGCGCCGAATTTTTTGGCTACTGCCTTGTATATATCCTCATAGCCCCATGTCCACAGATTGAGGAAGAAGCGAGTCGATGACGGGAATAGCCCCATGAGGGTTGTCAGTTGTCGGGCGCATACATCCTATGGACAGTGTGACGTTGGATCAGAAGAAGGTCAGACAGGAGCTTTGAATGACTCACCTTCGAGGGGACTTCATAGTCGTTGAGGACACACGCGGTGTCGAGGTATATCGCTTCCAGTTTTGGAGTTGATGAGCTCAAAGTTCCTTCGGCATGAAGATACTTCTGGACATAGGGGTTCCGTGTGAGGGAATCAATAAACCATGGTTCTGCGCGAAGGTCTCCGGTGTGGAGAACAGCGCCTTTCGAGCCTTCGACCAGGTACCTGAGACGCGCGGGGTCAAGACAGGTTTACGTACGGCATGTCAGATAGCACTTACATGACAGCGCCTGGACAGTGATTGGCGTCGAGTAGCGTGATAACGACTTCCTCCTCCTCACTCAAGGTGAACTTGGTCGGTATATGCGCATGCAACGGGCGCTATCAGAGCCTTGTCTTCAGTGACGACACCCCAGAAAAACGTGCTTGCACTCACCAAGAGATCCCGTGAACCCGTAACGTCTAGACTGCCGTCCTCCAACCTACGTGGCTCGATCTTCAGATGCGCAAACGTCCGGACGTTCTCTGCGCGCAGTTCGGCAGTTTTGAGAGCGCGCTCGTAGTACACCTCGTGTCGGAGCAGCATCTCTTTAGCGTCGTGCGAGCAGCATACAGTCTGCCCAAAGGAGCGTGCGGAAAGCCCATTGAGATGGTCCGTATGGGTATGGCTCAAGAGATAGAGGCTTGCTGTTGTCGGGATATCTGCCGAGGAGTAGGGCCCAGGGGTGGCTGGGACGGAGGTGGCGGTCGGGTTGCTGAAGTCATCGACGCGGATGGGGTAGGGCGGAATGAAGGCGTTGTAAGGAGTTCCGAGAGGCATTGGCTGGGTTCAGGTGGAGGAGCAAGAAGGCGATTGTTGCGGGATTCACCAGTGGCTCGGCTCGTCGAACAATACGGATAGGAGTCACGGGGCCGAGCGAAAGAGCACGCGTTGGTGGCGACCTCGCTCACACTCTTGCAAACCGATCACGATGACGAAGTGAACTTGAAATGGACGTGCTGAGCAAGAGTTTGGAGTCCTTGTGATGAGAGGCGGGTAAGTTGTGCTTGGAATAGTAGCACAGGCGTGCCTCCTTTGCCCTGAGCACAGTGAAGGAAGAAATTGAGATTAACTTATAAATAAGTATTGGGTTCAACAGTTGGCAAGTGGGAGATGGGGTATAAAGCCAGGAAGAGAGGACAGGTGTGGGGATTCGGTAATAATTGGACAGGCTGCCGGCATGGCACCCTAGTCACACGTCATGTGCTGGTGTCACTTCATTTCCAAATGTGGCGAATCAATGTGACTCATCGCGTCGAATCGGGGTCGAAATCTCGGAGAAGGCGGTCCGATATTGGATTTTGGTCTTCAGGTCTGCCACGGGCCGCGACGACTCTCAACACAGTTCGCAACTCACCACCGTTGCACCCCTCTTCGATAAACTATCTGTAGTTATCGTAAATGCTCCGACTTGATGTCAAATTACCCCTTCTCTTACTTGGCCGGTTCGACTTACCGCTACAAGCGCTATGGACGCCAGGCAGCCTCACTGAGGCAGGCCGGAGGCCTTGCACCCCCGTCGTGGAAGACTGCATGGAGCCTCACGTCGATCTGGATAATCTTTCCTCACCAGGCGCATGAAATAGCAGCGGTGCGTCTTGGACATCTTTTATTCTGGAGCTGAAACGTTGTTGTTTTGGAACGGGTACCAGGTACGTGCAAGCTGCATAGCAGTTCATGCTCCTCACGGACTAATGGTATTTTTGGTCTCGTCTCCGGCCACTCTGTACCACACCCCACCTCGTGTAGGCGGTGGTGGGATGCGGTACAGAGCGGCTGGGGACGAGACCAGGTGTTTGTGGAAAATGCGCTCCCGGCCTAATGTAACGGTGCTTTACATAACCTGATGTCAGAGAGGCGGCCCTTTAAGAATGCATACACACCACTCAATCAATCGACCGATACACTTCCTGATAGGCCTATATTGGAAAGTCTGCGATTATTTGGGGCTGGCTGTAATGCGAAGGAGTATACGAACGCGTAGGGGAATGTAGAGCTATACCATATGACTTACATGTACAACAGGGAATCGAACTGCGAGCAAGAGATCAAGATGGTAAAGTAGGACTATTTGACACGTATGGTATCATCGTACCAGGGTCACAATGAAGAGAGCAGCCGAGCACGGGGTAGGGACAACAGTCGAGTGAACGCTATGACTCTATGAGGTCATATGGGCTCGTGGAAGCACAGTAACAATTTCAAAAGAAGAAGCCGCGGTTCATGCCAAAGCCGCCAAAGCCACGCGACTTGTGCGACGCACCATATACAGCGCCGCAGGTGCCCACTTCGGATACCTCGAACTTGAGCGTGCACTTCATCGTGTTGCGCGAGTATTGCACCTCGAGAAAGTCAATCTCTACATCGCATGCGCCGAGCTTCTCCGACTTCCGGAAACTCCGGCCGCCTAGGTAGAACACGCCGCCGTCAGCTCATTGTCCAGGCCAACGGGAAGGGGGCATAAGGCGAGACATTATCACGTACCTCCAATGCTCCAGCGCGTACCCTTAAGCTGGCCCAGGTTTGCGCCTCCGTTCGTGAGGAGATCCCGAGCGTCTGCTCCAGAGTACTCGATGATGGTCACAGTCGACGTTGGTTTGTTGGTCGGGGTAGGCTGGATGAGCGTGCCAAGCTCGCCATCACCGGTCTTGAAGATCGCGTCGAACTCGTCCTTCTCCAGCACCTCATCTAGCTTGACGCTCTTTCGCGATCCTTGGAACTTGCAATCCGCAGATTTGCACTGCTTTTTGAGTCTGTGATGACATTATTAGCGCTTAGGTATGCGAAAAGGATGAAAGGACGCGGGAAGAGAGGGTGTGGTGGGAACAAGTTCAGTGGCGTCAAAGACAAACGACACGAGGTGGGAGGGTGAAGCAAATGCGGAGGACACGACATACCCGTCGAAGAGCTTCTTAATCTGTGCCTTGAGCTTTTTCTCGTCCGCCTTGGACATTGCTGGGGCAGCGGCGGTCTTGGAGCCAGATGCGGCGGGAGGCGCTTCGGAGACAGGCTGGGCCTTGCCGGCATTGGTCTTCTGCCGCTTAGCAGCCGGCAACGCCTCAGCGACCTGGTCTTCGAGCTGTGTGGGCCGCGCTTATCAGCACAACATCCTTGGGTGAGAAGAAGCCTGGAGAAGACTTACCTCAATGATGCGGAGCCGCATGGCTTCGACGATCTGCAGAGGCACGGTCAGGACAGCCGTTGAGCGCAATAAGGAAACTGACATCTTCATCACATGTCGAGATTTTAACAGTCAAGTCGACATCATCTATCGTGTGAGTGTGGTGTCAGCGGTACACCAAAGAAGAGAAACGGCGTCTTGATAACGGACGCGCCGGGCACACCTCCGTTGGCGAGAGTGAGAGTGCGCTTGCGTTTGTTGCCTGCCGCGTTTGTCATGGTGTTCCGGTGTCGATCGTGACTTGGGACAGTGGTGGTGAAGTGTGGGTGTGGGAGCGGGGGAAAGAGATGGGTAGAGAGTTGCGAAGGCGACAGTGGCTCTTGGCGGACGCGTCAATTGGGACGCGTTATTTGATCGTGTTTGGCCCCAAGGGGCCTGATCTGAGCAAGATCTGAGTCTCGGGCTTGTCTCGGGCCTCAGTGACTGACAGTGAGGCTCAGCTACTTCGACTTGCGCTCTCGCTCCTCAGACCCTGAACATTTGAACTGTGATTAGTACCCGCCGCGAAGCCGAGTTCGATGCTCACCGCCTTTAGTCTGACCCTGAAGATGTCTCCGCCGCCCGGCGGGGTGCGGTTTCGAACGTTTTGGAATTGCGTTATGCCAGTGGTGCGTTCTACTAGCCAAACCGACTCCTGCATACTACTTGTTACGTGAGCTAGTAAAATGTGACAAATCCAGGACGCTACACCTGTTGCGCATTGAAGGAGAAGGGCTCTGATTAAGGCCGGAAACCGTCCCTCCTCCCCGCCCGGACTTGAGCTAGCCAGCTGCTCGCAATTTAGTTTTTTTGCAGCGGAATTATACTCGATTTTGATGTGTCTCTCGGCATGCTATAGTACGTAATAAATCTTCGTCCTTTCCCTATAGTCAAGCCACCCACTTCATTGTCACGCGACAATACCTCCCGGCACATCCACCCTTAGCCTCTCCACCCACTCCTCCACCCCCTCCACTGCGTCCGCAAACTCCACGTCGAGATTCTCCAACGCCCGCCCGAGCGCCCGACACGCATCCAGCACCGCGCCCATGTGCTCGACCAGCCTCGGCGACGCGCGCGCCTCCGTCGACACGCCGATCCGACGGAGAGCCGGGCACACCGACTCGTCCGCGTTCGCGCCGTGCGCGCGCCCGAGCGCGTCGAAGAGGTGGCGTGCGCCCTCGCAGCAGGCGCTCGAGTCGCGGAACGTGATGGCCTCGAGGGACGCCCCGGAGGGGCTGTGGAGGAACAGGTCCCACTCGGCGCGGGCGAGGGAGCCGTCCCCGTGGAGGTCGAGACGGCCGAGCGGCGCGCGGCGCGCGCCGAAGGCCGTGGAGAGCGCGGAGACGGCGTGTGCGAAGAGGTGCGCGCAGGCGGCGGGGGTGGAGAGGTCGAGGCCGCGGACCTCGAGTGCGACCGTCGTGCCGTCGGCCGTCGTGCCTGAGATTTCGGCCGGTTTTGGGGTGACGACGGCGCGCGCGGCCACGGCGTGGGCGAGGTGGCTGGGGAGGTAGTCGACGAAGGGGAGCATGGCGTCGAAGATGGAGTGGCGTGCATCGCCCGGGTGGGGTCCGGGGGCGTGCCCGATGATGTGCACGTCCGCGTGGGGCGCGTCGAGGCGGTAAAGAATGGCGGAGATCAGTGAGATGGGACCTTCGATGATGAGCTTTATCAGGTTGGTGTGCTGGTATATCCCGGACTCGGAGAGGTCGGGCAAAGCGGGGGCGTCCCCAGCCTGTAGGAAGGCGTGGTGGAGGGAGAGGTTGGTGAGGCTTGCCCAGCCCAAGATGGCGCGAGTGAATGTTGCTATGGAGCCTGTGTGGGAGACCGGGCAGTTTCGCAGCTCGAATGTAGTGACCGATGAGAATATGGGGCTTTCCCAGTTCGTGTGAACGCCTCGAAGTCGGCTGATGCGCAGGTTAGGGAACGCGTCAAAAGAAAGATCGAGAGAGGTGTCCGCACGAGGAACGCTGATATCGCAGTCGTAATCAACGAAGATGTTGAGTTCTTTGAGCGAGGCCATTTGATCTCGGAGTTGTCCTTTCAGCATGTATTGAACCGACGAGAAGCTCTCCAGAGACATCGGACCCAAGGTGAGAGTCTTGATGTGTCTTGGATAAGCGCAGACATCTCCCAGAAGGCCGTCAGAGTCTGGGTACTTGAAAACATCATCTGGCGGCTTCTTGCCCACGGGTTTGGCATACGTAACGCTGTTCGACTGAAATCGTCAAGTCAGCCGGTCGTTTGAAATAAAGAAACCGGAAGACGCACAATCATGGAAGAGGGAATAAAAGGTAAAGAGATCGCCTGCGATTCGTGGCGGGGTAGTGGGGCGAGAGTGACTACCTCCAAATGACGTTGGGTGCGTAGTATTTGACGGACACCTTTACAAGACATGCTCGCGCCAAGCATAAACGCGCTTGCTGTTCAGAGGGCCTTGGGTCAATGCGGTGAGTGAGACACGGCAAAGACCATGAAGCAATTCTTCACAATCACCTGGCATGCGAAGCGACGAAGACTTGGTTTTAGAGTGTCGGGCCGATACTCAATAGCTTCCCAATTGTTACATGTCTTGCAGCGCATGGTATCCATTTTTGTGGACCCCTTGCTTGCTGTTGACTGAACAAGACCGCTCGATCAAAAATACAGAAGCAAAGACCAGCCAAGAAAATCAAGATGTCACATACGTGATGGTCGAGAGTCAGCAATATCTCCGTCGCGACCAAGGCCCTAGAACGTCCAGTAAGAATGGCGAAATTATTTCGAGGTGGAAGCTGAATCGGTTCGTGCGATGGATGCACAACTTATGTCGGACTTGAAATCACGAGCCAGTTCACACGGCGATCGACGATCTGGTGGCAAGCGAAAGACATACGTCATCGCAATGTCCAGAGAGCAAGTACTTACTCACATCCAGATATTCTGTGCGGTTGCGAAGGGTAGAGGGATTTCGGGGGTTATAGTGCGGCCCAGGGATGCTGGCTGTGTGAGATGCAGCTGCAATTCACGATATGTAGAATGGAATCAATGAAGATGAAGCCTGATTGAGACGCCTTAGCGCGCGCGGCTATCTACGAGATTAGATAGCGCACCGGCCGAGACTCGCGAGGGAGATTGGAGGTACGAAAGCCCAAGCAGCTTCTGGAGATTGCTCCTCCAGAAGTGCGCTCTTTTATATTCGCTGTCTACCATGTACATGAGTCAACATGAGTCGCTCGCGCGCATACACGCTGCAACGCTAGCTTGCCTGCTTGCGCTCACATGTCGCACAGAGTCAACGGAAATACAAAGAACAAACGCGCGTGAGGCGCGAGGCATCTTCGTACGATACTGGAAGGAGTAACTACGTAGTCAGGGCCTGGGTACGCTCCAGGCACGAAGAGCAACGTGCAGGAGCGCACTGTAGCCAGCAGCGGCCCGGTCGGTACATGAGGCGCTCAAGTGAGCTCTTGAGCGACGCGCGGTAGCCTCGTAGCTGGGCGTCGGGACCGCGCGCCCCGCTTACTAACACCGTGACTGGCGTGATTACCGGAAAAGGGAAATTTCCGTAACATCACCCCCTTCTCTAACATCGTGTCCTCACGATTCAGGCCAGAGTCCATACGCGAAGCGGAACGGTCAACGTTCCCTTCCATCGATCCCATTTGCGCGACCATTGGTCCCACTCGTGATCTAGGGGGTCCGTTAGCTGGACTAAGCGCGCGCGTGGTCCTAGGAGACGGAAGGGTCGAGGAGCGGTGGGATTGTGTTTGTGGTAGTCTTCGATTAGATCCTTGTACTTATCGAATAACTTTCCACGAGGGATCCAAGTGTTCTCGGAGATGGGTTTGTCTTTCCATTTGACAAGGTATTGCACAGTGCCGGATTCGAACTTGGAGTTTACCACGGCTTCGGGTTCCTCGGGCTTGTCAACGCCTTCAGGCGCCATGGTCTCTAAGCGCTCTTGGTTGTCGAACTCGGGGGCAAACGCAGGGGTGAGCAGGTCTTCATTGAACACGGGGTGAATACCACTGAGCGCTTTGGGGAGCTTCAGCTTGTACGCACTTGCACCGACTTTCGCGAGGATTTTGAAGGGACCATAGCGCTTGTGCTCCAACTTTTTGTTTGGACGCACAGTGGTGATGTTGAGCGCTTCTAGCCACACGAGATCTCCTTCTTGGTAGTCTCGTGCGGGATTGCGGTGTCGGTCGTATTTTTCCTTCATGATTTTCTGTGCTGCTTTCAGGCTTTCTGTAGCGGCTTCGGAAATATCATCCATGCGTGTTTTGAACTGTTCGGCTGACTCGCTCTTTGCCGGCTTGTGTGTCTCTACCCCTGTGTACGGATGGAAACCATGCGTCATGTAGAAGGGGGAGAATTTGGTAGCAGAATGTTGCCGGTTGCGATACGCAAAGAGCGCGAGGGGTAGCCAGTCGACCCAGTCATCTTGTCGGTGATTGATGAAGATGCGTAGGTAATTCTTGATCTCCCGGTTCATGCGTTCAGTCTGTCCATCCGTCTGAGGGTGATACGCTGTGCTTGGATTTCCTTGTATCCCAAGCTTCTGGTACAAGCTCTTCGTGAAGTTGGATACAAACTGCGGACCTCGGTCTGACGTGATCTTGCGTGGAAGCCCATGGTGGGACCAGACATGCTTGAGTAGGATGTTTGCGTACCCTTCTGAGTCTAGTGCTTCGAGACATGGGACTGCGATAGTGTCCTTGGATTTCATGTCTACGCACACGAATATGGAGTCAAAGCCGAGACATCTGGGGAGATGTGTGATCAGATCTACTGAGATGTATTCCCAGTTTCGACTTGGGATTTCGTGTGGGTGCAGTGGAGCTGACTTCGCTTGTGTGCGAATCTTCATTCGTTGACATGTTGTGCAGCCTTTGATGTATTTCGCGACGTCCTTGCGTAGCGTCGGCCACCAGTATGAGCGTTGAACGAGATCTTGAGTCTTGCTCCGGCCCGGGTGGCCAGCGCTAACAGAGTCGTGATGCGCGCCGATGATGCGTCCGCAGAGCGCTTTGTCATCAGGAATGACAAGCTTCCCCCTCCTATAGATCAGGCCGTCCTCGGTCTGAACGTAGTCCTCGTTTACTCCCACTCGACTACGTATATCATTATCCATTTTAGACATTGATTCTGTAACGGATGTGATGATATTCGTAGTTCCATCTATTGTAGACTTGCGGAATAGGTGTGGTTTCAACAGTATTTCGTTCTCGATTTCTTCTTTGTCGGCTGTGTGATCAGGTCGTCGCGACAGTGCGTCTGGCTTGCCCATAGTCTTTCCTGGGTGGTGGCTAAGTTCCAGATCGTATTCTTCGATTGTGAGTAACCATCGGACTTGTCGGGGGGTTAAGCGCTGAGGGTTCCGGAAGTATTCCAAGTTCTTGTGGTCTGTCCATACCTCCACAGGATGTGCCGCTCCGAGCAGGAAGTGTCGCCATTCGTCAAGTGCGTGAATGACTGCGAGCATTTCTCGATCGTAGATCTGGTAGTTCCTCTCCGCACTGGTGAGGGATCTCGATAAGAATGCTATCGTTCGCCAGTGTCCATCTTGCTTTTGCGATAACTCGGCTCCTAGTGCGTAGTTTGAGGCATCGCACTCAATCTTGAAGGGATCCGAGTCGTTAGGAATAGCGAGGACAGGTGCGCTTGTGATCAGCTTCTTGATAGCTTCGAATGCACTCTGTTCTTCGTTCGTCCATTGCCACTCTACGTCACCTGTCAAGCGG
This sequence comes from Epithele typhae, assembly GCF_022376455.1. Classification (NCBI taxonomy): domain Eukaryota; kingdom Fungi; phylum Basidiomycota; class Agaricomycetes; order Polyporales; family Epitheliaceae; genus Epithele; species Epithele typhae. Next base: position 214,915 of record NW_025954233.1, read on the forward strand.
TTCAGTGGTCCAGCTGCTTTGGAGAAATCCTTGATGAAGCGTCTGTAGAAGTTGGCAAAACCTAGGAAGCCTTGAACATGTTTCTTACAGGTGGGTGTTGGCCACTCCGTCACACCGGCAACCTTTGCAGGATCCATCTTGATGATTCCTGGCGCTATAATGTGACCTAGGTATTCGGTTTCTTGTACCTCGAATTCGCACTTCTCCGGTTTACAGGTGAGCTTGTTCTTTCGCAGTATCTTTAGGACTTCGCGCACCACGCGTCGGTGTTCTTGGAGATCCTGCGAGAGTACTAGGATGTCGTCTAGATAAACAATGACCTTTCCCTGTAAGATGAGGTCGCGGAAAATGTCGTTCATCATCATTTGGAAGGTTGAGGGTGAATTCGACAGCCCAAAGAACATGACAGTTGGTTCGAATAACCCTCTGTTGGTGATGAAAGCCGCTTTCTCCTCGTCTCCACCCTTCATGCGGACATTGTTGTATCCCCATCGCACATCAAGCTTTGTATAGTACTTAGCTCCTTTTAGGCGATCGAAGATGTCCGACATGAGGGGCAACGGGTATTTGTTTTTCTTGGTCATTGAGTTCAATTTGCGATAATCTTGTACTGGTCTCAGTTTGCCATCCTTCTTTTTGACGAAGAAGAAGGGAGCGCCCCATGGTGACTTAGACGGTCGGATACGTCCAGTGCGTAGGTTCTCGTCTAAGAACTCATCTAACGCTTTCTGGTGCTCCCGGGGCATGGGATAGACTTTCCCGCAGTAGGGCTTGGCGTCGGGTAGGAGTTCTATGGCGTGATCATACGGACGTCGTTCGGGCAAGGTGTTGAACGTACTGTCTTCAAACACGTCTCGGAAGTCATGGTAGTGTGTAGGTACCACGTCTTCAAAGGTTATGGGTGCGCGATTCTTGCTCTGTTCTATAGCGATATCCATAGCCACTGATGCTCTTCGTGCGTGCATATACGCTGGTACGTCTAGCATGAAGACGCGCTCGCCCTCATCTAGTACGTGTTCACACGTGTGGGGACAGCGATTGAATTCCACAAGTTTCTTTTGCCAGTCTATGACTGGGTTGTGGTGCTGGATCCACTCGTGCCCGAGGAATAGGTCGGCTTTGCCTAGGTCGGTTACTAGTAGATGCATCATCTCGCGGTGGTTTCCGACCGTGATGAATACTTCCACGTAGTGGGTGATACTTCCTCCTATGTTTGGCGTACCGTCCGCATTGTGTACTGGTATGGGTTTGTCGTATGCCCGCATGGTTAGACCAGCTCGTCGTACGAGGTCACGATGTATGCAAGAACCGGTGCACCCGGTATCTAGTAGCGCTTGTACCCGTGTTCGTTTGGTGGTTTCGGGGTTCTCAAGTTCTAGAGGGATATCCATCTGACGCTTGGAACCGAGAGCTCTAACCACTCCAAACAGTTTGGGTCCGATCCGGTTGATGCCAAAGGCGTTGGGTGTGTTTGGTTCCGCTGCACTCGGAGTTTTCGTTATTTTTTTGATATTAGGGAGAGAATTAAGCACGGATTCCCGTCCGCCACGCTTCACTGGTGAAGACGCTCTCTCGGTAGATACATAAGGAACAGAGGAGTCTACAGGGTCCGATTGGTCTGGGGTTTCGTATACCGGGAGACAAGCGAAACGGTTCTTGGTGGCTATGTTACATTGAGGGAGAACAGAATTGATTACGAGGGGGGAACGGGGTCGTGCAGCAACTCCGTTCCGAACGAAAAACCCTGCGATAGGAAGTCTTCGGGCTCCTCGGCGACCCAAGCGCGTATGGCGTCGACAAACTCTGAGCGCTCGGCGGTTTCCCACGAACGCAGCGTCTGTGTCGGGCGGTTCGGGATATGCCAGGGTGATCCGCACGTGCCGGCCTGGTCTTTCCGCGCGCCGCACTCAGGCTTGCGGCACTTCTGCGCGTTCAACCTGTCGATATCCATAGGTTGACCGTGTCCTCCGTAGGTGGTGCCGGTGTGATCGCGACGGTCCGATCGCGCGTCATACAGTGGCCGCGAGGGCGCGGGCCGGGGCGGTACCTCGGCTGTGCTAGTCTTCGTGTTCGCGCGTGTGGTGCTGCCCGTTGCATGAGTATCACGACGCATGAGGTTGAAGTCGCGATCCGCATCATCAAGATCAGTGATGCGCGTCTTCCATTCCTGATACGTTGTCGGCTTTTGGTGGGAGCGGAAGATGTCCTTGAGTAGGTCGCCGCGCACTTTGTGTAGTACCATCTCGATTATACTTGTGTCCGTGAGCGTGAGGCCTGACGCGTATACCAACCGCTCAAATTCAGTGAAGAAGTCTTGCGCGGTCATGCTGCCTTGACGTACTAGGGTGAGCTCATGGTAGGCGCGTCGTTTCGCGTTTCGGTCCAAGAACACATCGTCCACCGCGGTCCAGAAAGCTTCGATGTCTGCGAAGGTCCACCGGCCATTGGCGTAATTGGCTGTTCGGAACGCAGCTCTCCATTGTTCCACCGCGCGCGTCCCGCGCATGTAAGAGAGCACGCACCCAACAGTGTCTTCGAGGGTAAGTCCTTCCACAATGATCCTCATCTCATCTCGCCAATTGATGTACTTGGTTCTATCTCCTGCGAACGCTTCTGGGTCTTTGCGCTTGACTTTTGGGGCCGAGACCGCGGCGTTCACGGTGACAGGGGAAACAGTAACTTGTGCAGGTGTGGCGGCATGGTTTGTGAGGAGTGTGAGAAGCTGGAGCACAGAGGCGAACTGTCCCGGGTCGATCGTTGCCATTTCTGGCGTTGTTGGTGGTACAACTGGTGGCGGAGTTCCGTCTGCGCCTTGATCAGGTTCGGATGCGGCGTCGCTAGCGTCGGCCTCTTCGGGAGGGGGTGTTGCAGGTGGATCGGCGGTGTTTTCGTCAGGGTCGACGAACGTCTCTTCTTCTTCTTGAGGTTGGGTGATTTCTTCCCAGCGTGCGGACGCGAAGATGAAGCGCTGGACGCCGCTGGTTGTGTCGTCGTATCTGTGCGGGCAAGGATTGCGTTCACAGCGCTGAAGCTGGCGGCTGCTTTCGGGTCTGTGCGCGTCGTAGCTTTCTTCAACGTTGTGCGCGTGGAAGCGCCCTGCACACCGGAGTTGTCGCGACAGATTGAGGGAGCGTTGTTTGCTGGAGTTTGAGCGGTTCGGGCAAGTCGGGGGGCAGGCGGTTGAGCGCTTTTCGCGTGGGAATTGATTTGGGAGGCGAGGTTCTGTCTACACGACTGTCTGAACCTATAGGGCGTGGAAACGCAACTGGCGCTCAAGGGTAGGAAGGAGATGGAGATGGAGTTGGTTGAACTCGCGCACGCTAGGTTCGCGTGCGTTGGGAGGCGGAAAGTGTTTGAGGAGGTGAGGGCGGCGGATCTCACGCGGCGGAGACGCGGCGGAGGAGTCGGCGAAGATGTCCTCGGAGAGCGAGGTAAGCGGGAGGATGGAGGATTCACTGTACGCGGACACTGGAGACAGGTCGCGTTAGCGTACAAAGTGTGGGGAGGTTTGGATGGCCGTACTCGTGTGATCGCGCGCTGGATTCCGCGGCGAGGAGGATTTGAGTAGGCGGGGGTTGGGTAGAAGCTGCTTATGAGACGCCTTAGCGCGCGCGGCTATCTACGAGATTAGATAGCGCACCGGCCGAGACTCGCGAGGGAGATTGGAGGTACGAAAGCCCAAGCAGCTTCTGGAGATTGCTCCTCCAGAAGTGCGCTCTTTTATATTCGCTGTCTACCATGTACATGAGTCAACATGAGTCGCTCGCGCGCATACACGCTGCAACGCTAGCTTGCCTGCTTGCGCTCACATGTCGCACAGAGTCAACGGAAATACAAAGAACAAACGCGCGTGAGGCGCGAGGCATCTTCGTACGATACTGGAAGGAGTAACTACGTAGTCAGGGCCTGGGTACGCTCCAGGCACGAAGAGCAACGTGCAGGAGCGCACTGTAGCCAGCAGCGGCCCGGTCGGTACATGAGGCGCTCAAGTGAGCTCTTGAGCGACGCGCGGTAGCCTCGTAGCTGGGCGTCGGGACCGCGCGCCCCGCTTACTAACACCGTGACTGGCGTGATTACCGGAAAAGGGAAATTTCCGTAACACTGATGAGGCGCCGAGCCGTATACTACGGCCGCGTCCTCATAACAAGAACTCACCAGATCGTTCAAAGGGAAAGCCTGTCCGCCTCAAGCACGCCCGACACACAAGCGTCCCGCAGCTGGCGGCGCGAGACGGCCCGAAATAGCCTCGCGGTAGCAGGAAGCGAGCAAGACAACCAGAAATGGCGCACACGGGGCGCGCGGCTTCGCTGACGGAGCGGTGGGGCCACGCCCGTCGCCGGTGTTGCGACCACCGCCTCACCGCAGGCCAGAGATCGGGCTAAGCTGACTTATCTCACCACTGTCACTACCACCCTCTCGTCGCCCCTCCACCCCCGTCTGAGCTGCCCCTCACCCAAGGCGTACCCACCCACCCTCTCGAGACCCCTGCGCTGCGGGCCGTAGGCCGATTCTCCTCCGCGGTCAACCCCTAGGCCGAAGCCCCGTCGCACCTCCGTTCTCCCACCATGCTCGTGCTCTGGGCCCTCGCCCTCGTGGCCCTCTTCTCTAGCTCTAGCGCGCTCGCGCTCCCCGCGGGTTCAGACCAGATTGTGATCGGCGACTTCAAGAAGGGGAAGGATGGCCGTCGGTACGAGCACGGGGAGCTCCCTCCTCTCACCGGCACGGTGGGCTGGATAGACCCCCGGTTGAAAGGGGCAGGCTCATCGACGTACGTCCCTATTTACATCGTACCCTTTCTTCCACCGAACTCATGTGTACGTTTGGGGGAGCACAGTACACGACGGAGAAGCTGGGCGAGCCACTGAATATCATCATCTCGTCCGAGAGCGACCCTTTCATCCTCAGCGAGAGCGGCATGCAGACGTACATCAAGTGGGTCCCCGGTCGCACACCATCTGATGCCCATGCATTGACTGATCATCTCTCTCAGATCTATTGGGTTCAACAGAGAGTGCCTCGGCCTGCACTACGGTCACATCCACGAAGCGGACCTCGGAGACGGTTTTGGGCGCAAGGCGGAGCAGTTCTTGGGACGGCAGCACTACTTCCCCATCATGGGCACCTGCTGGGAGAGCGTCCGGGGCGGACACCACTTTCGGGCCTGGCGGCAGAATGGGACGGAGGCTGATAGTGGGGCGTGGTTTCTTGGGTGAGTTCTGCGGTCCTTTCGATGGGCCGTGGCGGCCGCCGATATCCCAGGAGCCTGTCTCTCGGTCGACGGATCTCCGGAGATGCAACTCCGTGCATCGCGGTGATGTTAGACGTTTAGGCTTCGGGCTTCGCACGTCAACACTGTTTCCAGGCCTCTAGCCAGGGATCCCGCACGATTGGTCTGGGCATGAGGCGGACGCCAGTGGAGAGACGCCTTCCTTGTGGATGGGGTCTCGTGGTCTATGAACACAACTGACGTCAGCCTATCCCTGCAGCGCCTCCGAAGAGATGGACTCATCCAAGAACCACATGATCGTGGAGAACGGGTACAATCGCGGACGGAACTTCATTGTCGACCGTGCCACTGAGGGCAGCTACTGGAAGGGCAAGTGGTGGAAGGCGGAAGTAGAATGGCGTTCGGGGCTGCTGCAGAAGGGCAAGCACGGTTCGTCCATTACTTTATACCCCAATTCTAATCGCACTAGAAACTGACGGAAGTGCCACCGATGTGCAGGCGTGAACCACGGCATCGAGCAAGATGGGCTGGTGGCTATCCTAACTGTCCTCCGCCTCTGAATATTGAATTCGCAACGCGCACGGCACATCGTCACGACCTGCTTCACGACCTTCCTTCCTCCTCGTCGACTCTGTCAAGTCTCGTTATCACGATCATCATGAACATACTGCATTATGACCGGTCTCCCCGCATCTATTTATCGGCGCGAAGTCTTTGGGGTGTGTTGATCATCAGTTGTATTCGTGTAACATAGGTGGGCTGCTTGTACTTTGGATGTAATTTATAGACAACAATGACTACTATGATTCGACAAACAGGCTCGAGATCGAGTACATGGGATCTAATGCGGTAAGTCGTCCCAACATTCAGGCCTCAGGTTCCCTGCCGGGCTGATCTAAGGGTGGGCGCCTAGTGGCTCGGGCACGTTCGTCGCGCGGCATGACATCACGCGCGAACGTGGGTACCTTGCCGGGAGGTTGAGCAGATTCACGTTGGCCTTATCCCTCGCTTGACTTCGCTTGCTCCGGTGCAGCTGCGGCGGTCGCAACACGCTTTTCTGGCACACGTGGACGTTCATAGACGGCCACTCGAATCCGCCGTCTCTGGACTACGGCCTCCACCGCTGAGCGCTAGCGCAGAGCTCTGGAGAGCGTGGGGCGCGCGGGAAGCAGCGAAGGTCCGAGGCAGCCGGACGCACCGGGGAGCAAACTCTGGGTGGAGTGGACTCGGGAAGCAGCTGACCCAGAAGTACGCATCAGCCAACATTTCTTCCATGTCAGAGAGCGCCGCCCTTATCGCGTGCATCGTGTATTTTCTTCCCGACCTCGCCATCCACCGCGCGCGCAAACGGCAGTGACGGCGCATATAAGGCCGCGCTCCCCGGTCCGGCCTCCTTTCTCGCCCCTTCAAGCTCTCCTCGCTGCCGTCCTCGTGCGCGAAGAGCATTCCGCCTTCAGGGACACCTCGAGTTAACCCCTAGACGCGACCTAGCTACACGATGCCCTCCCGTCCCGCATCCGCCGACTCCAAGGCTCCGTCCTTCAAGGACCCCACGGGCGACGTCGAGAAGACCGGTTTCGCGGTCCATGTTGAAGAACACGATGTGTACGAGGGCGAGGACGCCGCCATCGACCCCGTCTACTACGCCAAGGCGAAGGTCCTCAACCTGGCCTTCCAGGAGATCGGCATGGGCCACTACCAGGTGCGCATCCTCCTTTGCCCTAGGGTTGCATGTATGCGCGCGCAGAAAGCTCATCGCTGCGGCCTTATCTTCGCAGTGGTACCTGTTCTTCGTTGCTGGTTTCGGCTGGTTCGCGTAAGTGCAGCGTCTCTCGGTTCGCGCGCCTGTCCGTTTCTGAATCTTGCTCGTGACCTGCAGCGATAATCTGTGGCTGGTGAGCTCTCGCGTCGTGTATTGGCCGGGGAAATGCAGAATCTAACCTGGGTTCGCTCAGTGCTTGACCGGCCTGATCATCAACCCGGTCACGATGGAGTTCGCGGGTTTCAAGGGCCCGTTCCTCATCCTCGCGCAAAGTATCGGTCTCCTGTTCGGCGCCATCTTCTGGGGCGTCGGATGCGACATTTGGGGACGGAGGTGAGTCGCGCGCAATGGCCTCCGCTCGTCGCATCTCATGACGTCATTTAGAATTTCTTTCAACATGACGCTTTTGATCACGAGTATCTTCGCGCTCGCGGCAGGAGGAGCGCCCACCGCGATCGCGCTGTGCTCCCTCATTGCCACCTGGAACTTGGGGGTCGGCGGTAACCTTCCCGTCGACTCTGCGGTCTTTCTCGAGTTCGTGCCGGCATCGCACCAATGGCTCCTCACCGTACTCTCCATCTGGTGGGCGATCGGCCAGCTTGTGGCTTCACTCGTGAGTCTTTTCCGCTCGCGCTGAAGATGTCGCGCGACCCACTGTTGACCGCTCGTGTGACGCGCTGCAGGTCGCGTGGCCGTACATTGCCAACTTCACGTGCTCGTCCACGGAAGGTTGCACCAAGGCCGCGAACATGGGCTGGCGCTACTACCTCTGGACGATGGGTGGCTTGATGATGTTCCTCTTCTTCCTCCGCGTCTTCGTATTCCACCTATACGAGAGCCCTAAGTACCTCATGGGCAAGGGTGAGGACGAGAAGGCGGTCGAGGTTATCCACGAGGTCGCGAGGTATAACGGAAAGACCAGCAGCCTCACCCTGGATATGCTCAAGAATGCCGAACGCACGGCGCGCTCAGGAGGCGCGCTGACCGCCGTCAAAAGCGAGGATAAGGCGGAGCAGTCTGTCATGCCGGCGATGGACACGAGCATGAAAGCGCGCGCGATGCGCAAGGTGTCGATGGTGAACACGGAGCACGTCAAGTCGCTCTTCGCCACTCGTAAGCTTGCGTACTCGACCTCGCTTCTCATTGTGACATGGGGTGAGTCTTGCTTCGAGATGTAGTTGGCTTGTTTGCGGTCCTAACGCAGTCGGATACTATGCCAGCCCTCATTGGCCTCGCCTTCCCTCTCTATAACGGTTTCGTCACCGTCTTCCTGGCTAGCAGGGGAGCCGACTTCGGTGACGGCTCACTTTATATCACCTACCGTAACGTAAGTCTGCCTGTCCTCCTTCTCGCTGAGTCTCGCCCTTTACACCCATGCGTCTACAGCAAGTCATCCTGAGTATCATGGGAATTCCCGGGGCTCTCCTCGCCGGGTATTTGGTGGAGCACCCTTGGCTTGGTCGTAAGGGCACCCTCGCTATCTCCACCGGTGCGTAGATCCCTCAGATATGCTCCGTCTGCGCAGCTGAATAGAGCGACCCAAATAATAGCGCTCACTGGCGTGTTCCTTTTCGCTTCCACCACCGCGCGCACATCAGACGCGCTCCTCGGCTGGAACTGCGGCTACACGTTCACGAGCAACGTCATGTACGGCGTCCTCTACGCCGTCTCGCCCGAGCTCTTCCCCACCAAGGACCGTGGCACGGGCAACGCGATCGTGTCTGCCGCCAATCGTATTTTTGGTATCATGGTGCGTCTCGCCTTGCCTTCGTTCTCCCTCTTGGCTGACCTGTGGATGCAGGCGCCCATCATCGCGCTTTACGCCGACCTCTCGACCCCGGTCCCAATCTACGTCTCGGGAACGCTCTTCATTGTCGCTGGCTTTATCGCGCTCCTCCTGCCGTTCGAACCGCGGGGAAAGGCGGCGATCTAAGCGACGGTACTTACGCTGTTGCCACTAGGCAAAATGAGCGTCCATCGCTGGACGCGGAGACGACGACGGTGATCTACCACGCCCGCCGTGTTCCCCAGGAGCGGCAGCAAGGGGCTTTAGGGACCATGCCCATGAAGATGACGTTGACGCGGCTGCATAGCAGCTATACGATGCTTACGATATACGACCTCTTCCCAATACCCGACTGCCATACTAGTACCCAGCTGCTTGTAAATGCAGGCTTTGCGCTGAAAACGCGAGAGCCATTCATAGGCGGCCCTATGAGGCCTAACCGGCGACGAACCCGAGCAATGTAGAAGCTGCTCCTCCGAGACCGAAGACAAGTGTGAGTATTCGGATTCCAGAAGCAATCTAGTCTCCCCTAGGCAGCCCTTCTATTAGAAGCAATCGCGACGCGATCACCTGACGCGACGACACAGCGGTTCTAGTACGCAACTGCGGAGAATGCAAGATTTGCACGCCGATCTAGGTACCTCCCCTTTTAAATTCTCGTTCCTATCTGTGCGCGTGGTGAAGCCGTCAACAAAGGGAGTAAAGCGGTGCAGTAGACAAGTCATTGAAACTGTGATGGAGCCACTGGGAGAGTGCGCAGGCCGGGCCTAGGACAAGAGCAACCCATTAGGCGCCCGCTTATATAAGGGGTACCGGTTGTCCAGGAGAGCGTTCAAGCCCCCCAATTTGCCGCTTGATTCGCAACCGCGTCACCCGCCGCTGGGCCATCCGCTGTTCCTCCACTGACTTCCGTCAATCTTGGGAATTTCAATGGGTATGCGTGCGCGAGGTGCGTGACTGTGTTCCGTCTACCTTTGGCTGTGTGTGCTTATCGTCGTGCGTGCAGGCACCATGGAACGTCTCCCTCCGGAACTCCTGCACAACATCGTCGGTTACCTCGAAGACACACCATCCCTCTCAGACTGCTCTCTGGTTTCGCGAAAGCTGCACTCAGTCGTCCGGTCTCAGTTGTTCTCTGCCATAGACCCGCCTGATTCAGAGGGGGACTTCGAACTTGTTACGCATTTCCTCGCCCGCAACATCGACATCGTCCATCATATCCATAAGCTCTCTCTGGGGCCGAACGCCGGCGAGGATAGCTCTATCACAACAGGCCGTATCCTTGAAGTCGCCACGAGCCTTCCACGTCTTAGGCATCTTCACCTTCTTGGACTGATCATCCTGCCTCCCCCGGTCGAGCCTCGTATCACCAAGTTTAACGGGGAAAGGCACCACCTGGAAACCTTGCTTATCGCGGACTGCGCCGTCGGCATGATTCCTCTGTTGGCCTTGCTCTCCCTTTTTCGAGTCGACCATGCAGAGGTCCACTGGACACCGACTATGATGGTCAACCCGGATGATTCCATAGACGCAGACCAGCTCGTTCCACAAGGCCCGATTGAAGAGGCCATTCCTCCCTTCGACATCGCTTCCTTCTTCCTCAAGTGCGCGGATTACCAACCTAGCCGTCCCAAACCCCCGATCGGCGAAGCCCTGCGACAACTTTTGCCTCGCTCTGGCATGCACACCTTTCGATTCGAAGACGAACTGATGCTGGAGTGTTACCTCGAAACGCTTCCCGTCATGTTGCGCGACATTGGACACACTATTATCAATTTCGATGTCGCGCCTCTTTGTGAGTGTGTAACCAACGTCCGCCGTCGCCGCTCATTGACATTCCACCGTCCAACAGCTCCTCAAAGCTACAACGTTCTCGCGCAGACTCTCCCCCTCTTACCCAACCTACGTTCCTTCAAGTGCGACACTGAAGGCAGTTTGTACGCCTATCCGAACGGGATGGACGTCTCAGCCATCGAAGACCTCGCTGGCGAGGTCCTTTCAGCTCTTCCTACGCGACTGACACGCCTGGAACTCTGCATCACGTACTTCCCCGATGTCGACCTCAACGACGTCCATGAAGACCCCGTTCTGGACCAAACGCCCTGGGGCGTCGTCTCGAACGTGCTGCAGCACTTCCCCGAGCTGAAGCTCATCTTTGAGGTCGTGGACACCTCGGTGTCGGATGACTTCCGTCCTCCGGCCCCGGTGGAAGATGCGCACCTCGTCCTCGCCCAGCTTTTCCCCGCCTTCCATGCGAGGAGAGCGCTCGAAGTCCACACCAGCAGGTTCCGCGATCTGGTGAGTGTGCGGCTCGGCGCTCTTGCTTGTGAAACAGGGATTGACACGTGAGAGTAGGATTTCGGCCCCACGCGGGAACTCTAGGTCCACCCCGTATCTCCGCACAAAATGAAACAAGAAGGTATCCTCCGAGGCTGCACCCGGGTCCCGCAGTCCCATAATGTGTTATGTGTTTTAGGCCAAATTAATCCATGTTGTATAGAGTGAAATTGGTGCTTGCGAACTCGCACTGGGCTGTCCACGATGGACACTGGGGGGTGCACGATGCACGCCAGCCGTTCCGTTGGCTAGCCTCAGCGACCGTTCCCACCTCTCTCCCTCCCGTCTCTCGCTCGCGCAGTTCAGAAGGAAGCGGGTACACGCGAGCATGAGGCCGTACGAGTGGAGCGCGGAGGCGACTGGACCGCGGCACGAAGGGCGGGGCAACCAGTGGTGGGAGAGATAGGGAAGCAGGTGACATCGCTTCCAAACCTGCAGCACCTACCGCAGCACACAAGCGTTAAAACGTTAAATCGTGCCTCCATCACTATCAGCTGGGTACAGTGCACGTCCATTCCCTCGACCTCACTGCCTCGTTAAAACGTTCACCGTTACTCCACATCCTTTTTCACCGATGCCACCACACGGTCGTGACTTCGGGTTTCACCTCAGGAAGTACTGCCCTTCCCTGTTATTCAATGGCAAATGCTCCGACCGCCGTTATTGTCCTCTCTCCCACAACGTCAAGTCCCTTTGCGAGCCGTGCGGAGTGCTATGCGTCAACGGAGGCATCTTGAAGTCCCACAAGACCTCCGCAGGCCATCTACGCAGGACCAGCCGGCCCGACAACTCCGACGTCATCGAGCTCCACTGCGAGGAGTGCGACGTAAGCGTCTTCGGCATACGCTCCTGGAACGCGCACCTCGCGAGCCGCGAAGATCACCCGCTCGTCCATCCCCGCAACCCCGAGTTCCACGACGAGGCGTACTGTTTAACGTGCAAGAGGTTCTTAGAGTCAGACGAATCGAGCGATGGTCATCCCAGTACCAAGAAGCACACCATATTCAAGCAGATCGCGCTCTACAAGGCGGAGCTCGAGGAGAGGGGCATCGTCGACGGCGTTCTGACGGTCTCTCATCGGGGTGCTGTGGACTTTGGTGTCGTCACAGCCGCCCAGGCCAGGAGAGGAAAGCAGATAATCGTGACTATCGTCCCGAAGGTAGCCGGGTTGGTTATGCAAACGGTCACAGCGCGCTCGAACTCTTGCAAGTAAGTCTCTCGGCGTGTTGAAATGCCTTGGTGCTTGACGGCTGGATGTCTGGTCAGGCTCACGGCATCGAGCGATGCGCTGCTGGTGCCGCTCGCCACAAAACAGGCCACAAAGGTCGTGGTAGAGTTCAAAAGCAAACTTCAAGACAGGGGGTTTGTGGGAAAGCTCGTCGTGGGGTTCAAGTATCCTGGGTGGGACGACGTGAAGGAGATGCGGCGAAATGTGGTTGTGCAAGTCCGCGACTAGACCAGCGGCGGTTTCAAGAAAGAGCAGTTCCTGGACAGGACTTTTTGGGTGGGTATTCCCATGTATGCTTTTCGCCTCGACGGACTCATTGATCACCGCGATATCCGGCTCCAGCTCGATATTGCGCCTACTACTACTGACATGCGGCTCTCTTGTATATATCATGAACGCGACAGTGTTAGACCAGAGCCGTCTCGGATAGCCTCCTCGTAGGTCCCGGTGCCCGTGTCAATCCCATCCTTGACAGGCACATGCATCGTTCGGCTTGACTGCCACATTTACCTGCTTCCGTCTCCTCTTCCCACACTTGAGGTGGATACTCTGGACCGAGGCCAAGCTGCTCGCTCACATCCTGCGGAGGCTATCCGTTGCGCCCACAGCCTCGCGCCATCACCGCGAAGGGAAGGACACCCGTTGCGCGGATTCTGCTGGTCGCAGCGAGGTTGAAGAGTGAACCTACATAAGCTCGAGAGGGGGATGTAATCACGAGATTGGCGATGGGAGAAGGCGAGAAGGCCGGCGGGGTAGGGGCACACTCCCAGACTACCTCTGAGACGAGCGATGCGAAGGGCGCGTCGCCTGCGGCCATCGCAGTCAACAGGCCGGTCAGAAGGGAAGAAGGGAAAGTGACGCCAACCAGTCTTGATATCTGCGGTTCGGAAAATCAGAGGAGGCATCGGCAAAGTGGAGGCACTGGTTCGAAGCTCTCAGCGTCGGACGAGACGGCCTTGGACAGACGTGTTGCTCGGCCTCCGTTCCGGCAGTTCGTGCTGCGGTCGTGCTCCTTGTGCCGAAGTCCGGGCCGGACCGCCCGGGAGAGGTAAGCAGATTTGTGCGAGGCGGTTGCACGAGGCCCCGACAGCAAACGGGAGTGAGAGCAGAGGCTCGCGCGACGCGTTTCAACGGTGTGCAGCAAGTGCGCAGCGGGATCATGTTCCGCAGTGTGGCATCATCAAAATCACTGGGCAGAGAAGGACGGGGGCGGGTAACGCCGAATCAGGGCTCGATTTGCTCCGTTTCCCTACCAGTGGTGAGCGCGACAACATGACCCCCGCGTCCGAATTATCGGTGGCCGTCGAGGAGGTTCTGTGCACCTACAGGGGCAATTCTTGGCAGCCTCCGCAGGACAATCAAGAGGACTCGTAGCGTCGGTACGCCCCACAAGTCCCCACGCTCAGGGAGCGCGAAGTGCGTTGGCGGAATGTCCGACCGGAGACCGAAGAAGAGTAACAGAGGCAATGATGCGGCGTTACCACTAGGTTCGCGGATAGAAGTCAGCTGGCTGAAACAATGTCCGGGACACAGAACGGCTTGCGATTTGTAGACGAAAGTACGCTAGGTGAGAAAGGGGGGTGGCCGCGGCGGGACGGTTCCCACTGAGGACTAGTTGACTGAGAACAGCTGCTCCGTGGTGATAGCACCGAGCTGACAATGATCCGCGAACATGTCAACATGTCAACTGGACAGCTCGGGATGCTACATGAAGATGCAGCGGCGCGCCGGTGTGAGGCAGAGGCAGAGGCAAAAGGAGACATCGATCATCCATGGGGAAAGTTCATCAACGGCGGCTTGATTTCTCAATCCTAAATGAAAAGCAACACTGGTACACGTACACGGACCTCAGTGAACCCCAAGGACTCCTCACAAGCGATGGGGATACCACTACTTGACGAGCGGTCGGACACCAATCCCGCTGTCCTTCAGGCTGCGATCGGCGTAGTTCTGTAGCTCTTTCTGATACTGGTCTGTGGGTGAGTGTTAGCGGTGAGACCACGGTGGCTGAAGAGAATGGCGCACTGAGGGGTTCCTCCACCTTGGCCTTCTTCGCGGGCGTAGGGCTCTCTGTGGCAGGTGCTGGGCTCGAGGTATCAGGAGAACGGCGCTTGCCCCGGTTTTTCTGAACAGAGCAGGGACGATGAGACGCGAGAAGCACGGTGTATGCGGAGCACTCACGAAACGGCTGTCAAACTCCCGTTTCCTGCGATGACGAGAGCAGATGAGATCCATGGCCACACAACAAGGGTTTGAAACGCACTTTGTGATGACATCCTCTTGCTTTTTCTTCTCATCCTCCTCCTGCAGCATGACACACAAAATTAGTTCCGCCTTTCCTCGGGTGACCACGTCGCCGCTGCACATGGGCAAGCAAGAAGGAGTAGCGCACCTTCTTGAGTCGCTGAAAGCGTTCTAGGAAAGACCCGTCGTTAGAAAACACATTGACCGGTTTCGGTTTTGGGGGCGCGTTAGGTTTACTGGGCGGGGCAGGGGTCGTGGAGGAGGAGGGGGCAGGAGAAGCGTACCCGCTGGTTGGAACCGGTGTTGAAGGGGAAGACATGGCTAGGAAGGATGTCGAAGGAACGCCGCAGGTGCGCGTATCAGTGCGATCAAGAGACGGCTGCTAGCTGTGGTCACCGTCGTGGTCGTCGAGGAGAAGCACATTGAACGGGCGTCATAGGCGGCTATACGTATCCGGCGGTGGCTCGCCCTGGCTCGCCGCCACCATGCCGCCTAATATTCTCTCTCTGCTCATTGCTGCTCACGAGGGCGACGGCGACTCGGACCCGGACAACGGGGGCTAGCTCCCCTTGTAGGCAGCGGGCCAGGCACATGTCGCGTTGTGCGCCTGTTCGTCCGTTGTTTTTCCACCTGCACCTCTTGAATTCCTGCAACGCTCGTGGTGGGTTGTGCAGCTCTTGTCTTCCCCTTCCCCACCACCAAGCCTCGCCATGCGAATGCTAAATGTCGTGTTTCTCCTGCCAGCGGCTAGACATTGATCATACGGCCCTGTCGTAGTTCTGACGGTGAACAGTGCCTGCAGCCAGCATCTGGGACGTTACGTATGTGGTATGCATGGTTCGTCGCACGCTGACGGGGTCAAGCTCCGGTCCTGAACTTTCCCTCTCGTAGCTTGTTCCTATCTTCTAGGCTCACGAAGGCCACATGGTGTGGATGACCGAGGCGCTACGCAGATACCGCAAGCCGATCTGAAGAGGCACAGCAGTAACGAAGACTGCCACCGATCCGTCCTATGGGAACAGTCGAGGTTTCCGGCCACCAATATTGCTATATGTGGTCCCGCCACTCCGCCGCCGCCCAGGCGCACTCTGTACATACATAACACCCCCGGCTCCCCTTCGTACCTCCACTCTCAGCACCATGTCCTCCCCCTTCCTGTCCGCCGGCAACGGTGGCGACCTAGGCACGTCCTACGGTGTCATGCTCGTCTCTACAGTCGGCACTGCAGTGTACGCCCTTTACTCCCTGTGTACCGATTTCGACTGACCGCCCCTGCAGACTGTACGGGTTTACTGTCCTGCAAGCACTATACTACTTTGGGAAGTTCCCCCAGGACTCAAGATGGCTTAAAGCTGCTGTACGTGCTTCTCTCGCCGCCCTTGCCGACACTTACTGACTCCTCGGAATCTCTCAGGTGGGCATCACGACGTGAGTCCTCCATTGTCGCCTTAACGCTTAATGGCCGACATTCCTTCTATGTAGCGGCATGGATGGGGTCACCGTCATCCTGGACACCCACATGGTTTACTATTATCTTATTCTCAATTACAACAATCCACCAGCACTGGAGACGGAAGTTTTGTACGTGTGGCATGTGCGACCTCCGATATGTCTCGAGCTGATTCTGTACTCTCACGCTATAGGTCGGCTCAAGTCAGTTTATCTTACGTATTTTTGAACGTTCGGCTCATATGACGATCATCTGCGTAGATTGAATTGCTGCTTACGGTGAGCCACATCGCGTTACTATGAACTCTACACGCTCACCGGGCCTCATACGTTCAGTACACAGTCGTGTTAGTCGTACAACTGTGAGTCAACGTCATAGCAGGGCCAAAGCTCTCGTTCGCTAACACGCGCTTATGCAGGTTTTTCATCACTCGCATGTGGCACCGTGAGATTTCCGCCGTTTGGAGACCCGCTCTCCCGCTGATGTTTAATTGCAACAGTTCGTCCGCATTGGTGGTGGATCCCAGCTATCCTTGTAAGTGCACACAGCCGTTGCGCAGTCGATCTGCCCCATCTGACGTCGTACCTGCTCAGGGTGTCCTTGCCGTGGCATCATGGGGTGAGCTTCCATTCTCCTCACTTGAATGTTGATCACTGATGGCTGTGCGCACAGTGATGATTATTGGTGCGCCTCGGCGTTCACTTTGCATTGTATGGCCAATGCTGACCTAATGACGTACCATCCAGCCATCTTCGCAAGAGTGTGAGTGCCTTTTCTCGCGTAGACTGTTCTATTAATCAAATTCTTGTAGTGTACATGACACCAAGTGGACAGACACAGATCGACCTTCTGTTACTGTAAGTACCTACAGTTAGAATCGTTTTCTAGTCTGAGAAGAACGTTGACCTACTCTGCGATCGTCAACAGCGACCACTTGCCGTCAACTGGGTGCTCGGCATGATCGTCGACGTTGCGATTACTGTGGTTCTGTGTTGGTACCTCTGGAGTGACAAGCAGATGGTCCGGCACAAGTGCGTTCCTCCTCGATTGCTTGTTTGCACGCCAAGCCCTGACACAGTGGCTATCTTTTTGCGCTATGTAGAACCAACGTGATGCTCAACCGCATCATCGTTTTCCTCGTCAACAGGGCAGCGATCGCAGCGTAAGTACTCGCCCACACGCATCCAATCCTCATTCAAGGAAAGCTGATCAACTTCTCGCGGGACCCCAGGATCGTGCAAGTCCTCACTCTTGTCACCAAAGTCGGCTTACCGAACACGCTGATCTGGATCGCGTTTCACAACATCCTATCTAAAGGTACGCAGTTACTGTCCGGGGTGCATGGCTTCGCTTCTCCCTCGGCTATCCTCACTCACATGCCCGCCCTTTATGCCCCGGTGATCCGCCGTGCGCAGTGTACGCGAATTCGATGCTTGCAACGTGCGTATGCTTTTTCTTTTTCTTTTCTGGATGTTAGGATGTGCTCACGGTATCTCGCAGCCTTAACGCGCGCATGTCACTTCGAAAGATAGCGATGGAGACCGAGCTTGAGCAGACACCGCCCCCCCACCCGTCCCGCTTCTCCGCGGCGCCGGGTGGGCCCCCGGGACTCAACAGCTCCGGCTACTCTGCCGACCGGCACGCTGTGAGTTCCCCTTTCCCATGCGTCTATACAAGGATCTGACGGCGCGATCACGCAGCCATTACAGTTCGCGCATAACTTAGCGCTGCACACGAGCGGTACGACGACGATGGACGTCTATGACTACACCGGGCCATACTCGCACGTCCCGCACAGCAGTGGGCGCGGGGGACCTGGCCTGTCTCAGAAGGTGCGTACGGTCTTGATCGGACGTGTGGCACAAAAGTCTGACGGAAATCGTTTCGCTTCGGTGGTCGCTCTCGGGCCGTGCGATCGTGATTGCACAAACGCGATCGCCCACGCCGATTGACGTTCTCACTCCTGACAGCCTGAAAACGAAGACAGCGACGCGAAGCCGGAGTCGATCGTCTAGTCGACGGCCGCCCATGGCGGCGGACGGTGAGCACAGACGGCGAATGTGCCGCGGAGATGGTGGGACGCGGTTCGTGATGTTCTCCCGCTTCTCTGTGAGCCCGCACCTTCTGTTCTCCCGCTCCCGCCCCATCGCCGCTTCTATATCTATCTGTACCCAGTATACCTGCTGCTTCCCGCTCCCATGACCCAGGAAATTTTACGGAAAAGGAAGAGGGGGAGAGACATGGACGGATGACCGCGCCATTAGGGCGCTTGTACGTTTTGGTAGTGGCCTGTAAGAACATGCGCGTTATCCTCCGCCGGACGGTTGTAGATGTATACTTACTTTACGCTCGTTTAGATCCCCTTCCGCAAAGATAATTCACTTGCATTTTATCCTCGCACTTCGAAGTTCGCGCTTTGCGGTGCAGGCAGAATTGTCGGGCCGTTCGGGTCGGGCCTGCATTTTAGCGCCCACAATACTGCCCTGTGGTGACCACTTCATTATTGTGCGCTGGATGCGTCGGCCTGCGCCCGAACATGATCGTAGGACGCAGGCACAGGGGAACTTCTGGCCACAAGTTTTCAGGGGAGCAGCAACGCTTTTTCGATCATTGTCATGGAGTCGGGCTTCGGCAGCGGTGTACGCGGCCTGCCGTCTGCTCTCGGCCTCTACCACACTCAAGGATATCACCTACCCGGATAAGTCGAGATGCAAGGACCCTCTGCCTACCGTGCGCGGCAGGACCACGACGGTGAATTTTACCGAGCAGCTGAACTTTCAAACGCGCGCGCGTGGCCAGGACGTCGACCAGACGCAACTTTGACTCGGGAACATACCCCTTGTATACGGGCTTGGGAACTTCACGTGCAAGATGTCATCGAATGCTATCATGATGCCTCGTTCTGGTAATGGTAAGACGACCTTGCGAAGACTTATCACGTGCGCACTGTTCCCTGAACTCTGTGCAGTCCTCGTTGGACCATTTTCTGTGACGGAGTTCAATATATTATCTCACTTTTGACAGAGAAAGTTGCACTCACACTCAAACCCACGAGGACAGCGAACGGGCGCCGGATTTTCTTGGATTCCAGAGGCAGTTCCTTCTCCTTCTCCAGAGTTCCAGGTACCTGACACGAACGAGCGTCAGCTGTTGGCGTATGCGCATCATTCGGTGCTACCACTGTTGGACTCGGCAGTGTCGTTGCTTGCATCGGCGTCGAGCTCGCGCGGTCCTCCCGGTCCTTCATATCCTTGAGCTTCAAGCCGTCGCGTATGTGCCTGAAATTCTCTGTCGTTGCCCGGTGGTACTCTTCTGCCAAGTTCTCCTCCGCCAGCGCCGCGTCCTTCCTGCGTTTCCATTCCTCTACACGAGCGCGCTGTTGCGCCTGCTCCTCTCTCTCCTTTTGCGCTTCTAGCATCATCTTCCGTCCCTGTACGTCTCTCCGTCGCAGTTCGTCCTTCCGTCGTGGTTCGTCTTTCCGTCGCTGTTCGTCCTTCAGTCGCTGTAACTCCCTTTCACCGTTTATCTTGCGGAGCCTCTCTGCTATTCTGGCTACAACCAGCCCGGTGTGCGTCTCTATGGTTTCGTCGATGAGGCGCTCGGCTTCTGTGACGTCCTGCTGAAGACCAGCGATCCAACGCTCATGCCCCGCCTTCCCTGCATGCGTGCGAGAGTATCAGTGCAAACGTCTGCATGCTTATCCTCACACGACTACGCACCTGGATTCGGGAATGAAAAGAACCTGTTGTGGTGAAGTCTCCACGCGTCGACTTCGCACTGCGTCCTCTCCTGCCACGCATCCAGCCGCGCTAGGGTGTCCCTGGCCGCCTTTACAGAGCCGAGAGATGTCGACGAGGGAATTCAACGCAGCGGCTTCCGCGGAGAGCACTTTGTACCCATGCGTGTGTTGCTCGTACTCCCGGTGGTGCGGGGGGCAATAGTCGCTTCCAATCGAATTGAACGAGGAACAAGGGGTCACTATGTCGTCGAGGAGGGCCCTGCAGATTCCGCCGCTCATTAGGAGTGAGGGAAGACTAGGCGGTGGTGAGGAAGTACGAGGGGACGGGAAAAGCATGGGGTGGGGGTAGAGCTAGGTCATGGGCGAGGCGGCCGTGTCGGTGAAGGCACATGGGAAACCTCGGGAGTCAAAAGATTACTGAGAGTGACATTCCTATCCGCAGAGAGAGTCGATTTCCCTCCTTGGGAGGCAACAGGTTGAGAGTACGCACTTTCCGGAACCGGAACGGGTAGCCTCGAATACAACAGAGCATGCCTTAATCTGCACTTGACGGGTACGGCAGCTGGAATGACTTGCCAGGAAGGATTGAAGCCTTGCTGCGGTAACAAAACTCTCTGTTATGGAGGAACGTTTGTATTGATGAGAGAAACTGCAAAAAAGGAGATATTTGGCAGGAGGAGCACGTCGCGGAGTCCGTTATCCCCGCTTACCACTCGCACATATGCCAGTTCCGGATCCATGGGAGAGCATGTTTGAAATTTGAGGCTTGGGAATGGGCGCTTAGTTGTGTTGCTGCCAGCTGAGCTTGGTAGATTAGATCCAACGATAAGGGGACGAGATAAGATCTTTCCGCCAGCTTTGATGGCGTTCTTTGGTTGTGCCGCCACCACGTTGAAGTACCAAGGTCCAAGGTGCGTCATATAATGCCCATTCATAGCTGACTGGAAAATTTGCTGTAGCATGTGGATACGTCGCTTCGCAAGAGCTTGATTGTGAGGTGTTCGGCAGCATGCCGAGGTTTTGTTCAAACATATCTTTGTCAGACCAACACGCAAATCATCGGACAGCCGCAAATCCTCGCCGGCGCCGCCGCCACTCTACAAGCATCCATTGCGCTAGGCAGCGTGATCGTTCCAGCAGTGAACAGCCTTGCGAGAAGATGAAGGACCTGCACGGACTCAAGGGATGCGGACATGATCTCATTGCCATCATTGCCGGAATATAAAGAGCTTCGAGGAGCACCGTGCGGTCGAGAACTTGTATCGGCTGGCACAAAGGTACACCGCGTCGACTCTAGCGAGTACCCCCTTCAGATTAAATGGGAAAGAGTTCTTTGTCTATGCCATGTATGGTGTGTACGCCCACGAATATGCCACGTGTTCTCACGTTGACGTTTGTCCAACGCCGTGAAGCCTCGCGGAACGCGTGCGACAACAGAGATTGTCAGGAATAACCCATATTCGCGAGGCTTCCACGGGTTGTTTGCCACGAGACGATAGCGAAGACAAAGAACTCGCTGAATTATATAGCGAGCCCGCTGCAGTGCTCCTCAAGCTCAAGTTGCTCCCTCACAACTATTTTCCCACCAGCGACGTGTCTTTTTACCATGCTTATCGACAACAAGGCGCGTTTGTCTTCTTTTCATCATCGCCTATTCACCAACCTAACGTCCCATCAGGTTCAGAACACCACTGACCTCGACTCCGAGGCGGGCACAGACTGGGAAGATCTCCCCGACGCAGGCCCTGCCATGAAGGTAGATCCGTCTTTCGAACCCCATGCGCAACACGAATTCGAACTCGAAGACGAGCAGAAGACCTCCATGGATCCTCCGTCTGTACCATACAACCCTCTGCGAATGCGCTCTTCCCCGATGGTGAAGCCCGACGTCACCGCGCGCGGGTTTACCACCAAGCGCGCTCCGCATTTGCGTCGGTCTGGCCGTGCCCGTGACGCCATCGGCCCCCTCTGGTCCGGCTTCGTCGCGCTCTTCGCTCTCGCGTGCATCCTCTTCGCGCTGCCGCTCGTTGCGCCGCGTGCAATGCAAGGAATTCTTATCACCACCACCGACACCACCGACCCGCTCGCGATCTATGTTCCGGCTGCTCTGTGTTCTCTCCCGGTTGTCGAGCCCACGTGCACCCCGAGCCCCGACTACAAACCCGCGGCCGATTCTGCGTTCGGGAGGATGCACCTCGCGATAGCAGAGCTCGCCGGGGCTGACATCAAGGGTCGCATCAGGGGGGCGAGCGCGCTACAAAACCGGGCCCTTATCTTAGGCGCACTGGACGACTTCTTTGGCGGCACGCATATGTTGTCGGCGGGCCTCCAGCGGGTGGCGAAGAAGCTCGACAGTACCGCCGCCTAGTACGCGCTTGCCTCCTTCATGCTCCGCCGCTCAGTACTCACCATTCCTTCTCCCAGCATGACGGGGAGCATCGACCACGCGCTCGACGAAATCGCGCGCGCCGCTGCCTTCCCGCCGCCGTCGGGCTGGTCCCAGGTGCTTTCCCTCGCTGCAGCGAGCCCCAAGGCTGCCGCGCTCGCCGCCGCGCGCGCGTTCTTCCGGCCACATGCGGACGGCCTCGCGAGTGTCCGGTCCGAGATCGAGCGCGTCCGAAGAGGGATCCCGCAGCTCGGCTACGCGCTGCATCTCGTCTGCGACCTCGGCGAGCAGGACCAGGAGGAACTCAGCGGAAAGGCGTTTTGGGGACTGCGCGAGTGGGATGCCGTCGCGCGGCTGAAGGAGCTGGACGCGTACTGCGAGCTCGGGCAGAACCGGTCGAGGGCCGCGGAGTGGATGCTGGTGGGGCTTGAGGAGGAGGTGGAGGACCTGCGAGTGCGGGTGGAGACGGCGGACGCGTTGAGATTCCCGACGGAGTTCCATCTGAAGTTCCTCCGCAGGAGGATGCGGGAGATTTGGCCCGAACGGGAGACGGCGTCGGGGCGGGAGGAGAAGCTAAGGTGATCATCGCGGCTCGCGGTGCAGGTCAGGTGACCGCGTCATGGCAAGGAGTCAGCGAAATCGACTCAGCCGAGATGCGGGCCGGGATCCGGCTGGCGCACTGTGCGGCGTTGCCTTCGTTTCGCGTCGTCCACGCATCTCAGCTCTCTTCCTTTGTCTCTCCCCATGGCCACCTTCCACCTATACAACAACTGCAATATATGCGTTTTTATCTGTCTTCTCCCTCATTCCACGCCCACCGTCATGGCTGTAAGATCTTGTCGCAAGATCGGACGCGTCCACGTCGAGCTTGGTTCCTGCATTCCCCACCCAGCAACGCGCAACCCACAATCGAAAGTACGACCAGGAAATACTGATTTTGAAGGGGGTGGATCACATAGCTCCCTCTGCCTAGGACGACCATCCAACCATCAAAGGTTTCTCTTATGGTGTGTTCTCCTGCATCCCGCGCTTGTCGATTGCTCCGTGCATCAAAACAATAGGCTTGTTCGGTGTAAAATCCTACCCAGGAGGTCGAACTCTGACAAGAGTCAAACATCTGACATGGCAAGTGGAGATGAACAGCCTCACGCAACCTGTGCAAGTCTCACAGCCTGTTGTCCCTCCCAGGGTCATAGTTCAGTATACCCAGCTCTGGGAATGCGGCCAACTGGCTCTCGGCATGGGGTGAAATTCCTTTCAATATTTCCTTTGTGGTCAGCGCGGATATACGAGTTGCTCGCTCGGCACTTGCGCTTCTCATTCGTTCAAACACCGCGTACGGCCGCTTAGTGGCCCAAGTGGCAGCTATCATATATCACAGGTGCGCATCCGGGACACGCGAGCGACGCTGGGGCAAGGCGCTGATTACATTCCGTAGGTCGTGCGACCGCGGAAGAAGGAGCGGCGCCCTCGGGCCGCACATGACGGCGCAGCGCTTGCGGTGCGCGAGTACACTCTGACCGCCCTTTCACGCTTTGCGCTCCAAGCGGAGGACATAAATCGCACGCGTCGGCGTGGCACCAAGGCGCCATCGCGTCTTCAGCGCTGCCCCGGCTCTCTGAAGGCTTAAGACGCCGCACAGCGTTCTATATCTGCGCTGCTGCATTCTGCCCACTGTGCTCGTTCGGCCCCCTTGTCTCTGGTTTCGCTGCTGCCTGCTCCGCTCTCGCCCATTGACCTCGCTTGCACCACATCTGCACCCAATATGAAGCGTAGCTCATCCCACGTCCAGCCCAAGGGCGGGCCGCCCAACGACTCCGTCCTCTCCGTTGTCGTCAGCGAGAAGGCGGACCCCCACATGTCACGCCCAATGCTCAAGAATGCCATCCTCATCGGCACCGCTACTCTTGCCCAGATCATCACCGTGCGTCACCTGTCCAACACATCCATGTCCTATCTCTCTTCTCTTACTCGCGTCCGACATCCAGATTGGGAACTCGACCGCGGTGTCTATCGCGCTCCCCACTATCGGCAAACAGCTCAACATTGCCGAGGCCAGGCTTCAGTGGATGGTCAATGCGTTCGCACTCACCTCGGTGAGTGCGCTTATAGTGCTAGCTTTTTCTCTCGCGCTCATGCTGCTGGCCGGAAGGGCTGTCTGCTTCTCTTCCTCGGCCGTGCCGCCGACCTGTATGGTCGTAAGCGCGCATTCGTGCTCGGATGTGCCTGGATGGGCATATTCGGGCTCGGCTGTGGCTTCGCGAAAGGTCGGCACATGGCCTTTCTGCTCCTCGTTTCCCCTCATGACCGTTGGGCTTGCTAGATGAGATCACCATCGACATACTCCGAGCGCTTCAGGGAATCGGTCCTGCGGCTGCGATCCCTGCGGCCGTTGGTATCCTCGCCCACACCTTCCCACCATCCCATCTCCGGTCCATCGCCTTTGCCACCTTTTCCGCGGGCGCTCCTGTTGGGGGAGCCATGGGGAACACTATCGGCGGTATTCTCACCGAGCTAACTGCGTACGTCACCAGCTCCACTACTCTCGGGACACAGCTCATTGTGCACAGCGAGACGTGGAGGTCGACGTTCTTTTTGCTTACCGGGCTCAGCTTCCTCTGCTGCGTCGGCGCCTGGTACTCCTTCGACGCTGATGAGCCCTATTACTCCGAGGACCGGTATGTTACGTTTCGCGTCGGTGATTCCATACACTCAACTGGCTTTGTAGCCGTCTAGATTGGATCGGCGCCTTCCTAATCACTGTCGGCCTCACTTTTATTGTCTTCGTCCTGAGCGACGGGAGTACAGCACCAGACGGATGGAAGACATCATGCACGCTGCTGTCATTATAACCACTTGACTGTGCCATCTGACCTCTGCTGCAGACATCATCGCCCTCCTCATTCTCGGAGTCGTCTTCGTCGGAGGCTTCATTGCATGGGAGCGCTTCCTTGAGAAGATTCACGAAGAGCCAGGGGGGCCGCGCAACCGGTCATGGACGCCGCCACCGCTGATGCCGTTGTCAATCTTCACACGGGGGAAGCTCGCTGCGCTGTTTACCATTACGTTCCTCGGGTGGTGTAACTTCACGCTCTTTACGTTCTACCAGCAGGTCAGTAGCTCAGTTGCTGCGTTTGGAAGTCAGCCGACTGTCTTCCCTACAGCTATACTACCAAGAATACAAGGGGTTCTCACCCATCCTGACGGTGGTCCATCTAATCCCAATGTTCATCGTCGGGGTGCTCTGCAATGTCATCATCGCCTTCGTTGTCGGTCGGGTCCCGATCGTGGTCCTCATCGGTACGTTGTCCCCTCTGCGCCGTCTCGTACGCCGCAGGCTCTCACCCGCCCCACGCAGGGTTCGGCATGACTCTCACTGCTTGCGCCTCCCTGCTCTTCGCGCTCATCGACCCCAACGTGACGTACTGGGCGTTCGGCTTCCCGGCCGTGGCAATTTGCGTGTTCGGCGCGGACTTCGTATTCGCGAGCGGCGCGCTCCTCGTCGCCAAGTCCTGCCTCCCGCACGAGCAGTCCGTCGGCGGCGCGGTCTTCAACACCGTCGTCCAGCTCGCGACCTCGTTCGGGCTCGCGATCTCCGCCGCGGTCTTCAACTCCACCCTCGCCACGAAGGAGGCCGAGCTCGGCGCGGACGCCGCCCCGGGCTCCCCCGCGCAGCTCGCGGCGTTCAAGAGCGCGTTCTGGGCCGGGGTGGCGTTTGGGTTCGCAGGTGCGTGAGGTTCACGGTCGTGGTGTGGATGCCGTGCAGGACGGTGCTGATTAATTTGGCGGCGGCGATAGGCTCTGTGCTCGCTGTCGTGTTCCTCCGCGGCATCGGGGCGGTGGGCCACGCGCAGGAGAAGAAGGCGGTCGACGCGGAGACGCAGAGCGGCCAGACGTACCACGAACACTCGTGACCGCCTCGAACGTACGTCAATGTGACGTGCAGGGTGAGGCGGCAAGTTCTCCGCGCTCTACCCTGGTGCGGGCGGGGCTCGGTGCCCGCGTTGATAGAAGGTTTGCGTGTTTGTTCATAACATGGTCCGATGCACAGTTGCTTGAGGTCCGGCTGTTGTACATTCCTATCATCGGATTCATACCTTGATCAGACTCATCGTACCTGTAACAGTACTCGTCCGCAGTTGCATCCACCTCATTGAGCATTTTAGGTCTTAGTAGCCCTGTTGAGTCGTTTTTTCCGTGTACTTGGCGGACCGCCCGTCACAGCACTGAATTTGTGCTGGCGGGCTATACATCACCAAGGAATGTCAGACCGCCGCTCGCTCCACCTTGGCTGCGATGACACCTTCGGCGGTGGAGAAGCGGTTCTGTTCCCTTCTCAGCATCCATTCTCTGACATTACCGTAGCACTTGCGCACGTATGTCGCGCGGCCACCCCGAAGCCAGCGCTCGCAACTCCAGGGCTCGGGCGTTCAGTATCTTAGGTCGGGCTCGTTTGGCTCACCACGTGGGCTGCGCCGCTGGCCGCGCTTGTTGGACCCACGGTTCTGGGTCCTGGTCACATCGCTTGCTCTGCAATTCACTGCCACCGCCGGCTCTGCTGCGGTGATTCTGTCTCCATGCCTGTTTCTTAGAAGTAGGGTTTGTGCACCCCCAGTTTATCCCGCTGGCGGACGACCGGCAACACGGAGACTAGGCCTGGCTACTTCCCTGCCACACGTACAACTTGGAGCAACTGCCATAACTTGTCACCCGCATGCTGTTCCGCGAAGATTATAAGGCGCACGGAGACACATGGGGCACAGCGTTCGCGGCACGAAGTCGGCCCATGCCCCACGAACAAAGGCAGATTTGTGCAGGTCACCGAACCGGGACTATATCGGTGGTGTGAAGGAATTACAGTACGTCCGGCCGCTCTCGGGCCCTCTCGAGTCTGGGCTTGCCGCCACTGCTGGTACCGCTTCCTCCGCATGCGTTGAAACAGTGCCGCCGCCCGGGTAAGTAGCTTAAAGTCTATCGCCGAGCCCGCGGGGGTATGCTCTTCCAATCCCACTACGTACGAGCTGGGACGTATCATCGGCGCGTCCGCCGCTGCTCCGACGCTCAGCTGTCTTGCGGAGGTGGCGTGGAGGAAGCGATGGGGTGGGGTGTCAGTACGAAGATGCTCCGGCCGGGGGTGAGCGTCGTCCGCTTATGCGACGTTGCCGGGAAACCGCGCAGGTGTCTGGGTCCTTCGATCATCCAGGCCTCCTAAGGCCTCAGGGTCGCAGTCCCGGCACCTCACGGGTCTATTAAGTTTTGAGGTGTGAACGGCGGAGCCTCGGAGAGGGTCCCTTGAAAGAATTTCAGACGTTCGTTGCTGCAGGTTGCTCACTCGGGTCCGCCAAGACGGTAAATGCACGAACAAGTGCGGGCTAGCTTGGTCTAGTACGTACGCCTACGTCCCTGTGTATTACTGTGCCTTTCATGTTGGGGGTACCTGGAACCCTTGTAGAAGTGAACACGGCACCCCACAGCGCGTCCTTCTAAACGAGACCTTCCGATGGGTCCTCGCGGCAAGCACGCGATTCGAATCCTACATGTACACATTTAATCCATTTCAGGAACAGCAGTAGTCCAAACCGGAGGCTATGACACCGCCCTAATGTACCCCCACCTCACCTCCCGCCGCTTCCATTCCACCGCGTGCCGCCAAGCTCGAGCTTAGATCAACGCGGACAGCTCGCTCGTCCTGGGGACGACCGTGCAGCGACAGTCCTCGGGCCACCTGAGACGTATGGGCCCAGAATCAGCCTGGGCATCTGGCGGCGGAGAAACAGCGCGACTCACGAGACAAAGGAGTTGAACATCTTCGGCTCGACGACGATCGGAGCCCCGTCTTTGTCGACGGACGGCTGAATGCGGAACACGTGGAGAACGCACGCCATGTGCAGGAAGAGCATCGCGTCCCCGTAGTGCCTTCCGGGACAGACCCTGCGCGGAACGACGTGAGTGCGCGACGGACGGCGCCACGAGGAGGACATCGCCCACCGTCGACCGAAGCCGAAGACGAAGTCGAACGGGTTCCGGACGGCGGGGTTCAGCTTCCCGTCACGGAGAAACCTTTCGGGCATGAAGGCTCCCGGCCGGTCGTACGCGTCCGGGTCGTGCATGCATGCCCTGGAACGCACATCGTCAACTCGAAGAACTCGGTGAGTTCGGGGCCGTTATGCGCGCACCAAATATTGGGGATGATCGTGGTATTAGCGGGCACGAAATATTCACCGAAGGTGTCGTCCTCATCGGTGCAATGCACGAGCCCAAGCGGGGCTGCGGGCATCCAGCGCAGCGTCTCGAGGAAAATGGCGCTCAGGTACGGGAGCGCCTCGCGATCCTCGAGGTCTGGAAGCCGATCGCGGCCCACTGCCGCGTCGAGTTCGGAGTGAGCGCGGGCTTGGACGTCCGGGTTCAGGGACATCGCCAAGAAGAACGTCTTGAGGATAGAGTTGCCCTGCGCACGTCGTTCAGAGAGGATAGATCGCGGCAGTGCCGTGAATTAGCTCACCGTGTCCAATCCCGCTGCACCATCGATCGTCAGCGGGCGAACGTGATGGGGGTTTTGAGGGGGTAGTACGTACCGGCAAACGTGGTCGAGAGCACGGCCTTGGCTACCTTGTACGCCTCTGCGGACTTGGCGCTGTATTGCGCGTCTTCGGTGTCACCTGCGATGCTCGATATGATGTCCGTCATGATGCAATCTCCGGCTTCGTTGCGCGACTGACGAGTGCGTGAGCTTGTGGCATCACAGGGTATGGCGAGTCGAGGTACTGACCGCAGCAGCCTTGTGCAGAGCGTACGGGAGGTCGAACATGTGGCTCCTCTGGTCACTGAGCCGAGCGAAGTGACGCTGGGAGGGGAAGAAAGACGGCAAGAACCGAAGGAAGGGCAGGCTGTCGACGAGGAATCGCCCTGGGATCAGCGCCTCCCGTCCTCCTTCCAGTCCAAGCTCGATGGCCTTGAGTACCTCATCGTTCTCGTCCTTGACGTCAAGGTCATACACGACCTTCACGAGCGTGGCGGAGACGGAGCTGCGGGGCGTCAGCATGCAACCTAAGCATGGGAGGGACGAGCAATTACTCTGAGAGGTGCTGCTCCCAGCGCTCCGGGGCGTTGAGAAGCTTGTGCAAGACCACCCGTACAGACGACTGGATCGCTGCCGTGTACTTGGGTACCGCCTTGGGGTTGAAGTGCTGCCAGAATGCGCGCCTGCAGGTTCGCCATTCTGACCCGTAGGGCATCAAGGAAAATCCATTCGTCTGCCCGAGACTGTGGAGAACATCGAATGAGTCAGGAAGCCCAAAATGTGAGGCAACAGATCGTACAGCTCAACGGTGGGTATGTACGGTCGGCTAGATGTCTTCGTGGAGTTGCGATCCAGATATTGAGTAATCGCACCGGCACTACCGAGAATGACGATGGACTGGCCGAGGATTCGCATGCCCATGACGTCGCCTTTGATCGAGTGTGATCAGAAAGGTGAGTCCATCGAAGGGCGCCCCGGGACTCACCGTACTGGCCGTTGAGTTCTCGGAGACCCTCCCAAGGGCGAACCGAAGGCATATCCCAGAGGTTGCCTATGACAGGGACGCCGGGTGGTCCAGGCGGGAACGAGGGTTGGCGCTTGCGATGTTTCTGGGAAGAAAGGAGGCGCAGAAAAAGAGTAGCGAGGATGGAGGTCCCAAGTGCAATGGCGACTGACGTTGCAATAGCCTGGAAGGCGATGAGAGTGAGGGGTGCGCCTGCCATGGTGGAAAGTGAGAAGTGAGTTGAAGGGGACAGCGTCTCGTGAATATCTGGCGGAAAGACAGTGGGGCTTTTATTGTCTGAATAACGTGCGTTTCACGGGATGCGGGGTGCAAACCAATGGGATTCCAACTTAATCGACCGGCGTTCCGTTCAAGAACTGTGCCTCTAAAGCTGCGGCTCAAGGCGCCCTTGGATGAGATGTTGCTGAGTTCCCTATCAGCGCTTTATGAGAGATGTCCGACCCGACTAAACCGCGCACCGACCGAGACACGACTTCAGAATCTAGAAGTGTCTGGGGTTCACAGATTGTGGGAACTCTCACTGTTCGCTGTTCACCGGGAAGCTCTCTCGAAACACTGCCCATTCGCCACAAGTACGAGCGCATCCTTGAGGTATGCGCCCAGTCTCTGGGAGAATCAAAGTCAGAGTGGACAGATCCGACTATTGCAGCACTTGTGCTTACCGGCGCGCGCATGCCGGAAGTGGTTTCTTCCGCGCTGACTGGAGTGAAGCATCGCTTCGCAGTCGTAGCATCGCAGGAGAGCTGTCCGCCACAGCCGCAGCCTTTGAGCGAACGTTCTGGAATGCGGGCTCATATCCGCCAGAGCCAATGTTGTTGTCCAAGCCATGTGTAGTCGTAATAGCTTGAGACCATCATCAGTTTGCGCCCGGTGGCGTGGGCGGAAAACGAGTAGTCGGCGACTACGGTCGCTGCGAGAGCGGTGCAGGATCCCGATGGTCACTTTTACACTGTGATTAGCTTGGACAGTTTCCACAGAAGAATTGGGACGCGGAAGAGGTACCTGCTGGAACCGTGAACTGGCCGCAGCCGGCGAAAGGATCCCATGACGGCCATGATGTCGCTATGATAGACATAGAGCGACACGCCGAACGATGTACGTAGGAGCACTAGCGGGTGCTGTAGAGTTCGAAATGCCCGTGTTCCACGGTGAGTGGAGCTGGTGATGTATGCTGTGTATCTGTAAATGTCTTGGGAGTCCCATGCCTACGCAGTGATGCGTTCGGGATGTCGACGGCGAATTGCCCAATGTACCGCCTTGAACGGAACCCGCTACAGTATCGAGTGATTGAAGTTAAATGACGGTGGGTTGATCCTGGAAAGCGCGGATGGGTTTTGAATAAAGAGAAAAGATGTGACATGTGAGAACAACCCGAGCGCAGTGGAACAGGTGGGCGCTTGACTGGCTGACCGAGGCGATAGATTAGATTATTATGCCAAGAAGATAAGATCTCTCGCATTTGGCGCCGATCGGTCCACGAATGCCTTCGCTGCCCTTCAGGTGCACTGGGTGAGACTGGGTGCCTTTGTCTTCACGGCGGGGCACGGCTGATTGGGGATCCTGAGTAGGACGCGCCGTGAAGACGCCGTCCATTATAGAACACCACCGGGGATATCATTTTGGAGGCTTGTACGTGTGTATCACCGTCACGGAGGCGAGTCCGCGTTCTAACTCCTGCAGGCCCACCCAGGCCTACTATAGTTCCCGCCTCCCGCCTGTTTCCATGTGTCACCTTTCTTGGGGTCACTCTGCTCGCCCAAACCTCCTCCGTGAGGCGCCATCTCCGCAATGGGCCTCTTCAATAATCCGGCTGCATTGTTTGCCATTTTGACAATAATCCTCCTCCTCCGCTGGCATCGCAGTCGACGCCTTCGACGCCCACCGGGTGTTCACTCTGGTGGCACTAGCTGTCCCCCTGGACCTGGACCTCTCCCTTTCCTTGGCAACTTCCTTGACATCCAACGCCGTGTCGCATTACCATGAACTATCCCAGAAGTACAGTGAGGAGGCATACACTCGGCTTTTCTCAGCATGCATATTCCTGTGACGACTACCACACACAGGCTCGAAGCTCATTTATCTGAACGTGTTTGGACAATCCCTATTGGTCGTTGACGATCTGGCGACGGCGACCGAACTATTCGAGAAACGCTCAGCAATCTACTCCTCCAGGGTTGACATGAGCACGGTCAAGTTGTAAGCAATCCCACTACATGCGCAGTTTCTGCTGAAGTGCTTATTTTACTGAAGGATCGGATGGGAATGGAATATGGCGTTCCTGCCGAGAGGCGCAGGCTGGCGTCAGCAGCGACGAATGGTCTGGCAAGAGTTCCATCCCGGCGCGGTCGCCAAATACCAACCCGCCCAGCGCGAGGGAGCGCGTCGCCTCCTGCTGCGGCTCCTCGACGGTCCAGAAAACTTTATCGAACACGTTCGCTAGTACGTGCATGGCTCGCATGTTGTTCGACGCACGACCTCACCTTCGGCGTTCATAGTGCTCTGGCCTCGACGATCATCGAGTCGACATACGGCATATTGCCCGCTCCGACTGGAGATAAGTACATATTCAACGCCGATCGCGCGACTGAGGCGCCGCAGTTCCTCGCCAGCGCCGCGGCGGCCGTCTTACAGGCGTTCCCTGCGCTTGGGCGTGTGCCCGCGTGGCTGCCGCTTCCGGGAACGGGAATTTTGCGTCAGCTCGAGGAATTCCGGATGTGTTCCAAGAAGATGCGAGATGTGGCTTGGGAAGACGCTCGCAGGATGATTGTAAGCGTTCTAAGCACCCTAATACGGGGGATTGGCTCACATTGGTCATTCTGTTCCATGGTAATTCAGGAAGATGGCCACGGAAAACCGCGAGCACCGTGAGCGAGCTCGTTGAGAGCATCGCTACCGCTGCGCCGGAAGACGTCCCAGAGCTCGAAGAACTTTATAAGAGCGTCGCAGCAGTGGTATATGCAGGTACGCAGGGCAGCGACGCGTACATGAATCACTGATTTCTCACATCCCAATATGGCCGAACAGCTGGATTCGACACCGTGAGGCGCCTGCTTTCGAGGGGGTGAATGGCACTCACGAGGTCATTGGCAGACATATGGACTATTGAACGCTTTCTTCGTTGCCATGGCCGCACATCCAGAGGCACAAGAACGGGCACAAGCGGAAATCGATGCCGTCATCGGCCGGGGGCGACTGCCCGACTTTTCAGATAGGCAAGCGTTGCCGTACGTGAACGCGGTTATCAAGGAAATCACTCGTTGGCACGTTTCGATCCCGCCCGGGCTGGCACACGCGACCTCGGAAGACGACGAGTTCGAGGGGTATTTTATCCCAAAGGGCACGGCTGTGAATGTGAACGCGTGGTACGTGATTTGTTAGATGATACATGACCGTGGAGAGCCTTGCTCATTCGTTGACGACGCGAAGGGCAATCCTGCATGATCCTGCTGTTTTTGAGGACCCTGAGACTTTCAAGCCAGAACGCTTTATGAAGGACGGCAAGCTTGACCCGGCCGTCAAAGACTTGACCGCCGTCGCCTTTGGACTCGGACGACGGTACGTCTCGAATCTCAGTCATCGCGTGTACCTCTGACTGTTTGCGCGACCCTTCAGGATCTGTCCGGTCGCCATTTCGTGGACGCCACTGCGTTCATCTACATCGCGTCTGTGCTTCAGAACTTCGTAATCAGCCGGCCGCTTGATGCCGACGGCAAGCCGATCCCATTCGACCCTGAGCTCACTGAAGGGCTTCTCGTGTAGGTCTCCGTATCACTTGGGTATCGATTGCGAATGGCGACTGACTAGCCACCGACTGCGTAGTTTCTTCAAGGACAGTCGGTGTGTTGTCAGGCCACGTTCGGACAGTGTCGCGGCCTTCGTCCGGCAAGAGTGCGCGACATAGGTCGGACGGACACCTGCCTCGAGGAGCTGCTTGCCAGTAGACGCGAACCATGAAATGTGCATGCAATGCCCCTCGACAATCACCGTTTCGTCTTTGATGAACTGTCCTCCCTCGTAAACATCCGCAGATGCCTGTGAAGACGGCGATACCATCTCGCTGAATCGGCGTACGTTTTGGGGACCATCAATAGTACTCGAGATATGGGCAAAGCAGTACCAACCATGGGTTACGGAAGCATAGCATACATGAACCAGAAACCATAGAAATGACTGACGAACTACGTTCTGCTCCTCTGCGCCATTCGCCGACCCTTCCCGGGACGTTTTGCGGGACCCTTCCCCTTCCCACCCTTCCCCTTACCCCCAGGTCCACCACGCTGCACGAAACTGTCCGTAGAGTCCTTCGTGTTCTGTTTCGACCTCTTTCCGCTGCCTCCGAACCCGAACTTCTTGTCGCGCGCCCCGCGAGGGAGCTTGGGCTTGCCGCCAGGACCCTTGCCCGTCCCTGGACCAGACTTGGAGCGTTTGTTGGGGCGGTCGGCGAGAGCATCCTCCACGGCGACGTCGAAGTCTTCGTTGCCCCCGTCCAGGTTACCCTTGCGTTCTGCAGGAGAAGCCATCCGTCAGTGATGCGTCAAGATTCGTAGCGCACGAATATACGCACTCCGCTTGAGTCCCTTCAACCGCTCCTCGACCTCCTTTTTATTTTGCTGACGCTCCTTGATGCGCTCCATCTGCACCTGCTTCCCGAACTTCTTCCCCTCGCGCTCCTTCCGCTTCTCCTCTGAACGCCTCATCCCCGCGCGATCGTCGAGCAGCCGTTGCCGGATGCGTTCCATGTGTGCGTCGCTCTTGACCATCTCCGCAAAATAATCCGAGGGACGGGTAAACGGGAACGAGTGTTTTTGTGCTAGCGCACGGGCGGCTTGGGCCCCGTGGAGAGCCTGCTTGTAACTGTGAGGTGGGGAGAATCGCAGTGAGCATGCATAAACGAAACTAGACACGGGAAAGGAGGTCACGTACAATGCGAGCTCGCGGTTCAGGTCGTCATCGACGTCGACGTTGATCGTTTCGGGGTACGTTACGCTTAGCGTTTCGGTCCAAGGTAGTGCAGGGTCCAGCGCAATTGTGCTGCGTATGCGCTCCATAGCGATCTACGCGAAATGAGAGGAGGGTAGGAAGCCGGTCGCGCAACACGCACTTCGTTGTCAACCTCACCTTCTGCTGCAGCACCGCGTCTTCGTCCAGCTCGTATCCCTCTGGGAGGTCGTCGACGGGGATAGCGTGATCAGAACTGTGCCCGGCCTCCGCATCCTTCCCGTCTTCTTCGTCTCGCGTCGCGCCCTCTTCACCGTCCTCACCAGAACGCTCTCCTCACTCCCGCGTCTTCTTCGTCGCTGTCCTCGTCGTCCTCGCTGGCCAGTGCGCGCAAATGCTCTTGCGCGAACTCATCCAGCCCATCTTCGCCCAAGGCCTCCATCAACTTTGACATGCCTTCCTGTCGACGTCGTCATCGTCGTCCTCTCCATCGCTCTCCTCTTCATCTTCCCAGTCCGACCCGTCGTCGTCATCCCCTGCGAGCTCGTCCGTCTCCTCCTCGTCGGAATCGTCTGAAGATTCCGCTGCGCGCTTGAGAACTTTCACGGGCTGCGCGGGCTCTTTGCTTTGATTTTGAGGGTGTGGCCTTCGCACCTGCGCTTTTCTTGTCTTTGATTTTCGAAGGCATGTGGAAAATGCGAGCATGAAGAGGAGGGGAGGGAAGATGCGTTAGACTGAGCGAGATGTCGGACCGACAAAGCGCCCGAGAAATTCACGGTCACGTGGAAGCGAGCGATTTACTTCAATATGCACGCCGCAATCAATATTTCAATATTGGGTGCTGCGTCCACCATGAGCTGCACATGCCTTCGAGCCGCATTGCAAGGACAGCGATTCCGCCGCCATTGTCACCAGCCCCGATTTCAGTACTCGGAGGTCCGTTAAAAGCTGCTCCTGCGCCGTCCCACCGATTCCGTGGGCCAGATACACTACTCATCATATCTATCCCTCCAGTCCCTCCCGGACGCACGCTTACCACAGACGTCGTAATCTTCCGTCTGTATCCTACTTCGACTGCAACATCATTAACCAAACCAACAAGCCCCTCGCCAGGCAAAAGCCCCGAGCGCTCGCTAAGAGCCTCTACGGCTCGAAGACCTGGTTTGAGGAGGCCGCCAACGCCCCGCCTTTCAGGCTTCAGTCCCTGATTCCCTCACGAGTTTTTCCGTCCCCTTCGCCTCCGCCTCCGCCTCCGCCCTGGCGTCGTCCCCGACCGTGCACACCCAGGAGGCGCGCGTGCGCGTGAAGCACTACGCGCTCGGCACCTCCTTCACGGTCCTCCTCTTCCTCGGGCGCATCCCGGACGAGCCGAGCGCGTGGTGCGCCGCGTCAACGTACGCAGGTGAGGTGTGCGTGTTCACGCACTGCACCGCGGCCAAGTGCGCGGGATGTGTCGAGCGCCAGCAAGCGGGTCGTCTCCGGCACGGTGCACCTCAACGACGCTCCCGTGCGAAGCGGAAGGGTGCGCTCGTTTGAGTCGGGGGAGGTGCTCTCGGTACTCCGAGAGGGGCTGCAGTGGTGGGTTTGGGTGAGTGTGGGAGCTGGATATGAAATAGAGTGGAG
This sequence comes from Epithele typhae, assembly GCF_022376455.1. Taxonomy (NCBI): domain Eukaryota; kingdom Fungi; phylum Basidiomycota; class Agaricomycetes; order Polyporales; family Epitheliaceae; genus Epithele; species Epithele typhae. The sequence goes on from NW_025954233.1 coordinate 251,179, forward strand.
GTTGATGCGGACGGTTGCGTAGGGCGATGGTCCTCCAGTTCCCCCGTCGGCGGTTGATGAGCTGACCGCTGAGGTGGTGGCGACACCGCCAGCCGGAAGGGTCTGTAATGCCCAAGCACGATGACGAATAGTCGTCTGGGGGATGCTCGCATGTCTGTGGAGAGTAAAGATGGATTGAGAGGGGCTAGTGTATAACGAAAGCATAGGTGGATGATGGGAACCGTAGAAGGTCGAAGATAGCAAATAAGTACAGCGTCAGTGACAAGTGTCCAGAAATAAGGAAAGACTACTATGATTACAGTCCCCGACCAATCGCGCAAGTGTCGGAAGCAGAGTACGGGAGATAAGTATGTCTTGTTTACGAAAAAAAACGGAATCGCTACATAGTCATATCAAGCGTCTGGAAGTTTGACGTTTGCCATGCTGAGGAGTATGTCAACACGAGCCTCCAACCAATCCCTCGGAGCAGAAAGTGCTCACCGGCTTCTTGCCGTGCTTCATGACCTCCTTACCGCGCTCACAAAGAGATTGCCCCTCTGCGAAAGAGACGACGTACAGGTGCCCATTCTTCACGTCTCTCCCGGCCTTGACGATCTCCCGCCAGAAGGCCTCCGAGACCTGGTGATCACTGTGGCCGTGCTTCCTCAGGTGTCGCAGAAAGGCGTCCCGGCGAGAGAACACCGTCCAGCACCCGTGCACCATCCATCGACCGTGCTGGGGATGATAGTACGCCCGATGTTCCGGGAGAGGGGAGAGAGCGCCTGGAGGGAGGGGGACGCCGAGGCAGGCGAAGCTTCCGCGGTGCTCCTTGAGGTGAATGCCGAAGTGCCGGCGGAGCTCCGTGACGCGAGTGAACGTAGGCCCGTTGCATTCGGGGACGAGGCATTTGTTCTTCTTGAAATCGGCCAGCTCGCCGATATCAACTTCGCTCGGGAATTGCTGGACTCCAGACACAGGACGATCGGAAGGCGGAGAAAGGGAGGGCGCACGGTTGGGAGTGGGGAGGGGATTTGCAGAATTCAGCATAAGATGGGAAGAGTTGAATGGAGCAGTACTGGGTGATACTGGTCATGAGGGTAAAGGTAAGATGGAGGAGGAGGAAGAGAAGGGCATGAGGAAGAGGACAGTGTGTAGATGGGAGCGTAAGGAGACGGCAAATCGGAAGGAAGGCTGGAAACGCAGGGTATTCCGGAAGGCGAGAGATGGAAGGGTGACGGGGTACGAAGACCGATGTAAGGGAGAGTCGAAGCAGATCCCAACAAAGACGGTGTCGACAGAGCAGATTCTGCTGGGGAACCTGTTTCGGACAGTATGGGCGTCGGTTGCAGGGGGAAGCCTAGTGTCCTTGTGGTTAGCAGTAAGAGTATAATAGCAATACGTCACATACACCATTCCAACGGCATCAAACCATAGTCACTACAGAGCGGGTAAGCGTGAAGACGAGGGAAAGCGGCGCGTGGACTGACGGAAGGCAGTGGCTGCCTGAGTGAAGAAGACCATGGGACCCTGCGAGGTAGTCGGTCGTTTGATCGTGGCAAATGAAATCCATCTTGTCAGAAGAGCAGACTGATGGCCGGGGTGGATGTGATTGAGCGGGAGGGCGGGATGGAGAGACTGATCGCGGTCGGTGATCGGCTTTTATACATTTCGACAAGATTTCGGCGACGAGAAATCCTTTGTCGGGATCGTCTCAGTGCGCGCCGCCAGCGAAGGGGGCGCGCACGGTCCCCGACGATGTCGGGCACCCGAGCACAGGCGCTCAATCCAAATTGACCATGTGCGTGCATGTTCGCTGCGCGCTGCAACCTGAGTCGTGAGAGTGAGTTTCAACAAAGGGTGCGACAGAATAACAATGATGCTACCGCAAAAGGACAGGCACAAGGCGGAAGTGCTTGTGGTGGGGCGGTCAATGCAAGGATGCCAGTGTGTCGGCAACAAAGGCGGCGTCTAAACGGTGCACGCTTCAAGGTCAGTGCTGCTGGTGTCATCCCGTAGGTAAGAAGAATGTTGATGGATTCAATGCTTCCTGTTCGTATGATACAAAAGTGTCACCTATGAAATGTGTGAGGGAGTGAAAAGTGGTCCTGGATGAAGTGGGAGGCGGCGTCCGGTATGATACATCGTTTCCATTACGACTAAGCGACTTCGATTCCGTGTTCCTTATCATGCTTCCAGCACCCTGAAAATCTGATGACAGGTGGTCAGCGGTGGTCACACGCCTTGAGATAAAGCAAAGCTCACCTTTACAGTACCGCTCTTCAGGTCCTCGAGGCGATAGCTGACGCTCTCCACGTCTGTAAACCCGATAATCAGCCCCGACGGGCGCTTCGTGCCACTCAACAGACGCTCACCTGCTGCCCGACATGTGGTTCGCCTGGTAGACCTTTACCTTACTCTTCTTCGCCTCAAAGTCCCCAATCACGCCCACAACCGGCTCGCTGACGCCGACGGTCTGGTTGTAGGTCTGGAGGCCCTTGTGGCCCTTGAACTTCGCGTCCGAGACGACGATCACGTCCCCGGGCAGGATGTCGCTCGCGCGCTTTTGCACCGCACCCGCGACCTGCGCGTACACGAGGTAGCCGAGGCCATCGAGGCCCGCGCCTGCCTGCGCGGCGGTGGGCACCTGCGCGCGCACGGCAGCGACGAAACCGATGTAGGTGCCGTCCCCCACGAGGCCCTTCTTGGACTTCTCGAAGAGCGCGGCGGAGACCTCGTGCATCTGCACGCCGACGCGGCCCCAGGTCGCCATGAGCTCTTCCGTGGAGAGCTGAAGATCTGCGGGGGGTGGAGCACGCGCCTGCGTGGCGGGAGCGGGGGGAGTTTGAGGTGGGACTGCAGAAGCCGGGGGAGCTGGCGGGTAGCTGGTCGAGTCCTCAGACCATTGACCGGACAGCGAAAGGTCGGCGTCGCCTCCGAAGTCGATGCTGAGCGAGCGAGCCTCGGGTCCCGCTGGGGCTGCAGGGGGTGCACGTGGTGGTGCGCGCCCCGGAGCTCGGGCCCCACGAGGGGGTGGCGGCGGCGGCGGCGGCGGCTCGTCCGTGTCCTCGGCTTGGTCTACCATGACGAAGTCACCTTGAGTCTCGTGCGTGGCCAATGCGGGACGTGCTTCAGGCGGCGGAGGGGGATAAGTGAACGCGGGAGGGGCCGGAGGACGAGTGCGAGGGACCGGTGGGGCAGAAGGGAATGAGGGCGGAGAAGTTGGACGAACGTGCGGCACCGGTGGGGGACCAGTCGAGGTGCGTCGCGCGCCGCGGTTGGGGACAGGCGGGGCTTCTTCGTCCTCTTCTTCGGGCTCCGCGTCGGCATACGTGACCTCTTCAAGCTCGCTTTCGTTGTTGTCCTCAGACACATGCTGATAATCTGACTCCTCTTCTTGCTCATACTCCGCGGGGGGCGGTGGTGGGGGACGAGGGACAGGTACAGAAGGCCTGCGGGGCGGAGGCGGCGGGGACGCTGCCTCCTCCCCAACCTCCTCTTCATCCCGTTGCACACGTGCAGGGGGCTTGGGCGGGGCAGCGCCGGGCATCATACCGAAACGCATGCCACCCATACCGGCGATGCGCGCGGCAATGCGCTGCTTGCGCGCAAACTCATCCTCCTCTTCATCTTGCTGGGGCTCCTGTTCTTCTGGCTCTGGCCTCTCCTCCTCTTCAACGACCTCACCGTCGTCGTGTGGGACCTCGCGCGAAGGAGGAGCAGGAGGGCGGCGAGCCCCCGGGACGGGGGGTGGAGCCCCGAAATGGATCCCGCCTAGTTTCGCCATGCGCTCCGCGATGGTGCGACGACGGGCTTGCTCGGGATCCTGTTCTTCGATATCGATGCCCTCTTGCTCGGCCGGTGGAGGTGAGATAGGTGGGCGCGGAAATGCACCGACTGCTGGGCGCAGTGGAGCATCATCGGCGACGGGAGGTGAGACAACGCGCTGGGGTGGAGGTGAGACGATCCTCTGCGGAGGAGGTGGAGGCGGCGATACGAGTCTCTGCGGAGGAGGTGGCGGCGATGAGGCGACCAAGGGCGGCGAGATCACTCTGAGGGGTACTGTGAGCGTCGGTGAACTGAGGGTTTGCGAAATGGGTGAGACTGGTAGGTTGGTGAAAATTCCGACCAAACTAGGGGATCTTTGAGGGCTGTAGAATCCAGGGTCGATGGGATCTGTCACGAGACCTGGGCGTAAGCGGCATTGTTCGCATGGCGCGTAGAACACGCGCGACAAAGGTACTAACCGCCATCTTCATCGTCTAGAATCTCTGTTTCCTGGCCCTGGGAGTTTTCCCGAGAGATAATCGTAGGGCGCGTTGCTGGAATGGCCGGTGGTGATGGTGTTGGTATAGAGATGTGAGATACCGGTCTGTTGCCTCGCGGTGGAGGAGGCGGGGCGGGTTCGTCCTCCCCAGCTTCCTTTGACTCATTGTACACCTCCTCATTGACAGGAGGCGGATGTGCATGCACCGGAGGCGGGGGGACTGCGCCTGAAGGGCGACGAGGAGGAGGTGGAGGGGCTGGTTCTTCTTCAGGTTCTTGCACGGTCTCTTCAACAGGCGGAGGGGGTGGAGAGCGAAGAATGGACTGGCGCCGCGGAGGGGGAGGGGACACGGGTTCATCAGCATGCGGTTCATTTCCGCTCGCGTCATGCGCATATGCATTGTGAGCTTGTTCATAATGGTCGTGATATGAGTCCTCTGCGCGTTCGTCTTCATACTCGTGAGTCTCCGAGGCATGGTTTGTGTCCACGTTTTCCTCGTCCTCTTCCTCGGGCTCAGGAGGGTACACCTCTCCCGCAGGATCCGGAGGGGGAGGAACAACTGCCCTCATTGGGGGAGGTAGATTGCGCCGCGGCGGGGGAGGGACCGCTTCGGGCTCCTCTTCGCGATCGTGGGGATCCTCACGAACCTCTGTTTCGGTTTGAGGTACCGTTGGCAGGGCTCGGCGCGCGGGAGGGGGTGGCGGACTCGCGGACTTTTGCTTTGTCTCCGGCGCCTCCTCGCTCTCACGATGATAATACACCTGGTGGTTGTCCATGTCATCCTCCTCGTGATCAGAGCCCTCAACCTCCGCATGGAGTTTGTGTGCTTCCGATTCAACCGCCTCGGCATCCTTTTCCTCTTCTTCAACAGCCGGATTCGTCGCCAAATGTGGCTCGTTGGGGTGCTCGAACGCTCGGGGATCGTCTCGCACTACAAACAAAACACCGATTGATCAACCCTACTGGTACAATAAAGCAAGCCCGGCAGGGCAAAGATTAGTTACCATCATGGGATTCCTTTCCAGACGGCCCGGTCTCGACGGGTGCCTCATGCACGGACCCCATGCTTTCCCTTCTCTCTTGCGGCTGGCTGTCACGACGTGCTGGGGGAGGTGGCGGGGAGCGTGCGGTGTCTGAACTCTCTCGACGACTCGGCGGGGGCATCCCGCCCGCGAAAGGGTTGAACCCGCCGGAGCGGGCGATACGTTCTGCGATACGCTTTCGACGGGCCTCTTCGTCCTCCTCTTCCTCAGGCTCAGCGACGGATGTGGGTTCAGCTTCCTCGGGTTTGGCTTCTTCGGACTCCTCCGCCTTGTCGTGCGAATCCGTTCGTGGCTCGTCCTGGATGACAGACGGGGTGTGCTCCACAATAGGAATCGAAGCGCTCTCCACTGCGGGTTCTTCTTCCGTTGCGGGCTTCTCTGGCTCCGGCTCGGGTTCGTGGTGCACAGCGAGAGGTTCGCAGGGTGAGGTGACCACTGCGACGATGGGTCCTTCATCCTGGGCGGACGCGGTGATCGAGACTTCCTCGATGAAGAGTTCTGGCCCCTTTTCGGGCCCATGAATCTCCTCCGCAGCACTCTTTGCTTGGCCTTCGGCCGTCTCGGGTTCACGGTCGCCATGAGGAGCAACAGGCTCTTCGACAGATGGTGTACTAACTGCTTCGGTCTTCTCTGCAGGCGCGGCGTCCTCCTTCACCTCGAGCGGTGCTGGGCTCTCGGTGAGAACGGGCTCGGGCTCGCGTTGAGTGGGTGCAGGTGACTTCGCAGCACGCTTGCGAGGAGGGGCGGCGCGTTTGGGTGCTTGTGGAACCGGCATAGCAGGAGAGCGTACAGGGGTGCCTGAGGCCGCAGAGTCCGGTGAGAGGGTGTCTGAGTCCTTCTTCGTTGCACCTAGCGCATAGCTACGTGAGCACATCATTGTGCATATGAGAGCGGTGAACGTACTGGTATCGGCAGTCTCGCTTGCAGAAGTCGAGGATTCTGCCACGACATCTTCATGTGATGGGGAGATTTCATGCTCACTGGAGACAGAGACCTGCGGTGTGGGAGCGTCATCCTTCGGAGCAGCATCTTCGCCGGGCTTGTCCTCTGCGGGCTTGGGTTCCTCCCTCGGCTCGTCCCTAGAGAGCCTCTTGGGTGGGATATCGGGCTTCTTGCCAAAGATCGGAGGACCCATCCCGACTCGTGCACCCCCCAGCTTCGCCATCCTCGCCGCCAACGCCGCCCTGCGCTGCCTTTCTTCCTCTGCTGGATCGGGCTCACCCTCCTCCTTCGGTTCCTCCTCGCCCGCCTCTTTGGGCTCCTCTTTCGCCTCCTCGGAAACGGTTTCCTCGGTCTCAGGTTTGGGATGCTTGACGTCGGCTTCTGCATCTTCGCCGTCAATTGGCGCAGCCCTGGGAACGACCGGAGGCGGCTTCCACTTGGGCTTGTCTCCAGTCGGTCTTGGAGGTGGGGCGCCGCCTCCACCGACAGGACCGCCGAAGGCAGTCTGACCTTGCAGCGCGGCCATGCGCTCCTTCAACGACAGCTTCCCGATGCTCTCCTTCGCATCCGTGGCGGACATTGCTGGGCCCTTGGCATCGTCGCTAGAAACGGAGTCGTGCTTGGGAGATGCGGGCGGGGATGCGGGTTTGGGCTGCCAGGCGATGTGCCCCGGCTTGGGACGAGGAACGGGGGCCGGGGCTGGAGCCGGGGCGGACCCGCCCTTGTTCTCGAAGGCGGCGATGCGGTCGCGCAGCGAGCCGATCTTCTTCGGCGGGGGGTCAGACATGGTGGGGAGGATGAGAGGGGTCGATGGTCAAGCTGGAGGAGACGGCGCGCGTAGCTGCTCGCGTCCGCAGTCACGGCGTCGCCGCGCGGTCGCTTCCCGGCGCGTCGATGCCTGAAGCGCCTCCCTCTCAGTTCCTCCCTCGGCTACATAATCGCAGACTGACCAACCTTGGCGGTGTCTTCTTCTCGGACGCAGCGACCAGCAGACTACGATGCTCTTGCATATTCTGGCAGCATCAGGTACTTCCCCCCAGCTCATTGATTGATCTATGTATGAACAGGATCTGCACAAAATGTCCCATAACTCCGGCCATTGTGTAGGCGTTGCCTTCACCGGCACGGGACTTTGCGGGTACAGCGCTGCGCGCGCGCAGCATCCGTGATTTTACCACACTCGACCAGCAGTATACACACCGCATCGCCGCCAGACTCCCAGGATTTCCCAGCGAACCTCCACAGAAGCGCAAATCATGGGGCGCGTCTCAGCCGCCGTCCTTCTATGGGGCTTGGCGACTCTCGCCCGTGCGACGCAGTCTTCCTCCATCCAGTACGATGCGGGGCTCTTCACGCCCTTTGGGGACCTCTCTGCTCTCTCTGCCTCGCAATACACAGTTCTTACCCACCCGGGATTTGCGTCGCACAGCGTGCGCATTAAGCAGTCGCACTTCTGTGATGAGAGTGTCCGGTGAGCCATGATCATCTCGTATGCAATAGACGCAGGCACTGATCTCATACTGTTGTCAGCGCATATACCGGCTACATCGATGTGGATGCTCGTCACCTTTTCTTCTACTTCTTTGAGAGCAGGCGGGACCCAGACACAGATCCCGTAGTGTTGTGGACAAACGGCGGTCCTGGTGGTTCGTCCACAATGGGACTATTCATGGAACTCGGTGAGAACCACATCCTATCCACCGATGCGAGGGTCTAATAAGGGATGCCGTACTTGACGGCTAGGCCCCTGTAGGATGGCCGGCCCAAACGCAACAGTACCATTCGAGTATTCATGGAACGAGCAGGCCAATATTTTCTCCATTGACCAGCCGGTTGACGTCGGGTTTTCGTATGCTGATTATGGAGAGCATGTGGTGCGGTTTTCCTCAATCTTTCCTATTTGAAGTGCATCTGACGCGGTACTCTAGGACACATCTGAAGAAGGCGGAAAAGACATTGCAGCGTTCATGGCCATCTTTTTTGAGCATTTCTCTCAGTTCAGAGGTCGTCCTTTCCACATGACGGGAGAGTCGTATGCGGTATGTATTACCCGTATCACTAGGATCCTTATCTCATGTTCGATGCAGGGTCGCTATCTTCCTGTCTATGCAGCGGCAGTGTATGATCAAAATACAGAGCTAGTCAAGGCAGGAATGTCCCCAATTAATCTCAGTTCCGTGATGATGGGTACCCGCCCCCTCCTTTATCTCATGTCATTCATATACTTAGTGGCTCACTCTGGTTGTTGATAGGAAATGGTGCAACAGACTTTTTCGAGATCGTTTGGGCGCTTTACGACATGCGATGCAAGACGCACAAGTTCCCAATGGTCGATACGATTTCGTGAGCACGATCTTCCTTTGCCTGAGTAATTCTGACTGGATCCCAGCGATTGCGCGGCGCTGAAGCAGCTTGTTACTCGTTGCAAGAAGTGGACGAAGTCGTCGTGTAACGACGTATACGACAAGCTCGCGTGCTCTTCTGCGTTTGACTACTGCTTCGACAATATAGGGATCCAGTTCTTCCAGAGTAGGTTCTCACGATATGCCCAGACATCGAGCTGACCGATCGCTGCTCTTCTCAGAGTACAACCCCTATGATGCGACCAGACCCTGGTGAGTCCGGACACGCACACATCGCTCCCCTCTGTCTGATGCGGACACAATCAGCGCAGGAAACCCTGAGGCAGACGTTTGAGGCAGACGTTTGCTACCCAGATGTGGCGCAAGTGTCAACCCAAAACGTCATTCCTCCTATGCTAACACGGCTTTTCAGAAACATCCGCGAGTTCCTATCCAGCGCGAAGACACAGGCACTCCTCGGAGTCGACTCGCATAAGACGAACTTCTCAACCCACAGTGCACTCGTGTCGGACGCCTTCGAACAAAGCGGAGACTATCACTCTTTCCGTGCGGACCACTACCTCGCCGCACTCCTCGAGCGCCACGTCCGCGTGCTTATCTACGTCGGCACCAACGACTGGATCGCCAGCTGGGTGAGACCCTCGCGTCTGGGTTTTGGTGATGCACTTGCTGATCGTCGGATAGGTTGGCAACGAGCGCATGACGTTCAAGCTCGAATGGACGCAGCAAGACGTTTATCAGACCGCGGGGAAGCACGACTGGTTCGTAGCCGGAATGCAGGGCCCGGCCGGATGGTGGCGCAAGGGTGGAGGGTTGACGTTCGCCACTGTGTATGGCGCGGGCCATCTCGTGCCATTCGACCAGCCAGAGCGAGCGCTGCATATGGCCAACCGCTGGCTCGCGGGAGAGGACCTCTGAGGACCTTGTGAAATGGCTTGTCATCGCGTCGTATGTACTATTACACCTCCAGCGGACTCCGTGTCCGGTTTCTTAACAAAGAGACGTTCGCGTCCCGAATATTCCGATTCCCGGACTCACATGGACGAGTCGTCCTGCCGAATCAGCGTCAAAGTGCTCTCCGAGCGCGGCTTGATAACACATCGCAAGTCCTTGAAGGCACTGCGAACCGGATAAGACCACCTGACAAGAAGGAGCGCCGGAGGGTTCTTACATTATGATATCCCCACGGACGCTCGGTTCAAACGGGATGGGCTCTCCGTCCTCGCCAAGAGGTCGAGAGATGACCAGGTTCTGCAAGACAAATGCCATGTAGATAAACGCTGACGCCTCTGCGAGATGGCGCCCTGGGCAACCGCTGCGAAGCAGTTGTGACAACGCGTCTTTCTGGAAACCTTGTCAGCACGCACCGTCGCCCTAGTCCGAACGAAACACTGCTAGGATCCATGATGTCGGGATCAATCTTTCCGTCTTTCAAGAAGCGTTCTGGCTTGAATGCGTCAGGATCTGGGTAGAGTTCCCGATTGTGGAGGATCGCCCTGCGAGAAAGCGCGCGGCATCAGCGCTGCGGTGAAAGTGAAGGACGTGAGGCTTAGAAATGCAAAGACGCACCACGCGTTCACAATCACGGCCGTGCCCTTTGCGATGAAGTAGCCCTTGTACTCGTCATCCTCCGTCGTGGCGCGGGGGAACCCCATGGGTGCGACGACGTGCCAGCGTCCAACTTCTCTCAAAATCGCATTCACATATGGGAGGTTCTCCCTGTCCGAGAAGGTCGGCAGTCGGGCTCCACCGACCACAGCGTCGAGCTCGGCGCGCGCCTTCTGTTGGACTTCTGGATGCAGTGCCATGGCCATGAAGAACGCGCTGATGATGCTATATGTCTGTGGAGGGCTGCGTCAGCGTAGAGGTTCAGCATGGAACTCCTTCTGCTCACCGTATCTATTCCAGCTAACGTGAAAAGTGATATTTCAATCAACGTGATTATCATTGAGCTTTGGGATGTTTCGCATACCAGAATATATCACCGCTCCCACACTCTTGCAAGACTCTTCTTCCCTCGCGGCGTCTTCCGGACTTAGGTGCGTCATATTTTCTATCATCAGGCTGACTGTGGACGGCTTCGCGCTTCCTTTTTCCTTCGGGCATCTTCAGCAAGTGCGAATTCTAGGAGACAATCGGCCTGCTTACAGTTGCCGCCTTTGCGTCCTCCCATGACTCGTTGCGCATCTTCTTAGCCCACATCCGAGCCTCTTCGAGAGCACGAAGAATCCCCACGCCAGGTAATGGAAGCCAGGTCGGAACGCGCGCAAGCGCGGGAAGTGCTTGGAAAACCATGGCAGAAATACTGACGAGGCGATGCACGTCCTGGACCGAGCGATTAGCGATGGTGATGTATTTGTCGTCTTCGGCGGCTACAGTAAGGCCATAGGTCGCTTCGACGATTGTCCCACCGATTGCACTGTTCGTATTCAGCATAGGCGTTGATCATACCGCGAGGCCGGCCCAACATCCCTGTACTCACTAGAGAATGTGCTCGGGGAGCCGATCGGGATCATCGAGCAAGCGCAGCACCAACCGACGCGCGCCCTCGATCAGAGCAGGGTGATATTTGGGGATGACACCCGGGTGAAACTGCTGCCAGATGATCCTGCGCTGTTTCCTCCATTCTGGCCCGTACTGAAGGAACGGTAGGCCCCACTCCCATCCGATCCTGCGCCGCCGCCGCCGAGACATGAATCAACACGGGGGTCAGCAGCAACAGAGACGAGGCGGCGTACAAGGTGGCCATATAAAGGTCGATCCTCGAAGAATATATGGTTGACCGTTTCTCGAACATTTCAATCGCCGTAGGGAGATCGTCTATGACGATTGCAGGCTGTCCAAGGATATTGAGGTAGATAAACTTCGAACCTGGGATCGGTTCACTTCTTCAGTGGCGCCGCACTCGTGTGCTAGATAGGATTTCTCACCGTGCTTTTTACACAAGTCGCGGTAGCCCTTCCAAGGCTCTTGCTTTGGAACGTCCAATAAATTGCCGATGACCGGTAGGGGGCGTGGCCCAGGGAGCCCACGACCGCAGAGTTGGTGTTGTCTCCGCCTCCAGTGATAGATAATGAAGGAGGTTATGACGACAACGAAAGCAACAGAGGAGTACAAAACGTCTGCCATGTCGTAGGCTGGAAATGATGAGAGATGGGGTTGGGTTTGGAGAGCTGCACATTTTAAGGCAGCGGCCGAGGTCCGGGGTCGGGCAACTAAGATTCATCCACCTGATACAATGCGCGTTCGGGGTCGCCCAAACAGCGGAGCGTTGCGTCCCTCATAACGCCGCGGCAAGAAATGACAGAACTTAACTCAAGCCTTGCCAGAAGAAGCTGAAGAGATAATGACGTGCACGTTTGAAGCCGCAGTCTACGGTTGATAAAGGTGGATGGACGCACCGTGAGAGACCGGTTGCCGATTCATGTTTTCATAAAAAGTCGCAGCGAACGGAGGACAGGAAAGTCCTTGGGTGCTTGCTGCAGTGGGTCTCGCCGGCCGGCGTTTAGTGTGTTGCCGCCACACCGCGACCCGATACTGATCTCGGGCTTGAACGGGTTACGGCGAACTTTTTCTGAAACCCGCCTATTACCTAGCGTGATCAGTGCAACTATTTCATAACGATAGGTCCTTCGGCTAGCCGTGTAAGGCCGTGTAGGCAGTGGTAGCTCGAGCTCGTACTACGCGCTGTCGGAGACTCAGAAAACACGTCGCGTCTGTATGCGCACGCGAAGCTCCGTTCAGACGTGTTGTATGCCTGATTTACGCGAGGTGCCCATCGTTATGAAAACAGCTGTATGGACCCGGCTGCAACGTGAAATCAGGCCCATGAGCAACCCGCGCCAGTGAGAGCAGCGCTCCGGTACTAGGCTCCGGACTGGGCGCTTCGCCGAATCAAATTCTGCACTCCGTGGAACCCAAGCGCTTATCTTGAACTTGAAGTGCTTAGCTCCTGGCAGTGGTCACACAACCGTGCCCTCAACGGTGTGGACCCCCGCCAACACCGGGTCATGTATACTGTCTTCTAGCTCATCGGCTCCGACGCCGCCACAGTCGGGGCCATCCTTCCACCCGGTGGAACCGTTTGCGCGGTGACAGTGTCCAGTTTGGTCGGCCTCGTACACTGCGTAGCCTATCCATCCACCCCGATATGTCACCTTATGAACCTCCGAAAATGGAGGCGCATTCGTTGAGACTAATAAGAGTGCCTGAAATGCACAATACAGATACGACGATCAGTGCGTCATGTCATTTTTTCTCCACGATGGCACAAATCTGACTTTGCTTGGCACCGAGGCTCCGATCAGGGATCTGCGCGCGCAAATGAACTCGTTGTGGGTCGTGATAGCTTTTTTCTCCAGCAAGTTCCGGCATCGGGTCACTTCAAGTGTCCATCGTGGCGTGTTCTTGTGGATGGCTCAAGTCGGAGAGACACTAACACCGAGTTTGTGCTGCATTCGAGCGAGCGTATAAAGTTCCATCTAGCCGTCGTGTTCTTCAACCTTCCCCAGTTTGTGAATCATGTGAGTGTTCGTCTGTGATCTGAGTATGAGTCGCCACTGAATGCAACATCGCCCTAGGACTAGCGTCGTACATGTTGCTCCCATGTCTACTACTAGGCTGAGCCGCAAGGCTGCACCGCCGGTGCGTCGAAGCAAGGATATTCAAGCCACAGACTGCCACAGCTAACATCATACGCCTTAGGCTCTCAACCCTCACCACGCCGAAATTCGATCCATAATCGCCGACGTCCTCGCCCGAAGCGACTTCCAGTGGGGCACCACATCTCCCAATGCTGATCTGCGCTCTGCCACGGCTGCCACAGCCAGCCTTTGGGACAACTGCGACTCTGTGGCAACCATCCAAGCCCTCGTCGACTGCGCCTGCTCGTACACCGAGGCCTCCTACGGCCATCTTTCATCCCAGCACCAACGCTTCGTTGCGCTCTACACCGCGTGCATCCTCTACATCGACGACCTCGGTGGCCAGCAGCTCGAACCAGTGTGCCAGTTCGCCAGCAGACTCGCCGGTGGACAGCCGCAGCTCACCCGCGCGCTTGAAACCCTCGCGGGGCTCCTCAAGGAGGTGCACACGCTATGGCCGGCCTACGGGGCGGATGCGATCATCAGCGGCACGCTGGACGCCGTCTCGGGCATGTATCTGGAGTATACGACCCAGGAGATGGAGCCGAACCCGATCGCTACTTGGTGGCCAATGTACCTCAGGACGAGAACTGGCATCAACGCTCCGTACATCCACTTCATGTTCATGAAAGGCTTTAGAGACACACCGGAGACGTACCTCCAGATTCTGCCGTAAGCAACTCATCACCTAGTCTTGGTATGGCGTGAACTAATGACCGACGTCGTCTGCAGTTACATGGAGCATTATATCGGATGTTGCAAGTATGTCACAGTTCTCCAGACCGCTAGTGCTCCGACTGACGATGACCCTTTCATGTTGTGCCGGCGTCGACAGCGATGTGTAGGTCACTACTTTCCGGCAGGTGGCGTGTTTTTCTCATCATGTCTCTCACTCCGACAGTCTCTCGTTCTACAAGGAGGAGCTCGCGGGAGAAACGAAGAACTACATCCATATCCGCGCACAGACGGAAGGTCGAACTGCCATAGAAGTGCTACGTCTTCTTGCTCAAGAGATACTGGAGAGCCATCGTCGGGTCAGTCTCGCATTCGCCAACGATGAGGAGCTGAGCGCGCTGTGGCTTCGCTATGTGGAGGTAACTTGTTTTTCAAGCCACACCTTACTCGCGCGCCATACTGAACAGCCACTAGAAATTCCTCGAGTTCCACGTCCATCAGCCACGCTACAAACTCGAGAAGCTGCTTCTCTAATCCCGTGGGTTTCCCTCAGCTTTTGATCTGGATTCACACGAATAGTAGTACTACACCAAGCTACATATATTCGTTTGTACTACTTTAGGTCTCTTCTGTGACAGACACAAGAGTATCTGCTTGAACCCAAGATATACATACACGAAATGGCACCCGGAGTATTGAAGGACTGAACAAGCAGAGCCTGTGCTCTCGAAAGACTCTCGACCGTCATTATTGCCGCCTCGGGTAAAACCCGCGTCAAACCGTGTTCTCTTGATAGATGCGTGCGCGTGCGGCCTCTGAGCGAGGGCTGATCACGCATCGGATGTCTTCGAAGTATCTGAGAGCACCACACATCGTCAGTCAGCATCACAGTCGTCTCCGTTGGGTATGGGTGCCTGGGCGACGCACAAGATGATCCCAGCAGACAGCTTAGGGTTGAGCGGAAGTGGCTTTCCATCCTCTCCGGGCGGCCGGGAGAGCACCAGGTTCTGCAACACGGACGCGACGTAGATGAACATGCTCGCCTCGGCGAAGTACCGTCCCGGACAAATGCTGAACACGCGTCAGGCACGCGGCGGTGCAGACGAGCGAAGTCGGCGCTCACCGTCTCCCGAGTCCGAATGCGATTTCCATGGGATCCATGACGTCAGGGTCGATTTTCCCGTCCTTCAAGAAGCGCTCGGGCTTGAAGGCTTCCGGCTCGGGAAACACGTCGGGATCGTGGAGGATCGCCCTGAAGGTCCAAGTGTCAGATCAAATGTACGGAAGAAAATGCGCACTGAGAGCAGAGGGTCTTACCAGACATTGACGTGAATAGCGATGCCCTTGGGAATGAAGCGGCCCTCGAACACGTCGTCCTCGGAGGCGGCATGCGGGAGGCCAAGCGGCCCGGAAACATGCCAACGCAGGACTTCCTTGACGATCGCATTCACGTATGGCAAGGCCTCACGATCTCCAAAGTCAGGGAGCCTGTTCTGGCCCACCACAGCGTCGATCTCCGCGTGCGCCTTCTCCTGCACCTCGGGATGAGCTGCGATGGCGGCGAAAAAGCCGTTGATGACCGAGAATGTCTGTACATGCCAACGTCAGTGTGACTAAGCGAGACGGGGTAATGCTCGGGCGCCCACCGTGTCGAATCCAGCTGGAATGATGCTTCAGCGGTAGTCCTGGGATGGAGCAGCGGCGAGCGACACACCTGAGTAGGCTGTCGCAGTGACGTCCTTGTAGATCGCTCTGTCTCGGTTGTAGATTTGCTGCCTGGTGCCATCTGGAACAAGTCCTCCATGAGACGGCTCGCAGTGCTGGGTTGAGCCTTTCCTCCCGCCTATGACGTTACAACGTAAGCCACAGCAGATCATATGCCCAGCTGGACTGATACGCACGATCTCCTCTTTCGCGGCCGCCCACGCGACTTCACGCATCTCCTTCACCCACACGCGCGTTTCTTCCATGAGCCGGAGGATGTTCGATCCTGGCAGCGGAACCCATGTAGGCAACGCTCCCAGGATAGGGAACGCCTGAAGCACCAACCCGGGGAGGCACCCGGCGAGCTGCACGGAATCCGTCGCACGGATACCGATATCGACGTACTTGTCGTCCTTCACCGCGATCTGGAGACCGTACGTCGCCTCGATTATCGTTGACGCGAGTGCGCTGTCGTGCCAGGTGGGATGCTCAGCCGAAGTGTCCGAGTATAGGAGACAGCGGGAGACGTACTAGCGAATATGCTCCACGATCCCCTCAGGGTTCTCGAGGAGGCGGACCAGGATGCGGCGAGCGCCGTCGCGCTGCGCAGGCTGGAACTGGGCGACGACCTTCGGGTGGAACTCTTGCCAGATCACCTTGCGCTGCGCCCGCCACTGGGCGTTGTTCCGAAGGAACGGCGCACTCCACCCCCACCCAAGGCTAAACGTCCACGGTTTCGCCCCCCGCAGATAACCGTCAGTGCGATGATGGACGTCGATGGATAAGGAATGCGCTCACAATCGGATCATATGCAGCTCGACTCGCGAGGAGTAGATTGCAGAGCGTTTCTCGAAGAGCTCCTTGGCGGTGGCGAGGTCGTCGATGACAAGGATGGACTGGCCAAGGGCGTTGAGGTACATCATCTTGGTGTCTGAGTACCCGATTAAACGGTCAGTCCTGTGTTTAATAGAGGCTCGAAACAAGGTAACTTACCCAGTTTCTGGCAGAAGGAGTGATAGAACTTCCAAGGTGCGACGCTTGGAATGTCGAACAAGTTACCAATGATCGGGAGAGGGCTGGGTCCCGGTGGGAGAGGGGTCCGTGAGATCGTTCCGCATACTTGGCTCTCTTCCGGAGTAGATGAACGATGAAGGTGACAACGACGAATGCCGGGAGCAACGCGCCGGGAAATCCGTAAAAGGACATTCTGGTCTCTTGTCAAATGTGAGGTGTAGGGGCAGGAGATGAGAGACTCGCTGCGCGCACTTTGGCTATATATACACCGTCTGTGCGCCGTTCAGGCTATGCCCATAATCAGTCTGTACTCTGGAATGAAAAGTTCTTCAATCACGCAAGGAAGGGCTTCGGATCTCACTCACTAGTTCGTGTTTGGACTCGACCTTGAGGCCCTCCATAGGCCCCGTGGTCTCTGTATGTACGCCGTGCACACGAAAACGGATCCAAAGAGACACCACTAGCCACATGCTCGCTGAAGAAGTAGATCACAGATGGCGACCCTACACTTCTCGCGTTCGTATGTATTCGATACGACCATCTCTTCTCTGACTGAGGCCAGGAGTTTAACGTCTGACTGTCTAAAACGAATTTCGTCACTCACTACGCAGTTACCAGGAGAGAAATGGTTCGTGGCGCCGACCGACACGAGGCTGCCATCGCTCGAGCTAGAGACCAGTGAATTCCCATGATTGCCCGATCCTTACACTAGCACGGACGGCTCTAGTGCGGCCAGCGTTTTCAGAACCACTCGAAAGGGTGCTAGCTTCGATCTTGGCCTACCAAACGAAGTTCTAGACTGTGGGTGTCATAAGTGATCCTGTGATATGATGGATCCGAGGCACATCTCACCTCGACTGATAAGTATTCAGAAAAGACCAGGTACGACCAGAACCTCTTCCGCGGCATGCGACACGGTTCGGGTGAGCGCTGTTCGACTGCGCACACCTCGATACTAAGGGACGAGGAGAGTATCTGCTTCGGTGTATACGTCAAAAGATGGTGTCAGACTCGAGGATCCGGGCTTACTGGGTTCGATCCAGGGGGCAAGTGTGCTTCTCGGTGACAGGTTGCATGTGGGCCAAAGGGGCTCGAGGCTTCACAAGGGCACCAGGAAGGGTTAGGGCGATCCGAGAGCTCGGCTACAGACTAGTGGTTATGTTTACGGGGCGACTCGACCACCAGAAGTCTGCGCGCCGCGATAGTCGTCAGAACTGGTTTGGGACTGGATAAAAACTTGCTCAGAATGTTCGAGAGATGGTGACAAAGTACCAACCATGACGTCGAGGGTCTTGGAGAGCATCTGGGGGTGGTCGTTACGGAACTGTGACGACCGATATTAGAGTCGGAGTTTCTGGTGATACCCCACGAAGACTCCGCGACCGCGAATCCGCCAAAGTGACCCCATGCTCTGCTCAAAAGTACTTGAGCAACTCGGCACTGATTGCGGCTTGCTGTACATTAGTCTTACCCAGGATGGGACCTGATGGGGCCGGCGGCGGAACGTCGGCTGAGAAAACACATGGTTTCTGCGTGGTACCAGCTCGAAGTTCGGGTGAGACGTAAGCACTCGCAGGCAGCTCAAAACGCCACCCCTCTGTGCCACTTAAGCGTTTCGGTGATCGGACGGGAATGTCAG
Organism: Epithele typhae; assembly: GCF_022376455.1. NCBI lineage: Eukaryota > Fungi > Basidiomycota > Agaricomycetes > Polyporales > Epitheliaceae > Epithele > Epithele typhae. The sequence goes on from NW_025954233.1 coordinate 269,445, forward strand.
GAGGAAAGTGTACACACCAACTGAGGTGTTTCAGACGGGGCAGTGACGTGGAGGCGCCGGGCGCTGGCAGGACCGGGCCACCGGATCGACGCTCCTCTTTCGGACATTTGCGTCTCGGCGGTGGCTGAGGCTGGTTGAGGCTGCCCCTTCCCGACCACTCCCGCCATGCTGCCTTCCTCCAGCACCACCACTTCCCTCCGACTTCTCTTTCCCTCACTAGTCTAATCTGATTTGCTCTCTGTCACGACCTACGCGCCACACACGTCCGTTTACGACCCAACGGTCCCCCACATCATGAGAGAGCTCTCGACCGCGTTCGCGGGTGTCGTGCGTGCTCTTACTACGAGAGCCGCAGCGGAGCAGGTGCGTAATTCTGGCGCGCCCTGTCGTTCTTTCTGAACCTAACCGTCGAGCCGGCTTCAGGGTGGTCTGCTCAGCGGCCAGGATCCAACTGCCGTCAACCTCAATGACCCGCTACGATTGTGGATTGTTCAGCTTGGTGGGTGGTTTCTCTCAAAAACGCCCTGTACTCTGGGACCGTGCAATCTTATCATCCGTGTCTTGTCTGAGTGTCTTCTTACAACCATTATGCCGTTCCTGTACGCGCGTCTTGTGTTCCATGGTCCTCGTAGAAGTCTAGCTGTGACAATGAGGAGGTTGGTCTGCACAGGTGCTGATATTGCGTCTAGGTGTTATTGTCATGACCACTCAGCTGCTCGCCCTCGGTCTTCGCAAAATCAGGCAGCCCAAGGTCATTGCCGAGGTCATTGGAGGCATTCTACTGGGTATGTTGTGCTAGCCCCCCTCCACCATCCTTATCTCATGGGCACCTACGCGTACAGGCCCCACCGCATTCGGACGCATCCCCGGCTTCACAGAGCACATCTTTCCCCAGGCCTCGCGCCCGTTTTTGTCACTCGTGGCCAACATCGGTCTCTGCCTCTTCCTCTTTTTGGTCGGCCTCGAGATCGACGCCCAGGTGATCAAGCGCAATGCTCGTCTGTCCGTAACGGTCGCGCTGGCCGGCATGGTCCTGCCCTTCGGTAAGTTTTCTGTCCTCTCCCGCGGCTCTCCCTTGTATAGATGTTGAGCGTGCGTGCCGAGCTCGTGCGGGACGGGCAAAATATTTGTTCCGCACGACTTCCACGTTTAGCGCGTGTATCCCGGGAGCCGATCGCTCGCGTGATCATCGCTGACCCGTTTCTTTACAGGCCTTGGAGCGGGTTTGGCCGTGCCTCTATATCATGAATTCATCGACCAGTCGGTGAAGTTCACGAACTTCATGCTGTTCACGGGCGTGGCGTACTCCATCACCGCATTCCCAGTTCTGTGTCGCATTCTTACAGAGCTCAAGCTTCTCGACACCACGGTCGGCATTGTTGTGCTTTCCGCGGGTGTGGGCAACGACATCATTGGTTGGACCCTTCTCGCACTTAGCGTCGCTCTGGTCAATGCTGGCTCGGGTCTTATGGCGCTCTGGATCCTCCTCGTTTGCGTCGGGTGGACACTGTTCCTCCTTTTCGTCGTAAGGCGTATATTGTACTGGGTCGCTCGCAAGACGGGATCTATCCGGGATGGTCCCAGCATGTTCTTCATGACGGTTGTAATCCTACTACTGTTCGGTTCCGCTTTCTTCACCGATATAATCGGGGTGAGTTTATTGTGTTGGATCTCAAAGGCCTTGTGAGCTGACACGAGTGTTAGGTGCACGCGATCTTCGGTGCATTCCTGGCGGGGATTATCGTTCCCAGAGAAGGAGGGCTGGCGATCGCCTTGACGGAGAAGTTGGAAGACATGGTCTCGATCATCTTCCTCCCGCTATACTTCACTCTCTCCGGTCTATCCACTGACCTTGGTCTTCTCAACAACGGTTCGTTAGATCACGTTTGACTTGGGGGGCAGATACTCACTTAGATTCAATGGTAGGCATCACCTGGGCTTACACCATTGCTATCTGTGCACTTGCCTACTTTGGCAAGTTCGGTGGCTGTACCGCCGCCGCTCGTTGGGCAGGGTTCACCTGGCGCGAAGCAGGAGCCATTGGGTCTCTCATGAGTTGCAAGGGGTGAGTTTATCAAGGATATAACTTTGGGGATGGTGGCTCACGTCCATCTCAGTCTCGTCGAACTCATTGTGCTCAACGTCGGCCTGTCTGCCGGCATTCTTTCGCAGCGGGTCTTCTCGATGTTTGTTCTGGAGGCGCTCCTCCTGACTTTCCTCACAACTCCTGCGGTGACTGTGTTCTACCCGCCTCACCTCCGGGTTCGTGCGGGTCCTGGTGGCGACCCCGACTGGCGTGCACAGAAGGAAACTCCTGAAGATGCCACATCTGCGTCCGAGACCGCCAAACGATCACAGGGGGACGATGACAGCAAGAAGACTCGTTTCACGGTCATCCTGGACAAGATTGAGCATCTCCCCGGCATGCTCTCTCTCACTCAACTCATTCTACCTTCGCCACCTCCATACAGTGATACCGATCCTCGCTCTGTGACTTCAGGATCTACTGTTGACGCATATAAGGATGGTGCAAGCCCTGAGCCCGTCTCCACGCCCATGTCTCTGGATGCGATCCGTCTCATCGAGCTTTCTGATCGCACGTCTGCTGTCATGAAGTCCTCCAACATCGATTCTCTAACCGCCTCGGACCCGCTCCTCGACATTTTCACCACTTTTGGGGCGCTCCATGGTGTCGATGTCTCCACCTCACTCTCCATCGTACCCTTCGACGACCTCGGCGCATCTGCCGCCGAGCGCGCTACCAGGCGGGAGTCTCAGCTCATCCTTGTCCCTTGGTTCCCCCCACATGTCTCCATCGACATCGGGCACGCCAACATGACGCACGCCAACGCCACAGCGAGCGGCTTCGGGGGCCACGGAGGCGGCGCCATGCCCACTCCTCGTTTGAGCAGCATTCAAAACCCCTTCGAGGCAATGTTCCGTGCGACGGCTGCAGGTGCAGAAGAACGCGACGGTCCCCTCATCCACGCCCAATTCGTCCGAGGCCTCTTCGCCGCAGCCAAGACCGACGTCGCTCTCTTCGTCGACCGCCACACGCCCGGAACGTCGGGCAAAGGCGCGGGCATGGGTGCCGCGATGGGTCGTGCGGGTCGCTACCGGCTGTTCGTTCCGTTCTTTGGCGGACCGGACGATCGCCTGGCACTCGACTTCGCGGTGCAGCTGTGCGCGAACCCCAAGATCAGCGCGACTGTGGTGCGCGTCACGAAGGCCGAGGACGCGGCGGACGCAGAAACCCGCGTGCAGAGCGAATCTCCAACGGAGAAGAACGAGGCCGTGAACACGGCGACGGTCGCATCGGTACGTTTTCTGGTCCTTCCCCGCCTTTGACGCCACCCGTTCTAACGTGCTCTGCAGGTTTTCCCGGACACCGTTTACGGCAACGCGACGACCCAAACACGCCTCCAGTCCGAGACCGCGGACAACATCGCCTGGACGAAGTACACTCGCAACGACGAGGCGGCCCTCGCACCCGCGCTCGCACGGATAACCTTCCTCGAGGCATCCACCGCGAAGCCGCTCCACCACGTCGTCGACGAGGCCACCCGCATGTGCGACCCGCATGCGAGCCCCGGGGTGTCTGCCCCACGCCTGCTCGTCCTCGCGGGACGGTCGCGGCGCATGGCCGTCGAGAACCACCACGCGGAGCTCAAGGCTCTCATCGAGGAGCACGGCGGCATCGTGAACGCGGTCAAGCGCACCGTCGGCGACGTCGCGACCGCGCTCGTCGTCGCGGGATGCGAGGCGAACCTGATCGTCTTCCAGGCCGCGCTCCCGTCCGACTAAGTAGTCTGCTTCCTTCCTGATGTGGACGATCGAGGAATACCCCTCACAATTACCCTTGCACATAATGATTGTTACGAAATTAGCATGTATACCCACACGATCCCCGACGATGACACGGCGCCGCATCGCACGACTAGTCCAACCACGCTGCCTTGGTAGTCTGCCCCCATCTGCTATTCCCATCATGTCGACTGTAGCACTAGTAGCACCGTGTCCTGCATGTAGGTACACGTCTTTGTACACGCCCAGTCCCTGGGCTATGCTTCATCTTGCATATATAGATCCCTGGATTCACTCCTAATTCCCACACATGTGAGCTATTGGCAAAGCGGCGTCGAGGAAGATGGTCGGGGCTTCATGTTCTCGCCCCAGGATTCGGCGAAGACGAGAAAGAGATGGATAGCACAACAGAGAGTACAGACGAGAGGAACCGGGAGAGCATCGACAGATAAGTAGGTAGTAGGTAGAGCAAAAGAACGGAAGGAGAGATACACAAAGAGCAACTCGACTACTCTTTGCTCTTCTTCTCCTTCTTTTCTTTCTTTTCTTTCTTCTCCTTCTTCTCCTTCTTCTCTTTCTTCGACTCTCCGCCCTACAGCAAGATCAGCAACACGCTTACGCAGACCACCCCGTTCGCCACAAACGTGAAGAAAGCTCACCTCCGTCGCTTCCTTCTCCTTCCGCTCCTTCTTCATCTCCTTCTTCAGCGCCTTCTTCTCCTCTTTGCTCAGCTTCACCTTCTTCCGCGGCGCGCTCTCCTCGCTCTCCTCGCCCCCGTCCCCGTCGACGTCCATGCCCGCCTCCTCGCTCTTCCGTTTCTTGTCCTTCTTCTCTTTCTTTTCCTTCTTCTCCTTCTTCTTCTTCGTTGGGGTCGTCTCCATCTCCACGTCCGCGAACGGCAGCGCGGCCTCCGTCTCCTTCTGCTTGCCCTTCGTGCTGACCTTCGCCTTGGGCGAGTCGACGTCCATCCCGTCCTCCTCGCCATCCGACTCCTCATCCTGGTCAAGCGCGAGTTGCTCGAACACCTTGCGCATCGCGTCCGCGTTCTTGGACGGGGGCTCGCCCGTCTCGAAGAACGCTAGGCGCTCCTCGACCTGCTGCTTGAGCGCCTCGCCGAACTTGGCCGTTGGGGTGTCTGCGACAGGAGCAGACGGAGTTAAGCAGATGATAACGGGGGTAAAGGGGCGGTCGCAAAGGCAGATTTGAAGCAGGGAGGAGGAAGTATGCGTAGAAACGACAACAGAGGGACGTACCCGAGTAGCAGTCGATGCGTGACGCTATTGAGCACTTGTTGGCAAGGAATCTTGATATGCGGCCCTTGTATTTCGGACCGGCGCGCCCAATGAAGGAGGAGTGGTAGATGAGACCGTACTGCAAAACAGTTAGCGAGGCCCGAGTGAGCACAAAAGTGACCGACGCACCTTGGGCGTGTTGCCCTTCGTCTTCAACGCACGGAACAGCGCCTTCTCCGCTCCCAGAATTTGCACCGTGCTCGCGGGGTACTTGCTGAGGTTCGTCAAGCTTCCCGCATGGCTGATGAGCCGCGCACCGACACGGTCGCCGAGGAGCGCGGTCAAACTGGGTGCGACGTCGTTCATCTTCTCGTGGAGGTACGTCTGGAGCTCCTTGCGGTACTCGGCGAGCGACACCACGCGGGTCGCGAACATGCCGACGTTGAGGATGTCGAACTCGGCGAGCGCGACGCCCATGCTCCCCCGCGCGGCGTCGAGGATGTTCTGCGCCCGGGTCTCGTCGTCGTCGAGGAGCGTTGCGAGCTCCGGGAGCTTGCTCTCGTCCAACGCCTCCTTCGCCCCGATGAACTGCACGACTTTCGCGTACTGGTAGTTGTCCGGCACGATCTTGACCAGTTCCGGGAAGTGGTAGCCGTACCACTCGCGGACGCGCATCGAGAACAGGTTCACATCTTTGTCGAGCTGGTCGAGGAGCGAGATGGCCTGGATGATCATGTTGTCGATCCGGTTGACGTTGAACTTGAGCTTCGCACGCGAGTATGCGTGGCCGAGACCGAGCTGCGCCTTGGTGAGGTCGGTGTCGTGCATGCCCTTGAGGAGGCGCGCAGCGTGCTCGCGGATGCCGCGGAGGATGTCGGTCGCGACCTCCTTGGAGGCGCAGTTTATGCCCATTTCGTCCTTGAGCACCGCGGCGAGCATGGAGTTCGCGGCGAGGACGACGGAAGAGCCCTTCTTGGAGGGTTTCGATAGATTGAGCTCGAGCACGGAGCGGAGGTAGTCGTTAATTGTGTCTGTGGCACTGTGAGGCTAGTGCTTGGAGGCGAGAGAGTGGGAGACGTACTCTCGGAAATGTCGTTCATGTTCTCCAGCGCATGTGCGGCATCTTTGAAGGGCGCAAAGCTCGACAGGGAGACCATCTTTGAGAATTTTGAGAAGTCGTCTATCGACGCCTGGACGGCCTTGTCGAGTGCGCCGGTGACATCGTGCAGCTTGACCTCGAAGATGGCGTAGCCGGAGGACGTCTCGAAGAGCGCATGGGTACAAGCCGCCATGGTGGGATTTTTTGCCGCACAGAGCGCCCCCGGTGAGACTGGCAGCTGGGAGGGGGGACAAGGGCGAGGAAAGCAGCGAGCACGACGTCGAGCACGGCGAGCACCAAAATCCACGCCGTAAACTTTTGCCGCACGTGACTATGAAGGCGTCTAACAACACTCGAGCGTTTATGCGATGGACTCCGACGGGGCATTTTCAACCTGGACCGCCGCCTCAAAATCCGTGTTTCTTCCATCGCTCTATGGCTACTCCCTCGCGTGCTTTCACCTGTCCTGAACAATGTCTTGGTACTCGTTGGCTGTGCCCTATTGGTTATTCTCCCCTGCCATGAACATCTCACATCTCACAAAAGCTCGAACTCTCCATTCTTCCGTCTCGCACGATCGGTTTTTGGTCAAGTCTGTATCACAAAGTTCCGAAGACTCTGAGGACGTGCACTATACCCGCGAGCTTGCCAAATCTCTCTCCATCCTGCCTTTACCCATTCGAACGAAGCCCTACCATGCCCTAGGTGCTTGCAGGGGCTGAATCTCGTCCCCCAGCTCGCCAGGAAGAGTGTGGGCTGGGGCGTGGCTGATGCCCTCCATGCTGGCACGCGATCTCCGACCGTCGCGGCGCCTGGTCAGCTCCTCTACACAGTTCCCGAGCACAACCATTCAGGCATGTCCGTCCCGATCCGCAGTCTACACCCCCGTTCTCATGCGTTAACCCGATAGCGAGCTATAACGGTCTACCGCGCTCAGCGGGCGCGTACGATCCACCGCTCGGTACCTATCCAACGTACACTGGGTTCGCTGCCCTGTGGACATGCGAGGGCCACGGCAATGCCTCCCAGAGACGCGTGTCAAACAAGCTATCGCGACGACCCGGTGTGTCCCTTGAACATACCCATCTTTTACGACCCGCACCCCTACACTCGCCATGTGCAATGCATATCGCATCGTATCGTGCGCACCCCTCCCGGCGTCCTCGCCTCGTTCCACATCAGAACCCACGTTCCGGCCCTTTGCTCATGTGCCCTCCGCAGAAGCCAGAACTCCCCCTACCCCGCGCCTCGCCCCCCAGCCCGTTCCACGCCTCAGCTTACGGCCGACGCCACATCAACCTTCCCTCAGCTAAGCGCCGTGCACGCCGAGCCTCGTCCCTCGCAGTCGTCACAGGCTGTCGGAGGCCCAGCGCCATCCTTGCCTGCGATTGGGCGACGGACCTCCACGCCCTGCAGCATCGGCAGCCGGGTGCACTACCCGGGAACGCACCCTTCCGTCGCTCGCCCGTGGGTGGTCTGCCTGGACGTCGGCTTCGAGGACGCGGTCTGGGCTGGGCGCGTGCATTGACACTTACGGGCGCCGGCGGATGAGGAGAACAAGGTGCGTCAGCGCGATGCGGTTCGAGCTGATGTGTTCCTTGGAGTAGGCCATGCAGCATGCAGCACAGGCGTCCGTGTCCCGTATATTCATGGACGTCCTCCCAGAACCACCGACTCACAGGCTCTGCGAGCGGCTTGACACCACGGGCTGTCCGCGCCAACTGGCCCAACACCCGCCTCCGGGCCCGCACCACCGATATGCATCGTACGCTGACGCCCGACTCGTCGCCGGTCCTTCTACCAGAAGCATCCCTCGCAGGCGTTGCGGTCGAGACGTCCAGGACACCGGTTCCGTCCTCCGGACACGCGCGTCCAGGCGGATGCACACGAGGGTCGACGGAGCGCCCGTCTCGAAGCGGCGGCGACGGCGGAGGCGGAGGCGGAGGCGGAGGCGGAGGCGGAGGTTGTAGCTGATGAAGGGCTCCTGGGCCGTTCGGAATCGCTTCGCGGGCGGTGAATTCCTTCATTGGGATTGGGTTTTGGAATGAGGGTTTGGAGTTTGGAGTTGGAGCTTGGAGAGTTGGAGGTCGGAAGGAAGGCGGAGGCGGGTGCGTGACTCTGGTGCTGTGCGTTCGCGGAGGTCAGGTGGGCTGCAGGCTGGGACGCGGTGGGCTGCAGCTTGGATGGCACGGTGGTGGACGGTGCGGCAACGCCTGTGCTGCGTGGACGAGCGCGGATCGTCCGAGAGCAGCGCCCGGCTCGTTCGAGAGTTGGCGACGCTCGTCGGCGGACTTGGGGATGCCAAACTCGATACGTCTTGCGGTATGCCACTGTGTAATCGCCCTCTTTCAAAATCGCGCAAACCATTCTAGATTGTATTGGGAACGGAGGTGGGGTGAACGTGGCAGCGCTTGAGTTTGGGCATCATCTCCCATTTGAACCGGAGGAAATCCTGTTACGGTATTGAACGTCACGCTGATGCTGTTGAGTGCAATCCGATCCCATATCACGCAATTAACAACGTCGATGAACCGCATCACTGTTATGCAGCGACTCTACGGTAGTAGAATGGAGAAATGTAGACTTCCATCATCCGAAGCAGGAATTGTTTTGTGGAATCAAATATGCGTCGTATAGACTCATGCGTCCAAAGAACTGCCGGAAATCGAGGAAACCTCTCAGCGGCTGGATTTGCGTGTTCACGGGAACCGATACTCGATGTAGACGTACGTGTTGAACCACATCTAGACACAGAGCGCTCCGATAATGTGGTCGCAGTCTGGAGGCGCTGTAAACCGGACCCCGCATATACGGCCCGATGTTGACAGGAAGCTGCGCTTCGAGACGCACATTACATCCTGTGCAGTTGAACATGATATCGCGAGGACGCGTGCTAATCTATCCCACGGTGTAATGCCGGGGATGAACGCCTTCTTCGCTGCGCAGAGGGAGGGAGCTCGAGTCGCCGTCCGGATGACCGGGGCACTCTCCCGGCCAGTGCAGCCCAAACTGTTCAGCGCGGAGTGACATCAGGGACACCTCGGTTTACCGGCCTTCGCCGTATGAAACCGTCTATGATGAAGCGGGTTCTTCGCAGTAGCCTTCGAATCCGCGACCTTACGAGTTCGCATCGAGTTCGGGCGCTTCATGTGTCATGTCGCGCCACAAAGTAGATCATGAGACCAGCTGTTTCGGGGATGTTTGGATGGGACTGCGCGAGGCGTGTATGGGTGCGAGGGGAGGGCGCAGAGGCCAATGGACCCATACGGGACAACAGGAGACAACAGGCTGGAAGCACACGTGACGGTGCGGGGAGGGGCGGGCCGGGCGGCTGAGAGCTCGAGCTCGGTCGAGGGCTCGGACGCCTCGTGTCGGGGGCGTGTCGGGGGGTTGGGTGCAGCCCCCATCGGCCGTTCCGCTCTTCTTTCGTCCGCTCACCCGCTGGCATCAACCGCCTCCTTGTGAGGGGCCCTCTCGGTCCATATCTGCCCTGGCAGCCCGACTGAAGGGCCCGTGCTGCTCTGCACCGTCCACGACCTCCGCCACGACCTCTTTCAGTGAGTCCTTCTCCCGTCTGGCTTCTCCCTCTTCCTGCTCCCTCCACGTCTATATCTACCTCCGGGGCACCGCTCATCTCCTCCTCCACCTCCCTTGCCGCAGCGATCGCCACGTCCTTTAAGTTCCCGCTCTGGAACTCGCCCACAGTCCACTCGGGACCTTCTTCTAGCCCACCACGACTCTCTTCAATTACGTCCCCCGGCTCTTCACCGCCACCATGGACTTTATGAGGAAGATCCCTGGGGTGTCCACTCCGACAGCTCCCAAGTTTCGCCCGCTTGCTCTCCCAGGAGACCCGGTCCCACCGCTCAGCGCAGGCTGGTCGTCGTCGTCGTCTAGTGAGGGCTCCAGTTCCCCGTGCCCCTCCACCCCCTCTGTGGGCTCTCCCCCCTACTCCGTTCGCGCCCTCTCTCGCTCTTCCGCCTCTTCTGGCTACGCTTCACGGCCCAACACCCCCGTACACACAAGCATCGCATCTCGCATGATGACTCCCGATCCTGACTTGTACAAGTCTCGCATGCGGCGACCCTCGAGCACACAACCCCCAGTGGAGATCCAAAACCCAACGCCGCATCGGGCATGGGTGCCGATACCTTTCGAGACTCCGAAACCGCGCCCGGCTGGGGATGGGCAGACAGGGAAGCCCTTGAAGGGCATCCTCAAGAAGCGCCGTGAGTCCTTTATCTCACCCACCGCCCTGATCCATGCATATATACACCTCCGGACCTAAGCTCACATCCCATCGATAGCCGGTCCTCCCATCGACGTTCCCACTGTACCCATGCACTCCTCAACCTCATCTGCAAGCTCGATCTCGCCACCGCCCAGCGCGATGCGGCCTCCTCACTCCTCCTCGCCTCACGCACTCCGCTCGACGCACTCCGTGTCGCGGAATACCTCACGATCAACAAACTCGGCCTCGCCCTACCCTGCGCCACGCGGGTCTACCCCCGCGCCACTCGCTCTCCACTGGCTGCTCCTCCCCGACACGCTGGGCGTCGTCGGCAAGCAGGTCGTCTACGACTTCGCGCAGGACGTCTCGTCGTTGAAAATCGTGGACGTCTCGCGCGGCGCACGCCAAAAGCTCCACACGGACGAAGTCGACCGGTACCTCGACAAGGCCGCCTGCCAGGCGCAGCAGCTCACCGAGATGCAGATCCGGTGCGACACCTTCCCCGGAGCGACGATCACAATCAAGGCGAGCAACGGGAAGAACATCCGTTGCAGCGACGTGTTCGACCAGCTCTATCAATGGCTGGACCACAAGTGCAACCTAGAGGAGCGCGACGAGTGGGTCGAGACCCCTGAGCAGGCGCGAGAGTGCATCGACGCATTCCTGGCGCGCTGCAAAGTGAGCACGCGTCACTGCGAGCGCGCGGAGTGGCTGCACGGGATGCGCCGCGTCGACCTCTTCAAGGGCAAGCCGTGGTTCCGCGGGCTGAAACGCGGCGTGCCGGCCTCGGGCAAGGACGAGCCGTCGTTGTTCTGGGTCGTGGACGTCGGCGACAAGCCGAACGTCTGAATTATGCATCTTTTATATCCCCTTATGGCGAGCATCGTCTCTGGTTCGTGCGCACTCGCTGTTGCTGATCAGTACTTGTCGGACAGAATGCTTAATTGTATTGGGCCAAGTCTCGTCTGCGACCTCCACCCCACTCCCCGCCGCCCACATCCGTCCCAACTGTAGTCCTCCATCCTCCGTCTCCGCGATCCCCCTCGTAACTATCGTGCCCTCCTCCGCCTGGCGACCCCCACATGAGCTCCCCTCGATCCCACCCCACATCATCCTTGTACCAACACCCATCCTTCACTTGATTCATCGCATCCTCATGCATTCCCCGCATTCACATCACACATCCCCTCGCATCACTCGCATCTTGCTTTGCACTTGCTAAGCACACCTTCGTTGCCATCCCCGCTTGTTGTCGCCATCTGTTCTTGTACCGTGGACCGCAGTGTTGTACACATGTAGGTATGCATACCCCCTCTTTCCTGGCCCCGACCCGCAGCTGCGGCGCTCGAGTTGAATCCCGATCGCCGCAGATCGGTCGAGTCCTCGCGCTACCACTGTTGTACTACTACCTCTCCACCCACGCCTCGTGTCCTCCATTTACACCGTCTTTGCCCATCGTTCGCCCCGCAGCGTGCTACGGTACCGGTATCCAATGCAATCCGATTGAATGGGCAGCGCCACGCTCTCGTACCTTTTCGCAGACCGACGCGTCCGCATCCGCGCCCCCGCATCTGCGGTGGATCATCGCCCGCGCATCGTCGTTGTTCGACTTCGACGACCGGCTCGAGACTCTCGAGTCACGGTGCGCATCGTGCGTCATCACTGCGTCAGCAGCTGGCGTCCTGTGCGGTTCAGAGTTCTCGGCTCGCAGAGGCGTCGAGTAGCGACGTCCTCTCCGCGCGGATTCTCCGACGGGGATCGGAAGTAAGGCGCAACAGTCGTGCCGCATGGGGCGACGGGATCTACTGTCCTGCACGGACGGCCGTTCGGATTCGAATCGGGCCTCCCGGTCCAGCCTCCAGAGCTTGGAGAGAGAGACCGAGCCCAGCCCCCCTGCAGTACCCACGGCAGACCGTGAACCGCATAGACCAGGGCACAGACCCGCAGGGCTCGGAACCCTCTCGTCGTCTCCGTCTCGCCCCTCGCCCATCGATTGCCGCCTGCGGGGGTAGCGGTGGCGAGGCTCTCCCCGAGCCCCTCCCTGGGCACCCCCCACCCCGTGGACGCGGTCGCGCGGAGAGGACGAGCCGCGGAGGGCCATGTGAGCGCGGGCGTGTGTGTGACGGGCTCCGAGTCGCCACGCGTGCCCCGCGCCGCTGCCCACTGTGTGCTGCGTTCAATTCGGTGTGCCACTGTGTGCCAGGGCACGGAACACCCGAGGGCGTGACGCGGGCGTGGAACACGGGAACCAGAGGCCTGAAGGGTCGCTGCGCTCCTCGGGAACCCTGCGCGCTGCGGCGGTGGGCAGCCTTGGCGGCGGTCGCGGACGAGGGGCATGGGACGGCGTCGTGGCGCGCGGACGGGGCACGAGGCGGCCAGCCGGGGACCGGGATCGCCTTCGAGCACCTTCTACGACCTCCCCTCGTGGTGGACGCGGGAGGGTGGAGCGGAGCCTCCTGCTCTGCCGCCCTTCTGAACGAGGACTCAAAAGGGCATAGGAACGGTCCGAAATCGTGATTGAGGCGGCGCCAGACCCCAACGAAACCGGTCAGGGTCGCGATGCTATGGAGGCACTGGCCGGTCTCGGTGGGCGACAGTGGATGGACGTGACGGATCGAGCGGGCGGGGTGGGCACGCCGCGCGCCGGGGGCGGGGGCGATCCTGCCTCGCGGGGCTCGCTGGTCCTGGCCGAAGCCTGGCGATCTGCACGCACGGGGCCCGCGCGGAGCAGCCTCCGCGCGACCGGAGAGCAGGGCACGAACGCAGAGCCCGCGACCCGCGCCTGGGCTCCGACTCCCGAGCTGCGTGTCCCCCCGATCCCATCCGAGAAGCGCGACAAAGTCTATTACTCACTCGCGACGGTACGGATGCCAGAAGGGTGCGGGGTGCGCGCGATCGTGCTTCGTCCGACTCCAGCTCCGATGTGGATCCTGCCTGGGATCGGGACGAAGGGTCTGCAGTGACTTGAAGTGGCGGCGTGGCGTGAGGGAGAAGCAGAGGATGCAGATAAGAGACCGTTTGGACTGTGTATGCGCAGGGATGTGGTCTGGATTGGTCGAAGGGGGAGGGGCGAGGCAGTCGGTATTGACGCTAACAAGAAGTGTCAGAGGGGGCGGAAATGATCCAACCTGGACAAGATCCAGCACGCACCTGGATCGTCACCGTTCGAGCCAGAGTAGTGCCCGATGATTCTTCGAAGTCCGGTTGTCCTTGGATTGTTGTCTCACGCCAGTTGCACGCCAGCATCCTCTGTAAGCGACGGATTTCGGATAAAACTCCAAGGCAATAGAGTTTTTGAGACTATGTAACTTACGCTCGGTGTGCGTTGGCTATGTCGAGGTCCGAAAACTGGAAGTTGGTGAACGTTTGAAATCGGCGCGGCGGAGTGGGTGACAAACAGTCACGACGTCACGTGAGTGTGATATCTCGTATCCTAGGCAGTTTGATCGTCACGCTATGCCACTGACCTTCATCCAGCCCACCGCGGCACGCTCTATCCTTGCCTGAATACAGTTCCGACCACCAAGAAGAGAGCCTTACAAGCTCTCTCTCTCAGGATATTTGAATCATCATAGAAGGCGGGTGACTAGGAGTCCGTTACAATCGGGTGTCTGCTTTCAAATGACACTCCAACTGGACAAAAGGTCGGCACCTCGAAATTATCATCATTCAGCCCGTTCGGATTCACTTCAGCAACGCATTCGAGATATATGACCTTTAACTTTATGCCTTCCATGCCGTCGATGCCAACGCATTGATCATGATCACAATTGTGTAGTAGTCGATAGCTACCAGCACTTATTGGATCCGCTACTGGTATGCTCTCTTGTGTTGTTGAGCTTGATACGCTGTCCAATCTAATTGATTTTAGGTATTTGGCCTTGAATACCGTATCCCAGACTGCGCCTTCCTGAGCTTCAAACTGCTGAAGAAGTCGATTCTGATTTCGACTTTCATGTTGAAGCTGAAAGTAGTTTGTAGACGGGGCTTCGACGCTGGCTAGAATCGCATTGGGCGTCGCACTCCATCAAGACGTGGGCCCACCGCTTCCTACATAGGCGGTTGACTACAGTAAGGCCATGCACTCGCCAACGTCCTTGGCTTGTGCGTTCATTCCAGACTGAGTCTCTTGCCTCACCAATTCATAGATTCGCAATGGACTGCATCGCACACCGCCGTAAAGTCGTCTCGATGACTACCCTTCTCTCGATATGACCACCCCTGACATTTGAACGACCAATCATTTCCTTACTGACTCGATGTTTTCAGACGCTTGCGCTGTGGCCGCAGCGATAACCGGGTGGCGCGTGGATTTTCGTCGCTTTACACGCCTTTGACAACTTCAGCGACCAAAGTTTCCTCATGAAGCTTCGTCTTAGGAGTTTGCTGTCGTTTATTCAGTTGATACACCGTGTATGTGATCCCCAAATTCAGCTGAAGGTCGTTTTGACACTTCGTTCTTGCTAGTAACTTTACAGACTTGACATGACCAGATTTGCGTCCTCACGGTTCAATCCAGCGGGGGCCGGTGACGAAAGGTCTACCTGTAAGCGATATTACTGCGGCAGGAGAAGTTCATTGACCCTCGGCCCCCTTTCCCTGCAACTCTTTCCAGACGATATGGTTGGTCGTGGTGTCAACTGCATAAGGCACTGAAGGTGCCGTACCTGCGCGCATCCTCCTAACAAGGCCTCCATACTGATGGAGACGGCGTCAAGCGTCACTCCTTCTGCCAGGTGGGTATCCGGCGTGTGTCAGGGCCGGGTATGTGAAATCACTCGATGACAACGGATATGCCACAGCTAAAATGAACGGGGGCCGATGTGGTGGCAGGCGCCACAGGTCGAATGCATTGAAGGAGCGAGTGCCGGCATTCAAGCTCTCGTAACCACATAATGAAAGGTACCGTCTCACCGGACTTCCCTGGCATTCGTGCGTCGAGTCGGCGGGTTTAGGGGGCCGGTAAGGTGCCACGTCCACGCCTGTGACTTCCCTTGATGTCGACTCGGGTTTTCAGACACGGATGTTTTCGTCAAGTATACTTTGCTTCAAACCGGGCAGAAGACCTTGCTTCGACGGGGTGCGCAATTGTTTCCCGTAAGTCTACGAGATCCCACGCTCTAGTAAGCTACTGACTTCTTCAATCTCATCATCGTCACATTAGCGAGAAATTTTAGCATCACGATGTTCGGAGCGCCGGAGCTCGTCTGTCGGATATTCCATTCGTGGCAATCCGGAAGTAACCTCCAGTACAACCATCCTAACTCTCCGGTTCGTTCCACTGGTCACAAACTGAAAACACAGTGTCACACAAACACAGGTGGAACAATGTCCGGATGCTGTAACCAATGTTGTATTCGGCTCAGGTTGCTTTACCGGGGAGGCACGAGCCATTGAAGCCTCTCTTGGAGAGAGTCAGCCCAGTAAGTCGTTCGCGGTTCATCCACTCCGTCGTTTTACGTTACTCAGCCAGCGTTCGCGCCACAGCAGGAGTTCTAGCGTGGTTTCCATGCCGCGCGATCCTAGGTTCTGCAATCTGGAGGACTCAGCGTAGCCGGCGGTCCAGTCAGGCCCACACACCCACTTGGCGCTCCAGCGAGAGATAGGGAAGACGTGTCCGAACGAGCGCGGGACGCCACATGAATCGACGCAGAAGGGGGGCCCGCAGTGGACCTCGCCTCCTCGCTTGTCACAGGGACTCGCCGGACCTCGCGCGAGGCTCTCGCCGCATCGGGTCGCTTTCCGTCGACACGCCCGGCATTTGCAGGGGATCAGGCGCGAGGCCTTCTGTTCGCGAACCCGACTCTCGCTACAAGCCCTCACCGGAACTTGGCCCCCGCGAAAACCCGAGTTCCCTGCCAGCCGCGACACCGGCGCGCGCGGAGCACTGCCAACGCGTCGCCTGCCCGGCCGTGTGCGAGGAGCTTATGCTTATGGCGGCCTGCCGACGCGGGCTACTTGCATTCGCTTGCGGGGTGTGGCTCCCTTCGCCGTGCGGCGGGGATGCCCACGAGGCATCCGGCGTCGCTCGCAGCGGCGAAGCAGAGCAAAGGCGAAGCATTCTGTCTCCAGCGCACGAATGCGCTCCACAGCGGCCCCTACCTCTCTACCGCAACCAGGGTGCGTGATTGTGGAGGCCCGAGACCGTTCTGCGCGCTGACATCGCGCACGCGCCCCGGATAGGGCTCGACGAGCGTACCGGCCGCGCGGGCTCGGGCTGCCTTTGCGGCGTGCGTTCTGCAGGCGATGTCCGCACATCCTCGACTCCGACGCGGCGGGACGGCGAAGGGGGAATCACCAGAGCCGCCGCCGAGCAGACCGAGACACACGTCCCCGCCAGAGGTAAGTCGCGTTCTCTTCGGGGGAAACCACGGCAGGCACGGTGGACGTGGCAGGCGGTTCTGGTCGAGGCGCCCGGCGTTCGCAGGGCTCTGGCGCCGCAGCCGTGCGTGCGAGTGCGGGAAGGGCGCGCGCGAATTCCAGCGACGGCTTTTCCAGGACGTGGCTGCCCGTCGTGTGGTCGTGCGGGCGGTCAGTCAGTGATAGAGCCCATTCTCTGAGTCAGCGCAGCGTCCGGGGGAGGGATACGCCTACTGTTCAGGGTCTGCGACCCTGACCTGCGCTTCCTGCGCCGGTGCTCGATGGAGAACGCTCTCCCCGGCGGCTGTCGCAAGGCTAGCAGCCGCCGTGCTCAGTGGGTCACGCAGCTCGCCACCCTCAACAAGCTCGAGAGTGCACACTGTCGCGGCATGTCGCGACGGTGTGCACCCCCGGCGATTCTTCGCGAGTCCGCCCACCGGCATCCAGCGTCGGCGTCCACGCGGGCACCTTCTCCTCCTCGATGCGCGTTTCGCTGAGCTGCGCGCACCCGCGGCCTCAGTGCTCACGCCCGTCTTCTGCGCGACATGGAGACAACGGCGGCCCCGGCGGGCTTCGCCCATTCAGTCCCGCCGGCGCTGGGCTCAGCCTCCTTGGACTCCGCGGGAGCTCCGCATGCCGCGTTTCGTCGCCGCGTGTATCGGGCCTCATGGATCATGCCTCACGCCTGCCCCTCGCTCGATGCGTCGTGCCGTCGAGGGGCTGGCGGATGCCGCAGATCCCGAGTGCGGGGAAGTGACGCGCTCACGGGCGACAGACACCAAGCCCCTCGCGACCAGTCAGCTGCGCTAGTGGCAGCAGCGCCCCCGCCGCTCGCTTGCATCTTAGTTGCCTTTTCCAAGGCCCGCACCCGCGGATCTGCTGGGCGCACCCCGCAGCGTTGGCGTCATCGCGCCAGCTCCGGGTTGCATTGTCTGTGCGCAGCGCGCCTGGTCGTGGCACTGGCAGGTGCCGCGCGTGCGTGATGGCAGCAGCAGAGACCCGCGTAGAGGTAGAGCACCCGGGTTCGACGCCACCACGATCAGAACGTGGCGCAGAAGTGCCGGTGGACGCTTATGCGCGCCGCCTTGAACTCCGGAGGGACCTCTCCTCCACCGTTCGCGTCCAACGTCGTCTTCGGCCTCTCCGTCCTCTCCTGAGGCCGGCGCCCCGCGGCGCAGGGCTCGCGCACGGACCGCCCGGCCCACACAGCGTGCAGCAGCGCGAGGCCCGTGACCCACGCACCGCGGCGGCCCTCGGGATGCGCGACGGGAAATCGTTGCGCGCAGCGGAGAAGGGTCTCGCGGGCGGGGAATCGCCGCCCCGCGCGCAGGAGGCCCCGACGCGCCGACGCGCCGTCGCGCACGGCGCCCGGCCACCGCCAATCGGAGCGTATGTGGTTCGCGGTTCTTTCGCTCTGCTGCCTTCCGCCCAGGCTGGCCGCGCGAGACCGCGCGGGGTGTGCAGGCGAGCGAGGAAACGCTACTGCTCGACAGGGCGACGAGGATCCGTCCGTGGCCCGTGGTCCCGTGGTCGCTACGGAAGGGCTTCAAGCTGGCCGCCCCTCCGGCAGCCGGCGTCCAGACTGAACGGCTGACGGCGAACCGAGCCCGCCCCGCGGCCCCAGCACTGAGGAGAGGCCGGCCGACCTTATCGCCCGCGAGGCGACATTGACGACGCCGGACGAGGACGACGCCCGCCGCCCGGAAAGCCTCGCGCCCCCGCCGCGCCCAAGTACTGCCCGGCGCCGCCGCGACCCATATTCCGCTAGTCTCGGACCCGCACCGCCAGGGCGCGCCACGGCGGCGCACGCGCCCACACGGCCCGCCGCGATCCGAATCTCGGCGCAGCCGCCCACGCCCACGCAGCGGACGCGATTCGAAGGCCGCAGAGCACTGAGGGAGTGCTTACGCGGTACGTACGTACGTACGCACGCACGTCGAGGGCGCGCGCCTCCCGCGCCCGTTCTCTGCTCGCCCTGCCGTTCTAGCGTGGTCGGGGCCCCCTTCCGTCAGAACCGGCGCGGAGGCGATCTTGACGCATTGCGCGGCAGAAGGCCTGCGCTGGGTCCGGCGAGGCGCACCGCACGGACGAGCCGCGACCGTGGAGGGCGCCGCGCCGCGCCGACTCCCACTGCTGCAGCTGGTGCCTGCCAGGCGGAGGCATATTGCGCTGTACGTCTGCGCGGGCGAGTGGGCGCGGCTCGGCCATCCACCGGATGTGCAGCGCGCGGCACGGCTCGCCGCGGCCTGGGACACCGGAGGGTGCTGCACTGCTAAGTTCTAACTTATTCCCCGTGCCACTGTCAGCGAGAGTTTCGCTCGGACTCCGGCGGGTAAAGCGTCGCGCCGGCCTTCCAGTTGGACAGATGGGAAGGGCGCGCGCGCGCGTCGGGCGCCTGCGCGCGAGCCTCCGGAGCCTGGGTGCGGCTCGCGAAGGCGGCGGAGGAGGAGAAGGAAGCAGAAGTACTGGCACGCTGAGGGGCGAGAACAGAACAGGACGTCGCGCAGAAGGGAGCCGCCGGAGGCAACGCGCTTCGGGCAGGCACCCCCACCCCGCTCGCGGTCCCCGATACCGCACACTCTGCGCGCCTGGGACGAGGCCCGCTGACCGAGGTGCGCAGGGCCTTCGCGGGTTCCGTGCGCGAGGGCCGTGCTCGATTCGGGCCTCCGCTCCCCAGGCTCGCCGCGCGCACGCTGAGAACGTGGTGCGCGCGCTGGCCTTTCGCGGCGGAAGGGATTCGGATTCCGTTGCCACAAGGCCGCGACGGTCTTGGTTCTGGCGGGCGCGGGCGGGGGTCTGAACAGACTGCGTCTTGTGGCTGGGGCGCACACGGGTTCGTGCATAGGAAGATATATACAGATCGCGCTCGTCTTCCTCTTCCTGCGTCCCTGAATGAGTCGCGATGTACCGGGAACGCGGGCGGGGGTGGGAGGGGGGCCAAGTGTATACAATATATAGTACTACTTTCGCAGTCTAGGATGCACAGATCTACGGTACAGAGATACATTGCGTGAGTGCAGATACCGGCGCGGGAGCGACACAAGCGGCCAAGTGCAGAACGGTGACAACATATGGGCGGGGGCGACGAGAAGGCGCGAGAGCATGGGGGAGACGAATGCGAATACAGCGAAGACGGGACAGGAAGGGGGCAGCGTGACGATTATCGGAATATAGTACTGCTATACGATCCATTACGTCGTCCTTCGCCTCGTCACGGGCACGACAGCCCAAGACAACCAAGCCCGAGGACGTCGCCGTGAACCGACGGCGGCTCATACCAGCTGGCTCACGCCCTCTTGCCACTCTGCGCGCGGGATGACGCCGGCGGACCTGCACACCGGGCACGCGGCCTCGACGGCCTCGCCCGCGTCGTGCTCGCCCACCGCCCAGCCCGCGACGCGCTCCGCGGCGACGAGACAGGCCGGGTGGAAGCGGTGCTCGCACGCCACGCCCGCCGCGCCCGCCTTGCGGATCGCGATCTGGCAGGCGGGGGCGAGAGCGGGCGAAGCCGAGCAGTCGTCGTCGTCTGAGGGCCCGATCCCGCAACTCACGTCGGAACACCGCAGGCCCATCTCACGCTCGTTGCGCTCGACGACCTGACGCAGAGTCGGGCCGGGAGGCGGCGGCGGCGCCCACGGCGGCTTCTCCTGCGGGGACGAGGACCGGCGTGCGCGAGGGGGTTGCGGTGGTGGTGGGATACCGGCGCCGGGAGCGGCGTTCGCAGCGGGGGGCGGAGGAGGGAAGGGCATGGGCATGGGCATACCGGGTATGGGCATAGGGCCGGTGTGGAAGTGGTACCAGGGTCCCGCGCGCGTTGCACCTTGCGCTGCACCTCCGCTGGGGGTGCCCTCTCGGGCGCCCGCTGGGGGTGGAGGCGGGGGCGGACCGAATGCGAAGGGAGGGGCAGCGCGGCCGAACGTCGACTCGAACACGGACCGAACGGCTTCCTGGAGTAGCGTGTCATCCAGGCGGAAACCGTGCTGGTCCGTGCGCGGAGGAGGTGGCGCAGGTCCTGTAAAGTGAGCGGGTTGAGCACCGGCTTCTCCCGCCGGGGCAGGCTGGGGTTGAGCGCCTTGCGCGCCAGGAGCGGTATTTCCACCCATACCACGGTCGAACAAGATGGGAATGGGAACGAGGCTGATCTCATAGCTCACGAACGGCGGAAGAGGCTGGTTCCTCCGGGCGGCGTCCGCGTCAGCCTGCGCCGCGGTTGGGGGATGCGCTGGGTCTTCAGGGCCCGCGGGTGCGGCACTGGGGTCGGCAGGGTTAGCTGGCGCAGGAGCGGTTGGGTTGGGCGGCGGGCCTCCGAAAAATGTGTGAAAGTGCGGAGGCAGCCATCCAGACGGGGCCGCCTGTGTCCGGTGGCGGTAAGTGAGCGAGTCAGGATCGATGTCGAACCTGCACGACGGACATGTCGTACGTCCCGGCTTGGAGAACCATGGCAGGAGGCAGGTTGCATGGAAGGCGTGCGCGCATGGAAGAACAACAATTTTCGGATGTGCTGTCGCGTGGGTCGCATCCGAGTTGTCAGCAGAGGCAGCAAAAGACTCGGCGGACTGGGAGGTGCCTGCGTATGTCCTGTCCTGAGTGGTTGGCGATGCGCGTGGAGAGGCGCCTTCCCGGGCGGCTTCCGCAGAAGCCTCGTCCTCGGCTAGCTGGGCGTTGCCCTCAAAGCCTCCACCTTCTGGATCCAGTAAGCTCTCCCAGCAGACAGAGCAAGTGGGGACATCGCCGCGAGATGAACCAGGACCGCCAACGCGCTCCATCCGTTTGATAAGGCCAGCAGGGACTTCTTCCAGTCCTTCGACGAGCCTCTGCGCACGCTTGGGATCGTCCGGCTCCTCCATGGCACCCATCCCTAGAGGCAGGAATAATACGGGACCGTCTCGGGGCACGCCGGCGCCATCTGTGGAATGGTTAACATGAGGATCCGAGAAGCGCAGAAATGCATTACCTGCCGGGGGGGTTGGCGCTGTGCCGCGTTGTGACGCCGGTCTATGACCAGGAGGGAATGGTACATTCATAAAGAAGTTCAGCAAGCTGGCAGCATCCGGGACAGGTGGTTGGGCGCCAGTAGGCTGCTGTGCGGGTAGTGGAGGGTGGGGGTGGCCATGCGGACGAGGCCCAGGGAATGCCATAAACTCAAAGGTCCATGTTCGGCGAGTGTACTGAGGCCCAGGTGGCGGGCCGGGAGGAAATGCGTCTGGCAGCGTGTTTCCAGCAGGTGGTGGAGCCGCATTAGAGCCGGTGGGCTGCTGCACTCCGTGATCCTCGGGAATGGGCATGAAGTGGTGGTCAACGTCTATATCCTGTGTTGAAGGAGAGTGCATGCGTTGGCGATTGGTACCACGCTCCGGAATGTGCTCATCTTCCTCATCTTCAACTCTCGCACGCCGGTAACTTCTTGAAGGCGTGGATGACGCAGGGTCGATAGACAATACAGGTCGAGGAGTAGGGTCGGACATCTCAATGTCTGGGCCCTCCACAGCTGCAGATACTGATGGCATTTGAGTGGGAACAGCAGGAGAGGTGTGCGAGGGAGAGGTCGGCGAAGGAGATGATTGCGTTGGAGTCGTGTGCTGCGGGCTTGGAAGTGGATGGAGGAATTGCTGGAGCGAGGCGAGATAGATTAGGAAGGAAGAACAAAAGACGAAGAGTTGAAAAGTGGGTCTCAGATGTGAAAGAGGTAGTGACTTACGAGGACTCCCGAGCCACTCGTACTTCTCGATTGTGTCGGCTCTACATCTTCGGCTCCGGCGACTGAGGTAGGGACCACAGAGCCCGGCGGCAACGCTTGGATGGTGGAGTTGGCGTGAGGGGACCATCCGGTGGCTCGTCTGAGGATGGGATGGGCGGATGGCGAGGTAGAATTCCGCGAACGAGGTTGCCTAGGGTCTGGCGGAGTGGGGGATCGAGGACGCGACGGAAGAGACCGCCGTTGTTGTGATTATTGTCAGGCATGACGGGGCGGTACAACAAGAAATGACGACAGAAAGAGGAGGAGACCAGGACTGGTGGTGGTATAGGGAAGGCTGTGGCGGAGGCGGCCTCGTCGTCGATGACCGTGCTGAGGCTGAGCGATGACGACCCAAAGCGCTTGAGGAATGTTCCGGAACAAATCCCAAAATGGAAGGCACCGGACTCCTGGCGATGCACAGCCCAGACCGCCAGCCTCCCAAGACCAATCTGCCGAGGTCGTTCGTGAACGGTTCAGCAAGGGGATGTCGTGGACCCGCATATCCTAGGTGAGTGGCGAGATCGTTTTGTTATGACTGTCTTCATCTATTGTCAGACCATCGCATGTAAATTGACCTGTCGCAATCTTCTGGTTGCCTCCTGAATGCGTGAAATCCTATCCATGGACATCATAACTCATCCGTCACATCCGCTCAGGTCAAAACGTGCCCTGACAGTCGTCTATTAGCTCAAGTGGAATTTTTGAGAAGTACGAGGTCCAAATAACACTTCTGCCATCTCGGTGGAAGCATCTCTGGCACAAGTATCGTTTTCTAAGCCGTCATACACTATAAAAGAGTTGACTGATTTGCACTCAGATTTCATAGGGCACGAGCTGGTATCGCTACCAATCTACACATATCAAACATATTAAACGGCTGCCGAACTTCGGATTCCACGCGTACCCTGACGGTGATGAACCAGTAGAGTCACACCACTTCTCCTTCTCTTCTGTTCAGGTCCTCGACACGTTCTTGTTCTCTGTGCCGAAAAGCTCATCGTGTTCTTGTATCCTGCTCGGCACATCCCCTTCATCCTACCGCTACCTACGCAGGTTCAGCTTGTGGTTCTCAGACACGGATCCCGCTGTCTTCATCCGACAAGATTTCTCATCCACGACGGACCGAATGCATTCGAACCTTCCTGCAATCCCGCCACCATCGCCGCGAAACGTGGGCAACCATCACCGTCTTCTTTGCAAACCACATTCGTTATCCCTAGCATGATGCGCGTCCAGACATCCGTACCGATACCGTCCGGGGGCTCGGACGTCCTGCGGAGTGACGTTATGCCGCTACCATCGGATGAAGTATTAGTACGCCACAGCACATCTTCGTGGGACTCGATGGTGCCTCCGCGGACGACACTGCATAGCCGCTGAGTTGCGCCCGATGTTCACACCCATTGCCGTAAGTCTGCCTGCAATTTATGCTGTATTGTGATGATCCAGATATTCTTGTTTCACCATCACGCCTTTGAACCGTCTTCCAGCGCAAAGTCGGTGCTGGAGGCTTGGGACCCACCGCCTCATCCACCGCCAACTTCTCGACCGGCCCTCGTTTCAGGGTGCAGAACCGCATCTCCCATTCATTCCAAACTGAACGCTACACCGAGTCACGAACGGCGCGCCGGCCGGGCAGCACCCCGTTATCCTGTCCAGTCAGACCCCGAAGGTAGTCCAAAAGTCCAACGGCCACCGCGCGCCCTCCTTCCTGGTTCCCAATCAAGGCCGGCGTTCTGTTCGGTGCGCCCTGCCGGTGAAGCTCTGAATTGTCTCACGCGTCAACAGTTCTGCCCCAGGCCCGCCTCGGCAGCCCGCTCTCGAAGAGCCCGCGAGCGCGAAGGCCCGCACACCGCCAGCCTGCCGCGAAGCACGAAGCTCTCGCCCAACGCTTCCCCGCCGCCCGATGGCCAAACGCCGTGCGCGCGCTTCGAGCGTCCGATGCGCGTCCCCGGCGGCCGTTCACGTCGGCGTCACGTCCAGCGCCCTCCGCCTTCGCGCGATGCGACGCGCAGGGCCAGCCTGCCGTGACGAGGGCCCGAGACGGGCAGGCGACGTCCGTGCTCCGGGCCGCACCCTCCTCTCCTCGTCGGACGGCGGGGATCTCGGGAAAGCCACCGCACCTCCGAGTCGCTACGTCGGGAGGGCTGTCACTGCACCGTACAGTCGCCGCGCCACAGGCCGGACCCCATGTGCACATTCACTTCAGCTGCGGATACGAGGCGTCGATGCTCCCCCCGCGGCTCATTGTCGGGTCCCGCCCTCCCAACCTGCGCTCGTCCACCCGCAGCATCTGAGATCAGGGGAGGGACTCTGCCCTGCACATCTCGCGTCGCATGCAGCAGTGTATGGGCACCGTCGGGACGGGCGTCGCGCTCCCATCACGCCCGTTGCGCACAATGAATACCCCATGTGGGAAGCCATTTAGTCTCCGTATGGGCGGGCTACAGCTGACGAGCGTGGCCAGATCAGCAGGCGGAAGGGCTGGCCCTGGCTCCCACGCGCGGGTCGTGCGGTACTATAGAGCAGCACTACTGAGAATGTACATACGAGATCGATAAAGTGCACTGTACGTGATCCATCGAGGAACAATGTGCACATCTCGGCGTCGACACGCACACCACCCGATCACTCTCCCCGCCGCGTGCGCTCGCTGAGTTTCAGACATCTTGTCGAGCGCCGCGCGAATAGCGCGGCCGAGGATTGTCGTCGTCGTGACGTCTCGCGCAATTCCCCGCCGTCTGCGTCGTGAACGTCCGGCCGGCGCGATCTTCGGGAGCTATAGCCTTCCCTCGTTCTCCCTCTGGCGTTACGCTGCGTCTACGCATTCGAAAGTGGAGCTGGTGGCAGCATGCGGGGACACACAGCTACCTGCGCGATGCGCGACCCCGAGGTCATAGGGCTGAGCCTGCGCGTCGGCAGGGCAGGACGCTAAGCCATTGCCGACCGCACTTATCCCCCCTCCGACTGGATCGTGCGCGGCCGGAACGAGAACTGATCTCAGCCTTGGGTTGTCAGGGCCCTCTCGCCCGGTACTACGGCCGCAGTCGCCCCGCGATCTCGACGACGGTGACAGCTTGCCAGATAAAGAATGTCGAGGGCGAGATCATCCGGCACGAGCGGGCCGCCGCGCGGCCCGGCGGCCCATCGCCCACTTGGTCGCAGCTCGAGTCCAACACCTCGAGGCTCGCAAGTACTCCGCGGGATACCCTATTCGACACCCAATCTGACCGTGCGCACAGGCTTGGTGTGCGCGCGCGCGCACCAGCTCGGCACCCCTGCGTGGCTAGCCGCGACGCGCCCCCGCCCGCCTCGGCCACCTTACCTACACCAACACACACTAAGTACTGTGTGCGCCGCGGCGCCAGCCGGGCTGATGGATCCCCGCGGGGTGCCACGTCCCCAGTGTATCTCCCAGCAATCTCCACCGCGCCCGCGATGCGCGATTCGACGCGCGATCGACCGCCCCTCGTCGTCGACCCTGTCCAGCGTCTTCGCCCTCTGTTCCGGCGGCGCGCGTGCGGACGCGCTGGGCCATTGCTCCCCGCCCCCCCCCGCCCCGCACAGCGTCCGCCGCGAGGCTCCTTCCGGGCGGGGACGGGTTCCAGCCCGATTCCGGCGCGCGCGCGAGTGGAGAGAGTGCTTTGCCTGCGGGACCGCGCCGTAGGCATTGTATGTGCCCCACGTACGTACATGGGACTGGCGGCGTCCCAAGCTGGCCCGTCGCGACTGCGAGCTCCACCGTCCACGCGGGACGAGACGGAGGCGGAGTGCGGTGGGTCGCGAAGTCGCAGTGCGGACGGCTGCAGGCCACCATGATCGCGCGCTTGATCTCGCGCGAGTGGAGCAGGCCGGAAAGCTTCTCTGCCCGCAAACGTCCATCGCGAGCTCCCGGCTGCGTCCACGCCGCCACCCACCGCCCCTGCCATGGCGCGACCATCAACGCATCACGCTCGGGGGCAACAGCAAGACCACGACTCGGCGTCAGCGGCAGCACCGTCGAACGCGGAGTTCCTGCCTCGCTCAGGCTCTCGCCTTCCAAGTTCCTATCACCACGGCGCGCGTGCGTGCATGCGTGCGTCGATCTGCCGCAGTCGCGCTCGTATGTACGACACCTCCAGCAGCCCTTCCCATACCCTGCCCGACAGACGTCCGACGGGTGCGGCAGGGCGCCGGGCGAGGGTCCACGCACGGACACGAGGCCGTGTCATTACGAACCCCGCGCGCGCCGCGCCGCTCGGGGACTGCGCGCGACGAAGTGCCAGTACTGCTCTTCTCGCGACTCCAGCCGCGAAGAAGGCCTGGCTGGCCGTGCCGACCCCACGTTGTAACTTGCACTTTCCTGCAGAGGGCCCGCTTCGACGCTCGCTGGCGCCCGCAGCCGGCCGTCGATGCGGCACGCACGGACACGCCCCATGGCCATGTGCTCCGCTTGCTTCGCCGACCTTGCGGCCTTCTCAGCCTACTGTCGCCGCCGCCGTGGGCCAGCTTCCCGCGTCTCCACAATCTCGCCTGCACTGGGAGCGGGGCAGGACGCCGGCCGCGCTCGGCGACAGCGACTCTCGAGCACCCCCGGGCAGATGCGACCGAGCGCGACGCTGGCGACATACGGGCACACGAGGGCGCACTAGAAGAACCGAGTCGACAAGCGGAGACGTCCGGCCGCGGACCGCTGGAGGCTCGAGTCTCGCTCAGGCTCCTCGCCAGACGCCGATGCACCAGCACTCCACCCGATTCAGCCTCGCGTTTCCTCCGCCGGCTCGCGGTCCTCCTCCATCGGGGCGGACGTGCCTGGGTGGTGGTGAGAATAGCGGGCCCAGGGCGAATGCCCCCGGGCTTCTCCTCTGCACGGCGGCGAGCGAGAAGGTATGTACTTGTACACGCGCGCGTCCGATTCGCCCTCGCCCCCTCCGTTCGTCGAGCCTCTCCGTCCGGCGTCCATGTCACGGTCCGCATCCGCCCTCCCCCGCGTCGTATCGCGAAACCCTCGCACGCCGCCGCCGGAGCGCACCCGCACCCACCCAGGCGTGGACGGCGCATCGCCCTCGCCGCCACCCGCGTCACCGCGTTATGAACTCTTGCGCTTCGCGTTACGTTGCCCGCGCCGGAGGTATCGTCGGGCGGCAGGCAGCCCGAACTGCGAACAAACCACGGGCAGCGCCCGCCGAGTCAGCAGACCGTCCCCGAGCGCCACGGGCGCAGGCGAGGTGACCGAGCGGGGCAGGAGAGCAGCAGAGGAAGGACGCACGAAGACGGTGGGATAGAGCACGAGCAAAGTGGCGCCGGCGGCCCACGCGTACCGCACGCTCGTGGGGAACGGCTCGGAGAATTGGCCCTGGCTCCATTTCGCGATGACGAGGAGCTCCGTGAAGATCGTGGCCAGCAGCAGCCAGACGTGCTGACCCATGCGCACAGCCCGTCTGCGATAACCCAAGATACGCCCCGCGATGCGGAGGGAAATGCGATCGACCGTCAGCCCTGCACGATCGCGTCGGAATCGGGGTCGGAAGTGTACCCACCTGGGGTCGTTAACGTATTGGTACAGCTCACGCACCGCGGGCAGTGCGCAGAGGAAGACGCCAGCCAGACGCGCGATTACGAACGGGTGGTCGGGTTCCATCCAAAGGAGCGCCTGGAGCAGAGCGGAAGCATCGTCAGCGTCTCGCCCCGCATGCAGTTGTCCCGGTGCGAGACTACGCTAACCTTGAGGTAGAACGGATTGAGCTCCGCGGCGAGGAAGACGGCGAGAAGGAGAACGACGGTGAAGTAATGTCCGAACGACGCCGTGCCCTCCCATTGAATGTCGTCCAGTCATGTGGGGAGAACTGTGTGATGACACGCTTCGTCTTTGAGCGGATCCCTCGGGTCTGCCGGAAGCCACGCCAAATGTAACCCTACGGGGCGTTAGCGTCCCGCGACCGGGGCGGCGGGCTCTCATACCTTGACCTCGAAATACTGGCACGTCTTCATGCCTAGAGAGACCGAAATAACCGCTAAGTTAGCGGGGACATGCCGACTACGCGTGGTGGGGGCTGACCGAGATATGTGCCGAGCCAGTTGCACACTAATACATCCAGGATCCACTGTGTGCGCGCTGAGCATGACGGTATTACACAGATAAGAATGTCCGCGTACATGGTCCCACCAGCACTGCGCCGCGACACTCAATAGTCAGCACCCGCCTTGGCCATGACGACACGATGATGCATACCTCTGCGAAGTTGGCCAGCTGGTGCTGCAAGCTGTACTCTGCGAACTCAAATGCGACGCTCAAAATCTGGCGTCGGCGAAGGTTAGAGGGCCGGGGGGAGGCGGACGAACGCGGGCAGGCTAACGACGCACCCAACAGAACCAGTAGTCGCGCAGGATCAACGCCTTGCCAAACCAACCGAGAGCGTGCGCCAAACAGAAGATGTCTATCGCGTTCTACCGCCGCACGTTAGCGGACGGGCCCGCGGAGCATCGGGGACGCCCACCCAGATGTTGTCGACCGTCAGGTCGCAATTCTCGGCATAGCTCTTCTCGGGCAGCGGCCGACCGAGGCTGGAGTCGAGGTATTTCATCATCGAGCGCGCCGAGTCGAGGTCCTGGAAGACCAAGAACACGAGCGCGAGCTCGTACTGTAGGTTCACGCCCAGAATCATACGCCAGAACGCTGCGATGGCGACCAGGGTCAGTTGCAGCTGCCCTTGCGCGCGCCACCGTCCCCCGCCCTCCTCTGCGCCGCCGCGCGCGCGCGCCGTGCCTCGGAAAATTAATCACTCACCCGGATGCGGTCGGACGAAGGGCCCGTCTCGGAACTGAATCATCGAGAACAGCAGGAAGGAGACAATGGCGGCGTACGCCCCGCTGCACGGCCCGCGTCAGCCCCAAACACGCTCCGCGGACATCGAGGGCGACAGGCAGGGACTCACACGCGCTGCTTCTCCGCACCCTCCTTCAGCACATCCTGCGTCATCGCGACGTACGCCAGCACCGCGAGCCCCGCCCCGAGCGCGGTCAGCGTCAGCGGCTTGTAGAAGAACCTGTGGGGCGGTCACGACGCGTCGCGAGGCCGGGGGGAAACAGCGTGGGGGGTACGCACTCGACGCTCGTGTCGTGCTGCTCCTGGAACGGGGTGATGTGCGTGTACGATTCCTTGCGGTCCGCCTGCAGCACGCCTCAGCACCCCGCAGCGCACCCGCGGGCCGTCGTCACTCACGTCAAACCCTGCACGGCCGGTCAGCGTCCGGCGCGGGCGCGCGGGGGGCGATCGCATGCGCGGGGCGACTCACAGCGAACGGGCGCGCCGTCGAGCCCGGGCATCGTCGGGGGGCCCGCGGCGTCGGGCACGGCGGGGGGCGCGCCGTCGGACTCCTCCGCGGCGGACGTCGACGCGTAGGACGGCTCTTCTCTGCCTGGGCGGGCCATCGCTATTCTTGATTCTCGATTCTCGGGTGCCGGGTATGTGCGGCGGGCTTCTCTCGCTCTCCGCGTGCTTTACGGTGTATCCGGATCGTGCGGGAGCGGCGCGCGGGCGGCGGGGGTGGTGGCGGGGAGAGGCAGAGAGCGTCGTCGGGGACGCGGGCGTGGCCGGGGGCGGAGCGTGCAGAGGGTGCGCGGCCCACGCATGCATGACGCGCTCCAACGGCCACCGCCCGAGGCACGTTGGTCACGGTCCGCGTCTCTCCGTCTCCGTCACGCACGCGCGTGCGGCGTTGCCAGTTGGGCAACGCGCGGAACCGCGCCGGAGCGCCCGCCTCCGATCGCCCTGCGAGTTCGCGAGGCTCGACGTGCTGCATGCGCTAGCCTCATCCGTCGATGCCGACGGCGGCCCCAGGCGGACGCTGGCGGCTGTGTGTGGGTCCTGCCGACGCCATGCCCGAACGGGCCTCCCGACGCCCCGCGCGTGGCCCTGGAGGGTCGCACGGCGCCGCGGGGTCTCAAATTAAAAGGGGAAGCGACTGTGCCGGTTGCGAGCCGCCCTCGTGTGCGTGATCGTTATGTACAAATTCATTAAGCACGCGCTGCAGCGCGTGCTCCTCGACGACCGTCTGTTGGTCGTCGTGCACACGAGCCGAGCGCGGGCGGAGGCGCCGGCCTCTGCGGGCAAACGGGAGTTGAAACGCGAGGATGCAGTATAGATGCCAAAGCCGTTCATGCAGAACGACGGAGGAGTCACGCAGGGCGCCATCACCCTGGAACTCCTGCCGATGATTTATTTTTTGTGTGCTTTCTACTTTACTACATACGACCTACGGATCCGCGTGCCGTACCCGGAGTTAACGCACGGTTCCGCGACGGTCGTGGAAGGGAAACCACCCCGTCGCCTCGAAGCTCGTGTTTGCGGCCTTCGACACCAGCCCCGCGCCGCCGCATCGAAGTCATGTCCAGAGTCTTGGGCTCCCTAGAGCCAGACCGCCGTTGCACCCGTTCAAGCTTAGCCCCCGCCGGACTCTATATCCACCGCGGCCGTGCGAGAAGCGGGCGCGATGCGCCGCGGGGCTCGGTGGCGAGAAGAGCCTTAGCTGGCAGGAACTGTCCACGACGCGCCGTCGACGTCCTTACGGCCTCCCGCGGTCGCGCGCGGCGGAGCTGCGACCTCCACCCACGCCGATCCCCGGCAGCGGTGGCGCGGCCGCGGGACCGGGGCCTTGGCGGTCGACGTCGGACGTCGAGCATGGGATTGGAGGCCGTCGCGCAATTTGCGGGCGGGCTGCGCACCCGCCGTCTGCGTATTGGCACTTTGACTCTGAGTTTGCGGGGGGCGATCGATGGGAAGGCGATGGGTGTCGAAGAGGGTGGGTGGCCAGTAGCAGACCACGTACGTACGCGCACGCGGGCCGTAACGCAGCCAAGGTCCACGAGGGACTGGAGCGAGGAGTGCGGAGGTCGCGAACGGCCTGGTCGTCGTGAGCTCCTCCAAACGGACTTGGACCGGGTCCTCTCTGTCCCTGCTGACCGGGCCATCAGTGGAGCCGTCAGACAAGGCAACAAGGGCAGAGAAGGCGTACTTGCAAAACGCGACACGACCACGCGCAGAGGATCCGCGACATCAGGACCTCCGACCTGCGAGAGGACGGTGCTCCCGGGGCACCGCGGACTCGAACTATAGTCGTGGCTTCTGGCTCGTACGGCACCATCCACCCAGGAGCAGTGCCGTTCGTCTTCGCAAGCCTTGCATCGCGAAGTGTGGTGGCCGGACCGCCTCGCAGAGATACTAGTAGACAAGGCAGGTCGCCCTAGGGAGTGAATCGGCGTGATATCGAGGGAGTTTGCCAAGCAAGCTCATCGCTGGAATCTCCGGTGCTTGTCGGCGCCAACGTCTGCGTGTCGACCCCGGCGTGCGGTCGGAAACCAGGCTCCGCGGGTGGCCCGGATGGTTTGTCAAGTCCGAGGAGGAGAGCGAGATCCGTAGGCGACTGCGAGGGCGCAGTGGCACTCCCTTGCAACCAGGACACCAAGGGTAGAGGCATGTGCCGCTCGTTCGGGCTTTCCTGGCGCGTGGGAGAGAAGAAAGAAGCAAGGGGGGCATCAGGTAATTTGCCCAAATGCGAGCCATTATACGAGACGACGCCCATTTCGCCATAGGGTGCTGAGCGGGGCGATGGTCGCGGCAGCGGTGGTCTGGCCCGTGCACGGACGGTGAGCGTTAAAAAGCACATTTCCGAGGATGGGGGACCTCGAGCTGCCGCTAGGTGGGATGGACGGTGGGTGGGATCATCATTATCGAGTGTGGACAATGGGCTGGCGGGGGCTCACATGGACTGGTGCGGTGTCGACGCATAGGACGAATGGGCTGCGGGGTGTGTGAAAGGGAGCGGGCACGGGCGGCTGGCCGACATTGTCGTAACCGTCGAAGCTTGGTCGAGTCGCTCGTCCAACCGCCCAACAATCAGTGGCGGTCTGGCAGCGCCACACCCAAACACCGCCAAATAGCATCACCGCCAGCACCCGACTGTGGATCCTCCTCATTCCTGTGCAGCCCGCTACTCACCGGCCCCGTCACGCCATCATCGCCCAGAGTCGACGGCAAGGTGGCAAGCACTGAACACGTACGGCGACCCGTCGAACTGTGCAGCCTGGCCCGCACTCGGCCTCGTGCCCAGGCTCCTGTCGGTGAAGACCCGCGAATCGGGACTTGTTCTGGGAACCCTTGTCACCTTCTCCAGCGCCCGCCCTCGACCGGCTTCCGCGGAGGACGGATTCCACCGGGCGGGGGCGTTCAGACGATAACCTCAGGCAGGTCGGCGAATGCGGCAACTCCGTCGCGCACGCCGGTGTGGTTCGCGCTCGACATCGTTCGGAATAGGGCTATCGACGTGCGGGTTCCCTGTCCTGCCACCCGTATCCTTGTGCCGGAGCTTCTAGCCAGGGGCACGCGCGCAGGGAACCCGAGCACGAGCACGGATTGTCCTGATTCCTGTGTATACCCCCCTGCGCGTTTCGAACCTTCACCGAGCCCCGATTCGCCCGTCGTCAGCCTGCCACTGGCGGCGGCCCGGCCTCCGTCAACGCGATCCCGGTCAGTTTCCCAACGCATCCCCGAACCGTCGCTCAACACCTTCGGGCGTGTGTCCGCAGGTTGCCGTTCTGTCCCAGGGCCTCGCTCGTCTGGACATTAGTCCGCTTTCAGCGTTTCGCTGCCACGACCCGCGAGCAGAAGGCTGCCTGTCCCGCCCCTCCGCCCTCCTCCGCGGGGCGTGACGACCGTCCGAGCTGGATGTCACTAGACAGATTCGCACACGCCACGGGCCCAGGAGTAGGTGCGCTCTCCTTCTTGGGCATGCGCAGCCGCACGGGCCGTACCGGAAGCGGAGACCGGGACGTCGGTGCGCGCGGCTGGACTGTCGTTCCGCATGCTGCTCCCAGATAGCCTAAGGAGATGGGGCCATGGGGCTGGGCGGGTTCGTCCGTGTTCCTGCAGGATCCTACCTATGTCGCCGGCGCGGGCCATATCTGCCTGCTGGACGAGTGTGGTCCGCGCAGGGCGGCGATGGTGGGGAGGAAGGGAGCGGCCGCTGAGGCCGGCGGTGGCGTGCGGGCGCGGGTGGCGCGCAATGTATTAGGGGAGGAGACGGTGTGGCGGGCGTTGGTGTGGATGAGGAGGAGCGAACCTGGGCCGCGCGCGAGATGGAGAAAGGAGAGGCGCGGGGTTCACGTAAAGCTGGCTGGTGTGCGTGAACCCAAACGCCACACATCTGATGAGCACGTCATCTGCCATGGCCGCTTGCCACGCGTCTCTGTGCGCTACCGCTCCAGCCTGAGCCATCGCGCGCTCGCCGGCATCCAGCTCCAGCCAGCGCGCGACGTGCCCTCCGGCGTTCTCCACCCTCGTCCAGGATCAGAAGCTGCTCGTCGCCCCGAGCACGCCGCCGCCCGCCTGCGCGTTCGCGTGCACGCCAGCCTCGCGAAGCTCCCTCCCGACTCATCCGTTCACCCGCCTCCGCCTTCCAGTGCTCCCGTTCAGGACCGCTGCCCAGGCCCGACGCCCAAACCGCGTCCCGCGTAGCATCCAGCTCTCTTCCCTGTCCCGCGAGCACTCTCCCCTCTGACGGTCATACAGTCCCCGGCCGCGCCCCGCCGCCCACCCGACGCAACCCTCCTTCGCGGCAAGCCACTTCCTCCACCCGTCCACCCGACGTGCGTCCGTCGCCTCCTCGCTCTCGTCTGTCCATGTACTTACCCACTCGACTCGTATGCTAATCAATCACCTCCCCATGATGACACCCGCACATACCCGTCCCGCCAACCTGATGCCCGTTCGGAGTTGGCCGATCCGTGTGCCCTTCCTGGATATATTGCGCTCTCCTGGCGCGCGCTCCGGGGGACACCGCACACCGGCCCTCCCGACTCCAGCCCGCGCGCCCGCTGTCCGCTCCCCGCCGCGCGCGGTGCAGGGCGCAGACAAGAACGGCGCGCGCGCACTGAAACCCGGCAACGGACCCTCGAGGTCGCGACGCGCGGACATGACAGGCACAATCGAACGCGAAGGTGCCCCGCGCCAGCTGCCCAAGACGGGACACGGCGGGCTGCAGGGTCGCAGCGAGCAGGCAGGAGTCTGAGCTGGCAGGGGGGGGCTGGCCCTTCGCATCACTTGTGCGTAACGGCATCCGCGACGCAGGCCGGGCGGGCGCTGGCCGGGGCGGGCGAATCTTATCTGCTTCCGCGGCAGGCCGCGCCCGATTTCGCCCGTGGGAAGGGAGGACGTGCGAGCGCTGGTGTCACGGCCGGGAGGGTGGGAAGGCGAACTCGGTGCCCAGGGCCTGATCCATTTTCGGGCGTGTTTGTTCGCGCGAAGCCGCGTCGCTGGATCGCGCCCGCGCTCAGATCTCCTCCATCTGGCCATCCCTCTGCCTCTCCATGGCGCTCGCGACGTTATAAAGTCCTCCCCGTCCCGCCGTGCCGACTGCTCCCCACCGCTGCCATGGCCATGTCGTCTACCGCCATCGTCCCCTCCGAAACCTTCCACCAGCCCCTCCAGTTCAAGGGCGAGATCATGGACTTCGATATCGCAGGCCTCGAGGTCGACCACCGCAAGCGGTCAGTCTCCTCCCTCCGCACACCCACCCACATTCCTCCTCGCGCACCCCACTCATCCCCCCATGTCTGCAGGCGACGCAACCGCACCACCCAATCATGTCTGAACTGTCATACGTCCAAGAGGAAGGTACGCGTGTGCTCTGACCAACAGTGCCCCTTCGCGAACCCCTCGCTTACCTTCTCAACAACAGTGCGACCGCAAGCGGCCCTGCCAGCGCTGCATACAGCTCGGCCTGGTGCGTGCCCGCGCCCCCTCTGCGCCCCGCCCCCGCTCTGCTCACTCTGCGCCTCGCAGACCGGCCTGTGCGTGTACGAGGTCGACGACCCCGCGCTGAGGTGCGTCGCGCGCCCCGCGTCCGCGCCTGTCTGCACTCTAACTCACGCACCTCCCGCGCGCCCAGGGATGACCCGAACGTGGACGAGAACACCCGCCTGCGGAATCGTATCGCCGAGCTCGAGAGCCTCGTCCGCGAGCTTCGGGGTGAGTCTCTTCCCGTCCTCTCGCGCTGCTACCCCCGCCGACGCCGTTCTCCGCCTCTCTCCTTCCTGCCTCCCCTATCCGCGGTGCCCTCCTACCTCGCCCCCCACCCCACCACCCCCCACGCAGGCAAGCCGCATCCAAAGTGGGCAGAGCCCAGCTTCTGCGACGGCGACGCGACCGAGAAGTGGCACTCGCGCTCCTCCCGGCGACTGCAGTACCAGAAAGGCCCCCGAGCGGACGGCGGCGGGCGCGGCGACGGCGACGGCCGCCCGCCCGCGATCAAGACGGAGCAGAGTGCCGACCCGGCGCAGCACGCGGCGGGCCTCTACCGCTTCTCGCCGTCGCCCCCGCACGACGCGCACGGGTCCCCGACGACGCCCTACGCGCTCTACTCGCGCCACAACGGCGGCGGCGGGGCCGGCAGCGGGGGGAGCGTGTACTCGCCGACGGACGACTCGTGCTACGCGCCGTCGCCGTCGCTCGCGTACGGGGACGCGCGCGGGGGCGACGGGTACTACGACCACCACGGCCACGCGCACGCGCACGGCGGCGGCGCGCACGGGTACGCCGCGCACCCGTGCGCGTGCGTCACGAACCCGGCCGCGGGCAACACCCTCATCGGGCTCACGCAGCAGCTCCAGAACACGCTCGCGCTCCTCCGGCAGCTGCCCGAGCACGGCGCGCCGCGGCAGCAGGCCGCGTGCGCGATCACGCGGCGCGTCGCGGAGCTGCACGACATCATGCAGTGAGTGTCTGGCCCCCTGCGTCTCCTCTCTCTCTCGCGGACGAAGCTGACGTTTGCTCGAGCAGCGGGAATGCGCCCGGCGCGTCGCTCGGGGGCGCGGGCGCGTACGAGGGGCTGTCGACGCCGACGGAGACGGAGCTGAGCATGAGCCCGATCTCGACCTCGAGCCAGTCGAGCATCGGCGCGCCGCCGCCGATCGTGCACGACTCGCAGGCGTGGGCGGCGGCGGGCGCGGGCGCGATGCCGCAGCAGACGGGCTACGACTCGTACTTCCCCGGCGTCGCCGCGGCGCAGGCGGACCACTCCGTGTTCCACAAAACGTACCACATCAACTAGCGTGGCGCGCTGGCTCGTCGTCTTCTCCTTCCGCTTCTCGTGTGCATCTCATCCCCGTACCCCCCACTCCCACCCTCAACGGTCGCCACTGCTCTCGCTGCCCCATGTCACCTGTGCCTTTACTCGTCACGACCTTGCTTGGATACAATGTCTCGTCCCGTCTCCCCGTGCTCGTCCGCTCTCGCCTCGTTCTCGCACGCATCTGTATGTCGCCGCGGACACCTATGGACCCCTCTACCTCTCGCCCCGTCCGGCCCTGGCCCCTGCGCCCCCGCCCCGCTATCGATCTCACGTACGTACACGCTCCCCGCACGCGCCCATCTCCGCCCCGCCGGTCCCCTATACCTCGCTCCGTCCGTCTGCCCGTCCGCCCGTGTGTACTATTTATCTCCCGCTCTCCCCCGTCTCCCCCCAGTGTTGTTGTACGGCGCGCCGTCGGGCCCCCCCTTCCTTCCCTCAGCCTCCCCGTCCCCGTCCCACCGCTCTCGTGTACACTAGCCAGAACTCGGCGCGCGGCGCCCGGTGTAGCAATAGTAGCCTAATCGCAGTATAATCTCTCCGCCCGACGCGCGCTTTGCATTCGGCCGGGAGGGCGGGACGAGTGGAACGTTCGAGTTGCTCGGCTCCCACCCCGCCGCCGCTCTCGCCGGACGCGGGGACCTAGCTTCGGCTTCAGCGCTCAGTCGTGCTCGGTTCGGCGCCGCAGCTCGCCTCGTGCGTGCACGGTGGCGCGTGCGTTGGCGGGTGTTGTCGTCGGGCGGCTGAGGGCGCACACGGACGCTCGTCGTGTCGAGCGTATAGTGGTGTACTAGCCATGTACAGCGACCAAGTACTCAGACGTCGGGTCCGGGGTCCCGTTGTGTACTCAGTCGGGCATGCCGCCGAGGACGTATCATCCATCAGCATCGCTAAATTTTCGTTCTTGCCAGGATGGGCAGGGGCGCGTCGGTGCGGTTGGGGTACCCGCATATTGTACAGATCTCGACGTACGTACGTACACAGCATGCGCGCACAGAGGCGCGAGGACGGGCCTCCGCGTTTCCTTCTGCGGCGGGTCTGCCTGGCCAGTTCGCGTCCTGAGCTGCGGCACCCCAAGTGCTTACTGTCGACCGGGCATCCGCCTGTCGAATATGGCGTCGGCGGACCGACGCTGGGCGTTGGACGTCGGCGGGTCGTCGAGTATCAACGGCTTTGACTTTTCGCGTCGTCTGTCGTCGACCGGCGACCGTCGAGGTCCCACCCCGCCGCCGCCGCCGCCGCCGCCAGATCCGCCGCGGGTCGTGTCGACA
Source organism: Epithele typhae (assembly GCF_022376455.1). Taxonomy (NCBI): domain Eukaryota; kingdom Fungi; phylum Basidiomycota; class Agaricomycetes; order Polyporales; family Epitheliaceae; genus Epithele; species Epithele typhae. The sequence goes on from NW_025954233.1 coordinate 307,281, forward strand.
AGCGTGCATTCGGATGATGCACAGTGTGTATGTACACATGCTGAATGGTGTCGATGAGGCGTCAGCCACGTCCGTCATGCGCGTGCTCCGTAGTCCGACGCCCGCTCGAGTCCTCCTCCCCCCGCTCAAGTGCTGATCACACACTGAGCGCGCCCGTGCTCCCCACGGCGAAGCGGAAGACGCGGTCGTGCCCGAGCGGGGCCCGGACCGGCTCCCGGGCGTCCTCGCCGCCGGGGAGCGTCCAGACGTCGCGCTCGACGAAGGTGGCGCGGCCGTCGTGCCGGACGAGGATCGCCGTCGAGAGGCTCGTGCCGTACCAGCGCCCGTGGGACGGGGAAGTTGAAGACGCCGCGGGCGCCGGGGCGAAGGGGTCGACCGCGTGCGGTGGGGGGGAGCGACTGGGGGGACGCGGATGGGGGCGACGTGCACGGTCGTGGAGAGGTCGCGGCGCGCCGCGGGAGCGGGAGCGGTCTGCCAGCTGCGCACGGGGACCAGGGGGGAGAGGGGGTCAGCGTCGGGAGAAGGAGAAGGGGGGAGCAGAGGCGCGTCCAGGCGCACGGCGGGTCGGGTGCGCACCCGGGGAATGGCGAGGCGAGGGCGAGGCGAGGAAGAGGCGGGAGGAGAAAGATACAAGCATGGGAGTCGATGAGAAGGAACGGGGTCACGGGCGGAGCGGGGAACGAACGCGAATGGGCGTGGACGGGACGGGGGCGGGAGCAAGAAAACTCGAGCCGAGACCGAACGGGAGAGAAGGAAACGGGGGGGCTCACGTTAGAAGCGCGAACAGTCGCTCCACGACCTCGGCCTCGGCCGTGTCCTCTGCGAGCGACGCGAGCATCTCGCGGAACGCGACCCTGCCGTGCTGCACCTTCGGCCACTCAGGCTCGCCCGGGGCGCGGTCGATGAGCCCGTTTGAAAGCCCGCCGCAGCTGCGCTCGTCGTCCGTCAGCGGACGGGCCGTCAATGCTCCGCCACCCCCCGAGTTGGTCAGGAGCGCGGCGTCGAGGTCGAGCGTGCCAGGCCGCGCAGGCGGTGTTGTCGACGGAGACAGGAGGAGCATGTTGAAGCCCGCGTACGCGCGGCCGCGGTTTGCGGCGAGGAACGCGTCGATTTCCTCCGAGAGCGGCACTCCTGGGGTCTGCGGGAGGAGAAAGGAGGAGGTGAGATCGCCGCGGGAGGATGCGTATTTCCGGTACGGTTCCGTGATGTTCGTTCTGCTCGTGCGGTGGGCGGTCAGCGCAGGACCGGACGGGCAACATGGATGGAATGGACTCACAGGACGGCTATCCTGCCAGTCCGGTTAATCCCCAGCCAGGTCCCACCGGCAGCCAGGTCACGGCCTGAGAGGACGGTGGGCGCGCCTGGATCTGCCGGTGCGTCTCCGTGGACGTCGGTCCCGATTGGGCCGAAGGAGTGCCATTGGGCGGGCGCGGTCGGACGAGAGAGGAACTCATCGCGATTGCTGCACAAGATTCTGTCCAAGGGGTGATCAGAAGGCGCGCGACACCGGGCCACCGGCTCTACGATTGGGTGGCCGCCAACGGAGTACGTACAGCGCGTAGTCCGGATGGTCGACGGTCCAGAAACCAACGCACATCGGATGAGGAGGGTAGTCGAGTATAAGGCACAGACCGGCCGGTGAATTGAGCGGAAGGGAACTCGAGTGGAATGGAACCCTGTCAAGGCTAAGCGTTGTGAGCAAGACGCACGCCGGCTCGGTGGGACGATCAGGCTTGGGACGGCCGCGGAGAGCACGAGCTGGGATTTCGGTGACCGGCGATGGGAGAGGGGTGAGTAAGCGAAGCGAGCAATCTGGCCAGAAAGAGCTGAGTGCGGATTTCGAATAGCAGGTCGAAGGCGTTGAAGCGATAGGCCGATGGCGGTGTAGTCCCGAGGTGAGAAGAGGCCGCGGCTAGACCACAGGCCGACCGGATCAGCGCCTAGAGGGACTGAATGGGATTTTCAGCTGATTTGCACCCGCAGAGCTTCAGTTCTCCTGTCTTGCGAATCCCGCGGAGGAAGAGGACGCAGCTCAGGAGGCCTCCAACCCCGAGTGCGCGCCAGCCCGTTCTGGGTGACTGTGACAATCCGTGACAACCCGCCTCGCGTGACTATGGCGGTCGCAATCAGTGGTTGTCTTGAACAAGTTCTCCCATCTCGCCTGTGCTCGCGGCGGCTTCCCACTTCCCTTGGTACAGCCCGGACCTCGGACGGCAGAACTCTCATGCCTCCCAAAAGGAACATCGTCATTCTAGACAATGGGGCCTCGACCATCAAGGCCGGTGTCCTCGGCGTCCACGACAAGCAGCCACGGTAAGTCCTCGGCTTTGTGGTCATACCGCGTACCTTGTTATATGTTCCTTCCTGGAGCCGCGTGAGACGCATCACGAGAGGAAAGGGGGGAGCGTTGTGAGTTGATTTCCAACTGGTTCATTGCGATGAGTTCTTTTGATGAGCCGTGCGGCGGAACCGCGCTTTGCCTGTGGCGTCTCCGGTCGTGTTGGAGGCACCACGTCTAAGACTTAATTTGGGGAAACATGCTGCTGTCTTCAGGCAAACTATCTGGCACGCAACAGTCCCCTCGATAGGCCCATCGTTGTGGACACAGCCAGAAAGGAAGTTGCTCAGCTCAATGAGAAGTGCATTCGGGCCAGGCAGGTTGGTGACACGGGACAATGTGTTATGGAGACTTGTTCAGATCATGCTGTCCAGGCGATTTCCCCTCATCTTCCTGTCCCCGTGCGTTCGCTACGCTTTCTCATTCTGGGGTTCACTCCCTGCCGGCTTTTTTCTCGTACGCCGTTCATTGAAAGTCGCAAAAGCCAGAACCCATGCTCATCTCAACCCCAGAGTCATTTCGAACGCAGTCGTCCGAGAGAAGGGCGACAAGGCCACGTATGTCGGCCATGAACTTACCCAGTGCCAGGATTTCACGTCCCTACGCTTTCGTCTCCCGTTCGAGAAGGTGGGGTTTTCAGCACTTCGTTTGGTGACGCTGAAGTGGATACACCGCAGCGCCTAGGGTTTCCTCGTCGATTGGGATGCCCAAAAAGCCATTTGGGACGGATTGCTCTCCAACGAAGTTCTCGGAGTGGGTCCATCACGCCAGTCATTGTCCACACAACTGACTGTTCCCTTATTAAGGTCAATACATCGGAATCTTCTCTGCTCATCACAGAACCTTACTTCAACCTGCCGAATGTCCAAGACGTCTATGACCAATTTGTCTTTGAGGAGTACGACTTCCGATCGTACTACAGATGCACTCGTCCGTATCTTTCCCGACGCCACATTGGACTCCCGCTGACACGATGTGGGACGATCGATATATAGCTGCATCCCTTATCCCGTATGGTCGCCTTCTGGCACAGCCAAAGCTGCCAGCGCCGGAGTGCGTCCTGGTTATCGATTCAGGGTTCAGCTTCACCCATGTCGTGCCGGTGCTCAAGGGAACGGTGGTTTGGGAGGCCGTCAAAAGGTGGGTTCATCTACATCCGTCACGGGGGTCTTGGCTACGGATGGCGGAGCTCTCTCAAATCTTTTCCCGACGGGAGAAGCCCCCTCGGAGCGCGAGACGTGCGACGGTCCACGTTGGCTATACGAGACGACGGGGGCTGTATGCGCGTGGGGGGCGCGATATGGCTGCGTAAGGCTTAGTGGGCGGTTTGCAGCTTGCCTATCCCGGGATCTCCGGTATGGTGCTGCATCAGATGACAAAGGTTATTATCCTTCTCAGGGTCTGCATTCCAGCTGCTCCACTCGCTGCCGCGATCATTTCTCCATGCCCCGTGCGGCAAACATTCTATGCGCTGCCCTTCACTCTCACGTCGACAAAGCGACTCTATACTGCCACTGCCCGGATTGAACAAAGCCATGACCCTGCAAGTTTTCCTGTCACGGTCCAGTCTCGCTGTTATGTCAGAATGACGGCTAAGTCATGGCTTTGTCCACTCCATGGTCATGGAGGATGGTATCGGCAGGCACTGGGTGTTTACCAATACTGAGTGTTTTCATTCGGATGCAATGTGCGCCCCTTGCTTCCGCAGCCAAAGAACATGCTGTCGCCAGGAGACCGAATCAAATGAGTATTTCACCTGACTTTCCCGTTCATTCCATCACTTTCAAATCTCGGGCATCGTGTCAGCCCGACCCATCGAGACCAGGACTTCACCATGTTCTAAACTTGCATCGTGGTCAAGTCCCGGTGCGAGATGGCCGTAATGAGAGACTTTGCGGATGCACAGTCCGTCTCGGCGGCCATCCCTATTATGTGCCGTGACATAACGCACGGACGTTTTTCGCTGATATCTTCGTCAACAGGATCGACGTCGGTGGCAAGCTTTTGACGAACCATCTGAAAGAGACCGTATCATATCGTCAATGGAACATGATGGAGGAGACCCACATCATGAACGAAATCAAAGAGGCTTGTTGCTTTGTATCCGAAAATTTGCGCGGGACCTTGAAACATGCCAGTACGTTCTTCTATGCGGTGTTCTCTGTCTCATCATAACTGAAGGTGCGCATTCCCGACCTTCTGTATCATTTTTTCTAGCGCACAGCCCACAAAAAACCACATTGTACAGGAGTACGTTTTTCCAGACTACTCCGCCCACAAGCCGGGACGCATACGGCAACCAGGCGAGGCTTTATCCGATGCCGTGCAAACCTTGGTTATGAACAACGAGCGGTTCACGGTTCCAGAAATCCTCTTCCATCCGACGGACATCGGCAATTATCATTTCCTTCCACGGCATTGCCCGCCGTCACGCCGAACCTTCGCTCACGCGCACGATTACGGTCTAGGTCTAGGACAAACCGGGCTCAGTGGAACGGTGGCGTCGAGCATAGCGCTCTTACCGGAGGATCTGCAAGGACTCTTTTGGGCCAACATCGCGCTCGTTGGCGGGAACACCGCCCTGCCCGGGTTCCGCAATAGACTGTACGTGTGACGTGCGGACCCCTGCCGCTGCGCCATCCCCCGCCCACAAACCTTCGTGCGCAGGCGCTGATCTGCACCCTTGACAGGATGGCCGAGCTGCGCGCCCTCGCGCCCGTCGATTGCGAGGTTGTCGCGTTCGCGTCAGACGAGTGCGTCCCTCCCTTATCAGGCGTCCTCTCCCTCCGTGTTGCGCGGACACGCCCGTGCGCCCGCGGCGTCCATCTCGCGCGATCCCCCGCCGGCTTCCAAGCGGTGGGCCTCAGGCCGAGCCCACAACCTTGTGCGCGACGGATGACATGACACGACCCGGCTGACTCCCCGCTCTAGGCCTACCCTGGAGGCGTACCGCGCGGCGGTCGCGTTCGCGCGGCGCCCAGAGTTCGCCCAGTGCGTCGTGACGCGCGAAGACTACCTCGAGATGGGCAGCGCGGCGTGCCGGCGCCGGTTCGCGGACTGGAAGCCGGCGGAGCGCGAGGCCGCACCCGCGAGGCCGAGGACGCAGAAGGGGCGCGCCGACGCGAGCAGCGGTGGCGCGCGCACTGACAGCGACTCCGACGGCGGGGACGCGAACTCGCCCGCGCCGACGACCGCGAAGAAGCCGGGCCGTGGGAGGGGCCGAGGGCGCGGCGCGGCGCGGCGGGGGGCGTGAGGGACGGAGGAGGTGGCGGGGACGGGCCGTCGGCCGCGTCTTCGCCTTCGCCTTCGCTCTCTCCCGCGCGCCGTCTTCGCTCGCGGTCTCCGCCGCGCTGGGTGGTGCGAGATGGCAAGGGGCATCGCGAACATCGAGCCCGAGATGAACGTCGAAACATGGAATCAAGGCTGTTGTACATGTAAACGAAGCACTTCATACACCGAGGAGCGAGATGATCGACTCCGGTCACTACCTTTGACGCTTTGACTCTCTCATTACGCACTTGTGACTATCGTCTCTCCCTCGAAACGTCCCGCACGGGCGCGCCGTGTCGCTCTAGCTGTCTCCGGACTCCATTTCCGCACCCTCGTCCTCCTGCCCCTGCGCCTCCTGGATGGTCTCAATCAGCCTGCAGCGGAACAGAGTGGTCAGCGACAGCCCGGGCGGTGTCTCTCACGGTCAAGGCGGAGACGAAGCAGGGGACACACTCACCCCCAGACCTCTTTGACAAACTCCACAGGATGCTCTCGTGCTCGCGCTGGATGTCACACCAGACCGTTGCTGGAATCGGCTCGTCGGCGGTGCCACGCGAAGCTTCGCGGTGGTCACCACTCCACTTTCGTCCGCGTCCAGTAGGGGCGCGTGCATGTCCGCGCAGAGCGCCTCCAGTGCCGCAAAGTCCCGCCCGAAGACCTCCTCGAGCGCGGCGAAGACGTCCTCGTCGACCTTGCACTCCGCCTCGGGTATGTGCAGCCGCTCCGCGTCCGCGAGGCGCTCGACCGCAGCCGCACGCCGAACGCCGTCCACTGCCGTCGGTTCGCGAACGGGAACGGGCGGACGGGCGTGAGCACCCCGTCCGCCGCCTCGCCCTCGCAGTCGAGCCGGCAGGGCGCGATGGGCAGGCAGAGCGGCGCGGCGGGCCCGGGCGGCGGCGCGGCGCCGACGTACATCGCGACGACGTCCTCCGCGTACGCCCCCGACTCGTCCTCGAGCGGGTGCAGCGTCGAGGTGACGACGAGGCCGAGGTAGCGGCGGCCGGCGAACGCCTCGAGCGCGGCGCGGTGGTCGGAGCCCTCGGCGGCGCTCGCGACGAGCGAGTCCGTGTTGAGCGCGAAGGCGACGTACCGGCCGGGGAGGATGCGCCACTTCTCTGGCGGGATGCCCGCCGCGCGCGGGGTGGGGTGAGGCCGAACGTCGCCCGCTGGCTCGGACGTGCGCGGCCGCTCGGGGACGACGAGCGAGCCGCACCAGGATATCGGGGACCCCATCTCGACGTCGTCCGCGGACCTGCAGCCGCCGGGGCTGATGTGGCCCGTGCAGCTGGGTGGGCTGCCTGAGCGGACGAATGAGAGGTCAAGCGGGATTAGGTTGCATTCTTTCATGGTGGCGGGGAGTGGTGCTGGGGGGTGGATAGCGGTTGCGGTTGCAGATTGCTGGATGGGAGAGGCGGGTTCGCGCGACGAGGTGCGTTCTGAGAAGTCTAGGAACTGAAGACGACTTTATACAGTGACAAGCCTATTGTACGCAGGGGTAAAGCAAGGTACGCCACTGTGTCGACCACAGAGAAGATGCCAGCAGTGGCCGGTTGGTCTAGGCGAATACCCCACCAGCAGTGGCACAATCAACCTCATTGTGCTCGAGGTCAGAGTGTTCTGCAAAGGAAACAAAGCTTAGATTTTGCCTCAGTACTCCATAGGCGTCGTTAAACATGGCCGCATACGATGTTCCCGAGACACTCACAATAGATACTGTTCAAACATACAACGAGGTAGCTACGGCCTGCGAGACCCTGATTGAAATGGAAAAAAATCTCCATAAGTGGAATCCGGTTAACAAAATGACTGACGGAGTGGTCAACCCAGCATGAGGATACTGATTTGGCTCGAAGATCCTGAGTGAGCTCAAAACTGAGGAAACCTGCGTATACCTCGTGAAGTCATGATAGAGCATAAGACAATGGACCACATACTCCCCTCCAAGTAGACCGGAGTCAAAGCGGTATGTGCTTCAAAGAAGCATAGTCATACACTGATAAGAAGCACAAATAGGAATACACGTATCGTACGGAATGTCCCAGCCACTGAACACGGACGAAGTCGACGTTACGCTGCCTCACGCTCCATTCGTCGCCTCTTCCTCTCTTGCTCGTCGAAAATGAGTCGTTCCGCGGCGGACATCGGCGCGCCCCTCTTCTTCCCGATGACCTTATCGCTCTCCGGGGCAACGGAGGAAGTCGCCGAGGACGACGGGGTCGTGGCTTGTTTGAACACGTTCGGTCTCTTCAACGGGTTCGTGCTCTTGAGCGGGTTTAATGCGGGCTTCAACGGGTTAAGCTTGAGTCCGCCGGTCGCCACAGCAGACGTCGTTTTTGGCGTGAAGGAAAGGACGACCTTTTCGGTGGTCTCGTCGCGCTGTAGACCTGCGACTTCCACCGGCGGAGAGTCTTCCGACTTGGAGCCCGGACCCGACACTTCTGCCTCGGCTGCCGCGCGCTCAATTTGTTCTTCAATGAGCGTGCGCTCGCGCTGCTCGTCGGACACCGTCATCCGTTCCTTCTTCATGGAGGCCTCCTAAATGCGAAGTCAGAAACCTGTATGCCTGAAGGTGAAACAATAGCAAGGAAGAATTCGCCGGTGCCGGATCAAAGTGCGTGAACTAGGCACTGTTATGTACGGGCCGATGCTTAAGACACCGATATGCATTTGCCGTCCACAACAGAAATGTACCCGACAACGGTTCGGTATACCTGATAAGAGCAAGACAGGCAGTTGCATGCCTCTGTCAAGGCTGCTGGGCCGATCCATGGAAGTTATGCTCGGAATAGAGTTCACAATGGCTCCAAGGGCTCGTATACAGGGAGCTTCCTCTGCTCGCCTCCGAGCCAAGGCCGGCAGAAACAATACGCCGGCCTATGTGCGTGAAGGGTGCGATCAAGGGAAACTCCCCTACCCAGGCCCGAAAAGCGTGCCCAGAGTGCGAAGGGAATCTCCGGGAGGACAGCACGTCCATACCATCCGAACCCAGATGTGCGGACCTGTACGCGAGACTCACCTGCTTCGCCAACGCCTTTGGACTGTTATCAATCCATGCAATGAACCAGCCTTTCTCCGTCTCGTCCACCCGTGCCACACCCGTTCGCCCCAGATGCTTAACGAACTCCGTGAGAGTGACCCATCGAGTGGCATTCATGTGCAGGTGGCTCTTGTCTTGAATGAACTCCTGGTATACGTTGTTGGCTTTGACTCGCTTGGTTCCGAACCGACGAGAGAGTAGCTGCACGAAGTCGTGCTGAAATTGCATGGAGAAGTCGGATATGTGCTTCCCTGCGCTCTCTCCAACAACGAGCATCTGACGGAGGTGGGACTCGGACTGGGTGTGACACTTGAAGCCGTTCTCGTCTCGACACTGCTTCTCGCATATTTGGCAGTACCATCGCAGCCGTTGAAGGCCCTTCGCCTTCATCTTGTTGGCGAGGTACTTGGGAGTACCAACTGTGCATGTAAGTCAGCGTTGGGAAGTTGCGTCGCACTGATATGAATACCTTCAGCGCGAGGCATGGTGGGCAACTAGAGTGTAAACTGTTGCGGCGGTGGAGTTACGTAAGAGAAGGCGCAGTGTGCAGGATGAAGACACAATGGAGCAGAAGATAGATAGAGAGAGAGATTCGGAGGTACGTCGCACGCGGAGCCGTGCCGTTGCTGACAAATCATATGACATTACCGGGTTTCAATCTCCGATTACTCAGATCACCATTCCCAAGTCGGATCTAATCTCGACGCGTCGCGTCCAACTTTGGAGGCGCGTTGCGTCTGGCTTGATCTCTCTCTTCTTGCTCTCTCTCATGCCCCCTCAGCTCAGGCCTATCGAGCCTAAGATACCACGATGGGAGCCAGCGGCAAACCCCAGCGACATTGTTGTCCCCGGACTTGACAATACGGCCTCAGCATCCGACCAGATTGAGCAGATTGAGCAGCTCATAACGATCAAGTTGCAGGTCCCCTTGCCTTTGTACCATCGCCAGGCGACCTTACTCATATTCTCTGAAGAACATAGACGCAAATTTCTCCAAGATGCAACACATTATGGCAAATAGGGTACTACCTGCTATGAAGCGGTACGCGATTGGCACACAACCAGTGCGAGAGGCGGCAAGGGTGAGCGTTCTTCCCTAATCGTTGCGCGTACGCATGGAAAGAGATGTTGCGTGAATTATTACTGCAATTATCCTCAAGTGTAACCTGTCTTATCCTAACCACCACCCACAGTTTTGGACCGCATTCTACGAGCAAGCCGCTGAAATTCGTATTCCAACATACGACGACTACAGCACAGGTCAAGAGCAAACGACAGAGGACCATACCGTCGACGCTAGTCGAACGGAGTCTGTGACATCTTATTCCAAGCATTCGGCGCGTTCAGGTCCAGAAGACGAGTCGGTGGCGGACAGTGCAGATGATAGCAGGATGCTGAACGTGGACAGGACATCATCGGACGTCTCCTTTGCTCCTTCTCAAGCTGCCGTATCCTCCACCCCAGCGGCAGCTTCCAAGTCGAGGTCATCACGCCATACACAAGATGAATCCATGCCCTCATGGCAAGCATCCCTCGATTCTCCGCTCAGGCAGCTGAACCGCGATATTCAAGGACTTGGCGACGGATACTCCATCACTTCGTCGGCTGTCGATGAAAGCGCATACGATGGCTCCGAGGATGTGACTCAACGTCAAATTAAGGCCGACGACGGGCGTCAAGAGCCAGCTTCATCCGGTCTGTCGACAAGGGGAAAGGGCGTGAGCCTCAGCCATTGCTCCGAGATGTCCTCCGCAAGAACACGACTGGTCCCTCAGTCACATCAATGTCAGGTCTATCCAGTGGCATGACATCGCCTCTAAGATTCAAAGCCAAGACGCCGGTGGCCATGTCGAAGAATCCATACCTTCCGCCCGACTCGACTCCATCCGATTGGACTGGTCTCGTCGACCTGAGGGACCCAACTACCACCAGCCCTCGAAAGGATCCGCAGTCTTCCGTGAAGCAGGGTACCTTCAAGCCTGCAGTCAAGCCTCCCACTTCGTTCGGCTTCATGCGTTCAAGACGGAAGACCCCTCCACCCGGAGACGACTCCGTCGATGACAATTTCGGTTTCTCTCCTCCGGTCATGACTGACTACGCGCGGCTACCCACCCTGGGTCGCACACCAAAGAAGGAGGCTGCGGAGCGCATCATGCAAGGCCTCGTCGAAGTCGAACAACGTCGCGCGGCCCCTTCCGGTGGCTCTCGTCATCCACCCGCTGGAAAAGGCTATAGCGTCGAGAGCAGCATGAGCACGATACCCACACCTCCCTCGATGACTGGATATAACCGCTCGGGATACGCGGGTCCCATGAACATGAACGACGAATCAAGCACGGATGCAAGCCTGGACAGCGTCATGCGTCGCGTGGGCCTCGAGATGCCCGGCTACAACACTGCCCTCCCTCCGGCTCACGCACCAACGGGAGCACCTGCCCCGGCCGCATCCTCGACGACGTCTCAGTCATCGCTGGCGTCATCGGACCCACCCGCCCGGCCTCCAGTGTTCAGCCTCTCGTCCGCGCCGACGTTCACCTCCCTCGCCTCCCTTCGCGGCGCCCCCTCGAAGGCGGCAGCGCGCTCCACCCTCCTCCCCTCCCGCCCGTAGAGTCCTCTCCCGAACCAGTGCGGACGCCCGTCCGGCAGTACGACGACTACTACTACGAAGACGACGGTGCGGGCGGGCCCGCGGACGACTCGCTCGACTCGCTCGACGACTCCTTCGACGCCGAGGACCGCGACGCCGCCGCGCTCCTCTATGCGCAGCAGCAGGCGTTCGCCGCGGCCGCCGCGGCGAACGAAGACGACAGCTTTTCCTCGGACTCGTCTATGGCCGACGACGACGACGACGACAGAGACGCCCAAAGCGGTACCGCGGCGCCGCTGCATGCGTACATGGGCGGGGTGGTGGAAGACGGGTTCGAGGACTCGTTCGAGGACGACGACGATGAGGAGGAAGACGGCGCGCGGTTCGCGGGGCAGGAGGAAGAGACGGTGTTCGGGGTGCCGCCGGCGCAGCGATTGAGGGTGGAGCAGGAGAGGAGGATCAGCCAGGGCGGGGGGTTGCGGATGCTAGGCGAGGAGTTGCTGCGCTTTGAGACAGCCCAGGGTGGGGTGGACGAGAGCCCGACGCCGTGGAACCCTGGCGGGCGCGGTTGAGCAGCTGTTTGAGGTTGGTATGCTGGCCGTGGGATGTTTGCTTGCTCGAGCGCGTGTTGTAGAGTACAATAGGAAGAGTCACTGAAGTTGAGGGTCGATTTTGGACACAACCAAGGGACCAAACGGCGCCGCTTCTTCGCGCACGTGGTTCGGGCTGTCTGCCACAGCTGACGAGTTTGTTCTCGTTAGCACTCAATCTACCCCTCCCTATGCGGTCTGCTCCTCCGTGCGTCTCTCGAGTCTCGACTCGTCTCGAGCCATACGCCCCTGGTATTGCGTGCTGATGGGGCGCTACGCAGATCACTTTGGGTAGCGAAGTGCGCAAGTTCAGTCACACCTCGGTGTGCGCCCCTGTCGGAGGGACGCCACCGTCGGACGGATGCACGAAGCGGAACGCGAATGCCATTCCCCATATCGTATCCCAACCAGTCCTCCGCGAGACAAGGACCGGGCCATAGATATCGCATAACGTTAACGTCTCGACCGAGCCGGGTGACGTGGTGTGGGAGTGTACCTCGTGAGAGAAGCTCAAGAAGTCGGAGGCGGAAGCAGCGGGTGATTGGAATTCAATTATGGGGTGCGTGATGTACGGAGGCGAGGGTGGGGAGAAAGGACAGTGTTTTTGATAGGGAGGGGGATGTCGCCTGCACGAGGCGAGGCAGGGTATCGGGTGTGGGGATTCTGGCCCCACAAGCAAAAGACGCCGGACTCTTTGCGGCGGGGACCTCTGGGGCTGGGAGAAGAAGGGAGGCTGAGAAGGCGAAGATCTGGTGGTCCAGCGTGATAAATACGGACAAGAGGCGGACGCGGGTTCTGGACTGGCACACCGTGCGCGCACGGAAGATCTATGTGGGAGGCAAGCGGAGTACAGCGGTGGAACCCGGTGCTACAAGTACAGGCGTGCGGAGGGCGCACGCGATGACAGGAGAACTTCGAGTCGAACAGGAGGGTAGAGAGTGTGAGGCGGGCGGGCGGATCGGGTGAGTGGCGCAGATGTAGAGGTGAGGAAGGGGCTGGGGCCGAGGCGTGCGTTTGGCACAGAGGAAAGCGAGGGATGGTGGTAGCGGTGGGGGGACTAGCAACCGGACGTCGAGATGCCTGGGATCGCCATGAGCGAGCAGCGAACCTGCGTGATCGGCGCGGCGTTGAAGTCGCGCCACGCAGCTTGGAGGAGGAGGACGAATGCCTGGCCTTCGGGGCTGAAGGTGCCGGCCTTCGAGGGTGCGCTGAAGGTGAGCGGGTCGGTCGTGCCGAGTAGCCAGCCGTCGTCAGTAAGGCTGGCCTTGATGAGGTCGAAGGCCTTGGACGCGGCGGCGATGTGATCGAATTTACCGGTGAGCGTGGCGTAGCGGTAGGAGGAAGCGGCGAGGAGGGCTGTGCTGGCGGTGTCAGCGAAAGTAGTGGTCGCTTCTTGGTCAATATAGTTGAAGAGGGTGCCGTTCGAGTGCTATGAAGTGCGAAGATGAGCCTTCAAGCATGTTAGCCGACTACGATTGATTGCTCACTTGGAACTTCCAGACCGCCGTTAGGATCTCGTCAACCCACGTCGTGAGATCTTCTGTTTCACTAGCGAGAGTCTTGGCATGCTCGGAGCGCTGAATAGTCCGGAGAACACGGAGCATGCCTGCGGCACCCCAGCCATTCCCTGCGTCGGAAAGATTAGCGCCCTAGACAAAAACCGAAAGGATGTGGGCAGCGCACCAGTACCCCAGTGGTTGAGGTCAGTGCCGGACCCCCAGACGATGTGTTTCCAGAGACCACTGCCATCGTTGTTGAGGTGCTCGCGGTAGAGCGCACATTGAGTGTAGGCTTCTTTGAGCAGGCTGAGACCCTCGTCACCTCCCTGCATACCGCCGTAGTAGGCTATGAACGGGGGCGCCATGTAGACGAAATCCGCCCTACGAAGCACGGTTAACGTTGAAAAGACAATTGACATTTTGAGCTTAAGTTCTTACCATAGCTGCACCTGATCTGCACGCTGGGAGATTGCACCTTGCTGAGACCGCGGAGCATCCTCGAGAAGGTAGTTGAGCTGGTTCGTGGCAGCGTAGGAAAGAGAAAGGTCGCTGTGGTTTGTGCGCGTCCAGTTTGCCAAGAGCACAGCCTGTCCGATGCCTAGCATGGGAGGAGTAAAATAAGGATCAGATGTATCACGTTGAGCGGATCCCAAAACGCACTGGCCGGGTCGCCAACAGCGCCGTCACCGTCAATGAGCGGGCCGGAGGGGTCGGTAATGTTCCTAACAACCCTGGGGAGCGGTCAGGACACAGATGCTTATCTCTCTGGCTCGGAACCGAGGTGCGAGGGAGTCTTACTGAGTTGCGATGGATATCACGTCTGTCGCGTTGTCGGAAGCGACGAGCTGGCTCGGCGGAGGCAGGCTCCCTTCGAATACCGCCAAAGTCGGCCATTCGAGCTCAGTCAACGCCTCGAGCTCGGCGCCTATCTCCCAGCTGAAAACACAGGTAAGTTCGCGAATTGCGTATTGGACTGTGGCAATGCTCACCTGTGTGTGGCGATTTGTCGAAGGTTAGCTTTCACTTTGGCGATCATCGCGTCGTCCAGTCCGGTCTGGGCTGTGGTCGCAGCTGAGACGGCGCCAGGCCACGCGGCGAGCAGCAAGGGAAAGAGAGCAACGAGGCCGTAGACCATGCTGCAGGCTGCGCGCAGGCGACGGGGAGGAGGGTGAAAGTGAGGGGGAGCAGGCACCGACTATCTGTGGCCGGGGCTTTATATCACGGCGACTGTTGCCCTCTGTTGCCCCGCACTGAGACGGCGCCTCGACCCGAGCAACGCCCAGAGGAAGCAGAAGCACGGCCGCGGGTTGGCCGCGGGGCCGTTTTGCGCGCGAAAAGCGGCGACACATGTCAGGCACCTTGTTGTACCGTGTGTCCCCGGGCTTCGTCCGCGCTGCAGGTTGGAATGGACGTGGGCCGTGGGCGAGATGGAAGATGCTCAAGCCTCAAGCGGAGGACGCCGCGAAAGATGATGTTGCTGAGAATAGTCTTAGATGGAGCGGTCGACATGTGCGACGGCCCGGTGCGCTTGGTGATGGCGGCGTTCCAGACCACGTTTCTTTCCCGTCAGGCCTAGGTGCCTGGCCATCACAGTCTCTCGCTTGCGATTCCGCCTCCCAGTTTCATGTCATGGCCCGCGCGACTCGACGCGAGCATATTTAGCACTCTCGTCGCCCGTTGGTGCGCTGCAGGAGGGGCTGCACATGTGATGGAACGCATGACGGTCCTGCCCACGCGTGCAGAGCTTCTCGCCGTTGAATCGTCCAAGTCACGCACCGACGCGGCCAAGATGACAAGTAATGGACGCTGGGCCTCCGCAGCTTGGAGGCCAAGGAGGCCGAGAAGGAATGCACCGCTGTGCCAGTTGAGCACTAATTTTCACCACAATGCCGCGACACCAACGCCGTCGCATCTCTCTTATCCTCAGCGCCACCTCTGCCCAATGCCCATGTCGTAAGCTCAGTCAACCTCTCGGCAGGCAAGTTGTCTCGCGGAGATAAGTTCCGCCCTTGCCTGGCGTCAACTCACCCGGACCCCGGTTGTCGCCATACGCAAGCTATCCCCCGACACACCCCGACACCTACCCGGGCGCCCGCGGTCCTCGGACTTGACGGTGCGGAGGAGCAAGCGCCAGCGTCTTCCACCTTTTCATCTCGCAAGCTTCTTCGCATATACGACATGTCTGCATCACTAAGCGAGAAAGCCAGAGGAAAGCAGCGCGAAGACCCGGAAGCCGCGGAACCAGAACCGCCGCCAACCAAAGACCTCACCATCCGGTTCACTGAGGGTATCCCTGACCTTACGGTGCAGGTCGCGGAGAAAGATACGGTCACGGACGTGAAGAACAGTGTATGCTGCGCTGTTTGGCTTTGGTACGAAGAGTCTGACCGTCACGTCTCGATAGATTCGTCAAGCTAGGCCAGATTTGGCGGACAGGCGACTCAGGCTCATCCACGCTGGGCAACTACTAGCAGACAGCACTCAGCTCTATTCCCGAATTGCATCTGTGGAGCAGCGAAGACGAAGGCCAACGTCCTCGGCGGGAAGCAGCAACGACGCCGACAATCGAAGCGAAGAGGCGGCTGCATCGAGTGCGCCGACATGGCTGCACTGCTCTGTTGGGCCGAAGTTGCAGGATGGGGAAACGGACGAGGGGAGAATGCAGGTATGTGGTTCATGTTGTCTCCTCTGGCGCGTTGTTCTATATGTGTGGTCCATATGCGGGGTGCAGGGTCCGCAGGCGGAGATGTGGGGCTGAACGTTTCCCTTATAGACTGCGCAATTGAAACCGCTGCGGGGGTTCGACAGGCTCTCTGCGGCAGGCTTCTCTGAGGCGGACATTGCGAACATCCGACTGCAGTTCCACACCCACTCTGCAGGGGACTACTTGGATCAAGAGTTTGATGACCAGGAGGACTGTGTGTAGCCGATTCATGCGTCCATTATCTCGGTATGTGCTCATGCATGCTTTCCTAGTCGACGAGCATGCGCGCCAGCTGGAAGAGCAATGGATCGATTCCCTCGACGGCGGAAATAGCGCGTCACTTGCCAACTCGCAGCCGGCTACAACCCAATTTCATAACGGCATCGTCTTGGGTTTCTTCTTTCCCCTCATACCCGTATTTTTCTTTAGGGCAACCAAGCCGGCGATATTCTGGGATGACGACTCGGAGTATGAAACCGTCTCGCAACCCGTGTTCTCGTGAGTGGCCCTCTACCTTCTTTGAACTTGCAATCTTAGAGGCCACGCACAGGCGGAGGATGCAGATGGGCATCGTAGTCGGGTTCCTACTGAACGCCTTGTTCGGGATGTGGACGTACTTACTTTCCTCGTAGGTTGACGATCATGCCGTCACTGTGGTCCAGTCTATTAGGTTTGTGTCCTGTCGCTACGCGAGTTAACACCCTCGCTGACCACATCGCAGATACCATGATTTTTCGTAGTGGTTGGATCTTATTTGAGCACCGTGGGATGCTATGGCACATCTTGGCATGCCGTTTAAACCTCCCAGTGACAAAAGCTCAGTCTTGAATGGAAACCATGGTTTGCCAATGTACATGCAAGCCTAGGAAAGCTGTCAAAAGATAGCGTGTGCTGCGTTGTTAGTCGCCTTTTCGTCATGACTACGTACGCGCTTCGATGAACATAATCGGCTTTTGGCCACGCTGTAGCCTGGTGCGAGATCCCTGAGGCATCATGCATTGAAACTCAAGCGCGAGGTTCTAGCCGGACCGGGCGGAGAGAGCGCCTAAACACGATAAAGAAACGCGATGCGAGATGCACGCGTCTTGCCACACCCCCCATCCGCCCAAAATTTTTGGAACCAGTTCCGCCCCCTCCTCTGTACATATACCCTGCTTTCACACGTTGTCGAGGTGGGTCCATCTGATCTATGGCGCATACACGCATCTCACTCTGCGCAGATGGATCTCCAACAGCTATCCCAGCTTTTCGCCTCCACTTTCAGCCCAGACCCTAATGTCCAGAAGATGTCCGAGCTGCAGATCCGCAAGGTACGCTGCGCTAGTACGAGGAGGCCTGAGTTTTTCTGAGCGTGCGGCGAACAGCTCGGCGGACAAGAGGGCATGATCTCCAGCACCCTGCAGATCATCGGAAACGATGGCCTCGATGCGTGCGTTCTTTTCGACGCGTCCCCGCCACTCCACACGCTGATCACAGCCACCCACCCGCGCCCTTCCCTCCACGCAGCCCGACGCGCCAGGCGGCGGCCGTCTACCTCAAAAACCGCGTGTACTCATCCTACTTCGTCGACACCACCGCGCGCCCCGACCAGGTCCCCATCCCCACCTCGGATCGTGCCGTCCTCAAATCGTCCATCATCCCGCTCATCGCCGCCTCTCCCTCTCGCGCGATCACTGTCCAGCTCGCCGGCGCGCTCAAGAACGTCGTCGCGCGCGATTTCCCGGAGCAGTGGCCGTCGCTCGCGGAGGATGTGAAGAAGCTGCTCGTGAGTGGGAACGTGCGCGAGGTGCACGCGGGATGTGTGGCGACGCTGGAGATGGTCCGTGCGTTCAGGTATGTTCTTCTTTTTCGCGCCCGGGTCTCTGCTGCGCCTTGGGGTGCTCTGTTTCGAGCGCCGCGTCTCTCGTTGCACGGGAGTACCGAGTGGGGAGCAGATCTGAGCCCCATGGTACGATTTCGAGCTCTTGTTTGGGCGGTTTCTGTGGAAGGCTTATCGTGCGGAGGGTCACGCGCGCCGTTGTTCGATGTCCGGTTCGCTGACGAGGATGAGGATCCTGACCGTCTTCTTGCAGGTTCCGTCAGGGAACGGACGTGCTTCCTAAACTAGTCGAGGAGTTCTTCCCTACCCTCGTGACCATCGCGGGCCAGGCTCTGGCAAATCCTATCGTCACCAACAACGATGAAGTCCCTACCATCCTGCATCTCATCATGAAGACGTACATGACAAGTATCATCCTCCAGCTGAGCAAGCACCAGCAATCTCAGGAGAGCCTTGTCAGCTGGGGTCGCTTGCTCTTCCAGGTTGTCAACCTCCAGGTTCCGAAGGACGCCGTTCCGGAAGACGAGGAAGAGCGCGAGCGCTGCGAGTGGTGGAAGGCGAAGAAGTGGGCGTACAAGATTCTCGGACGCCTCTTCCACCGCTTTGGCAACCCTTCCCAGCTCCCTAGCAGCCTCCAGGAGGAGTACGGCGCGTTCGCTCAGCACTTCGTTACCACTTTCGCGCCAGAGATCTTCAAGGTCTACCTGGCGCAGACGCAGTTGTTCGTGTCCAACCAGGTTTGGATCTCGAAGAAGTGCCAGTACCGCATCTTCACATTCTTCACCGAGTGGTACGTCCTTGCTGGTTCAGCAGTCGCCAGAACTCACCTCGTTTGTCGTGTAGTGTGAAGCCCAAGTCCACCTGGGCCCTCCTGAAACCCCACTTTGAGACGCTGGTGTCCTCGTATGTCTACCCCCAGCTCTCTTTCACCCCTGCGAGACAAGAGCAGTGGGAGTCCGACCCCATCGACTACGTTCGCATCACCGTCGGTATGTCGGGGACGTTATGGAATGGTAGCACGGCTTACTCAGCCGGATTACTAGATGAGTTTGAGGCGTACGATAGTCCCGTCTCTGCTGCGACCTCCTTCCTCTTCGCTCTCGCGAGCAATCGCACCAAGACCACTTTCCTCCCCATCCTCGGGTTCATCAACCAGGTCCTCCAAAGCAAGCCTGCCGCGCCTCAGCGTTTCGGTGCGCTCAACATGACCGCCGCCTTGGGCCCCTTCATCATGCGCCACCCCGACGTAAAGGGCAACATGCCCCAGTTCGTGCTCCAGCACGTTTTCCCGGAGTTCAACGCGCAGGAGCCGTACATGCGCGCCGTCGCGAACGAGGTCCTGGGCACCGTGGTCAAGTCAGGCCTCGAGTTCCCCAATGGGCAGTCTCTTCACCAAGCCATGACGGCTGTTGCCGCAGGCATCGACGACACGGAACTCCCCGTCCGGGTCCACGCATGCCTGTCGTTGACCGAGCTCGTCACTAGTTCGTCTACCGGTGAGTTCTGTTTATGTCAGTTCGAGGCGTGATATTCACATAGAGACAGTCAAGTCTGCGGTCGCTCCGCAAGTCGGCAAGGTTATTCAGAGTAAGTTAGTCGCCCTCTTTGTCACGATATGCTACTTAGCACTCTATGTTAGCTCTCTTGAAGCTTTCGGAGGAAACCGATCTCGACCTCCTCAACCATTGCATGGAAACCATGGTCGAGACCTATCAGTCTGAGCTGCTTCCCGTCGCTGCAGAGTTGACGGCGCGTCTGGTAAGTGCCGTCAAGTCACAAACAGTTTTGTCAGCTGAAATCACGATTCCTTCAGTGCGAGACCTACGCTCGCCTTGCCAAGGAAAGCCAGGCCGCGGATGAGGTTGAGGGTGGCCTTGACCTCGACTCCATCATGGACGCTGAGTCCACCGAGGACAAGACCTTCGCGGCGATGGGCGTTGCCAAGACCATCGCTACTGTCGTGTCCGCTGTAGAATCGTCCCCCGAGATCCTCGGACAAGTCCAGGAAATCATCATCCCAATCGTCGTCCTCACCCTGGAGGCCAAGCTGCTCGACTTGTTGGACAACATGTACGACCTCGTCGACATGCTCACCTTCAAGCTCCGCAACATTTCGCCCAACATGTGGCCCGTCTTCGAGCTCACCTACAAGCTCTTTAAGTCGGATGCTGTTGACTTCCTCGATGGTGTGTCATTCCGTTTCATGTAAAGCCTGTCACTCATTGTCGCTCCTCAGAGATGCTCCCGTCCCTCGATAACTTCGTCTCATTCGGCATCGACGCCTTCAAGTCGCGCGCCGACTACCGCCAGATGGTTCTCGACATTTACCAGACCTCAATGAGCAGCGATCACCTCGGCGAGAACGACGCCGTGAACGGCTGTAAGCTCGCCGAGTCCATGCTCCTCAACCTCCGCGGCTCCGTCGACGACTCGTTGCAAGCAATCATCACGACCGCGCTCACGAAGCTCGAGAAGGCGGAGACGAACGCGCTCCGGCTCGCGACGCTCAACGTCGTCGTCAACGCCGTGCTCTACAACCCGGCGGCGACGCTGAGCATCCTCGACCAGACGGGGGTTGCCCGCAAGTTCTTCGACAAGTGGTTCGCGGCGATCAACGTCGAGGCGCGCCTCCCGCGCGTGCACGACAAGAAGCTGAGCATCGTCGCGCTCTGCGCACTCATGGAGGTCGACCCGGCGAGCATTCCGCAGTCGGTTCAGGAGGGTTGGCCGGGCATCGTCTCTGGTGCGCTCAAGCTCTTCCAGGAGTACCCCAAGGCGGTTCAAGGTGAGGAGCAAGGGTTGTGGTGTCGTTTGAGCAGTCGCTAATTTCAGTTTGAATAGCTCGTAAAGAGCTCCAGGAGATGTACCAGAACGATGACGAGGACGAGGAGGACGATGATGACTCGAAGTACCTGAACATGAACGAGGAGGACGGTATGTCGTTCGATATTTATCTGTCGTTTTCTGAACTGACTTGGTGCTCTCAGACGATGTTTGGGACGAGGACTCAGCCTACGCCGAGATGCTCGCCAACGAGGGCAAGCGCCTCCGCGAGAAGTCCGAGAAGCAGGCCGCTGGCGAAGACGTCTCCGACGACGAGGATGAGGAGGATGACATTGAGGAGGAGCTTGGTTACATCAGCCCTCTCGACAACGTCAACCCCTACGTGACCTTCAAGGCCTCGTTGACTGGTAAGATCCTTCGTCGGTGTCATACGGCTGTGATACTTAAACTTCCCACAGTCTTCCAGATGAAGAACGGTCAGGGCTACCAGCTCGCAACGACATCGCTCACATCCGAACACCAGACCTTCCTGATGGAGGTCATGCGCATTGCGGGCGAGCAGGCCGCTGCTTCAGCATCTTAGAGCCCCTCCGGACCGTCGTCTTGTCTGGTTCCCTGCTTCACCTCATCGCTTGCTCTCGACCATTTCACGTACATATATCACATTTCCGTTAGTTGTAATATCCTGCACGCCTCCCGCCCCCGATCTCGACGACGAAGAGTAGAAAGTGAAGAATTGTTTTCATTGTTGTTTGCATAGCTACTTCCGACTCCCGCAGATACTGTGCATCCGTACCGTACTCTACTCGATGTCATCCTCCGAACATTCGAGACTAGAGGTAGTTACCGCGCTATCCGATGTCTACTCTGTACTGATGAATGACGATCACGACCTTTGCCACGTCCATATGCCACTCGCAGTGCAGAAGCCCCGTGGTTTAGTTCAGCGGCTCGCGAGGGAACCTCCTCATCCGCTCGAGATACACCTCCGTGTCCTCAAGCTGCCACTCGATCGGCTTCGTCAGAGGCTCGAAGCTCTCGCCCCGCGCCTCGAACTCCTTCAGCCGCCGGGCGGTCGCGGGCTTGGACCGATTGACGCTGAACACCTTGATGCGGTGGCAGGACGAGGTGACGTGCAGGTCCCAGCTGCGCACACGCATCAGCACGCCGGAGTGCGGACGAAGAGAGAGAGAGGACGCACTTCCACGCCGAGCGGACGAAGGTGGGCTCGGTGTTGTTGGACGAGTCCCAGGTGCGGACGCAGAACTCGAGCCAGCCCTCGGCGTCGACGGGGAGCGTGATGGTCCAGAGGCGCCACGCGTGGTAGTGCTGCAAGAAGGCCGGGTCAGCGGGTTCGACGGCCTCCCGAGGTTAAGGGGCTGGCGCAGAGGGAGAGGAGCGCACCTTCTCCGTCATGTTCTCCGGCTCGACGGCGTACCACACGTGCCCGCTGCGAGATGAAAGGACGTGGAGGAGTTAGGCTTTCTCGAGCTCGAGAGGCTGGATCAGAGGCACCCACCCGTCGGGTGAGACTTCGACGCGCTCGACCCAGTTCCCGCCGCCGCTGTAGGACCAACCCTGGAGGTCGATGGTGCCGTCGTGGATGATTGTCGTCTTATCAGTGGGGAAGATGATCGCGCTCCTGCATGCGTAACCCCGGGGCCTCTCGTCAGTCCCGATGGAACAGCCGCGCACAGAGGGGGAGGGGGGAGAGCTTACGAGACCGGCATGTTCTGGATGGAGAACCCGTTCGACATCTTCGTGTTGTGCTTTCCGATCTGTCGGTACAGCCATCGTGAGCCCCGTTCCACCTTCCCTGAGCCCGAGCAAAGATGGATGGGGACGGAGCGACGCACCTGTTGGTTGTAGTAGAGGTACTCCATGCTCTGCACGGGGCCCATGCTCGGCTCCCGGAGCGCGTTGATCTTGTACACCCACTTGCAGCTGCGCGCGCCGATGTAGCCGGTGACGACAACGCGGAGCGGGGCGCCGTGGATCTTGGGGAGCGGCTTGCCGTTCATCTCCCACGCGAGGAGCACCTCCTCGCTCTGGCGGACCTTGCGCCACGGCACGGAGACGGCGTAGTTGTAGACGTTGTTCTTCCTGTACACAAAGCCGCGAGCATCAGTACATACGTACGAGGAAGGGGAGTGAGGGCCCCTGGTAGCAGTGGTACCCACTTGAAGTACGTGTCTGCGCCGATGAACTCAAGGTGGCTCGCTTCGGGGAGGAGCCCGCCGCATGCGACTTTGAGCACCTTCTTGAGAGCCACACCCCGGTACACTGCAGTACCGCTGGGTTCGTCAGCGCGTTAGTGACCTCTGTGGCTGTCCGAGGTGATTGACGCTACGCACATAGCACCTTCCCCCCATGGCTAGAGCATGGTGTTGAGCGCCGCCCCACAAACACATAAGGGTACACAAGCAGCTTACCGCGTTGATAAGCTCGTCGCCGTCGCCCGGGTACTCCCGAATTTGCTCGATCCGACGGGTGCCGCTGCACTGCAAGGTCACGGTGACTTCGTGTTGACTGGGCACGGCATGCGGATCAATCTACTACGAACACCCGAAGAGGCGGTATGCGACACTCACGGGAACTTTGACTCGTCCTTTAGGTCCTTCAATGATAGCTTGACCGGTTGGTTGACGAGACCGCCGATCTCGAGCTCGAAAGCGTCGTCGTCGATGTCGGGGACGCCTCCGTGGTTGCGCACGCTACATACAACAATGAATGCGCGCTTGGGTGGAGTGGAAGCGACGGCGGACTCACAAGTGGAACAAGTTGTCCGTGAGCTTCCCTTCCACGAGCTCCTTGCGCGGCGTCTCGCCGTTGTAGGGGAAGTCGAGCAGGTGGATCATGCCCGGCTTCTCCTTCAGGACGATCTCCCAGCTGAAGTCGACGATGCTCTTCAGCCCAAGCGCTTCGTGGTACTCTTTCCAGCGGTGGCCGACGAGGACGGGGTTCGTGTCTGGGAGCGGGACGAACTGGAATTCTAGGAGGCGCCGGGGTCTCAGAGGGTGTCGGGTGGCGAGACAACGCAGCCGAGAACTCACCCGGGATGGGCGTGAACTTCTTGGTGTTCAGGATCTCTGTCGCGACGACCTTCCTATCAGGGTAGTCCTCCCACTCGACGTAGCTGTCAAGGCAACTCGTAAGAGGCCGTGGCGGGGAGAAAAATGGAGCACTCACCCGCGCCATCCCAGCTTGTTCTCAGAGAATAACTGGCTGAGCGGCGTGCCCTTCCAAGTCTCCCCTGTGGGCGCATCATGGCCGTTGGTAGGCGTTGTCTCCGCAGGGACCGTGGTGGCAGGGGCGGCCACAGCGTCGTTACTGTTCTCCGCGGTGCTCATGTCGTAGCCTGCTTAGGCGCCGTGTCCGTTGAGTGGGGCTGTATCTGACGATGGGAAGGAAAGTAGCCCATCGATGCTTTCGTGCGCGGGATATATCGTCCCCAGCGCCAAGCCCTGCTCCCGTGGGCCTGTGCGGAGCAGATAGGATGCCAGGTGTGCTCTTTATGGTGCGAACGCGGCTCCAGGCGAGGTTAATGTGAGCAGCGTGGCGGCCTCCCCTAAAGGCCTATTCGCTCTCTACCCGCACCTTGCCCGTCGACGGTGGGAACGGGAACTCGCGGGACCAATGGGAGCTGCGAAGAGGTTCAGGAAGCAGGCAAAGCACGTACCGGTGCGTCGCGACCCGGTCCCACGCAGGGGCTCGCGGGCTTGCAATTCACAACGTTGAAGTGAAATTCGGATAAATATGCGGCTTTCAGGCAGGGAGGTGAGTCGAAAGCAAGGCGCCGGGCGCCGTTCGAAAGCAGGGCATAAAATACAGCAGTTGCAATAGACAGCGTACGGAAGTCCTAGGTCATAGCAGCACGGCGGCGTCGTCGGAGAGAATTCCTCGGGCCCAAACGGAATCGCCTTGGACGGCGTCGGCGAAGAAGTCGCCAAGGGTAGATTGCAGCTGTTCGATGACGGCTCGGTCCGCCTCTGAGTAGGGATTCAGAGGCACCGGGTGTGCTGATGGCGGATATAGCATCCTGAACCCCGCCTATATGGCCAGGACATCGATAAAGCGCGGATCGACGAAGGCGAAAGGGGGGACGTACCATTACCAGCTCTACCAGAGAACTGCTTTCTCCCGGCATGCACTTCTCCCCGACAACCTTTGCGCCCTCACGGCTCACGAGGCCTAAACGCACCGCCTCCTTTCCGATTGCCATGAGACCACGGATGGCACCCTCATGCGTAGCCCGTGTTTTCTTGTGCTCGATCAGGCCAACGATGAGTGTCTTTACTACCTTGATGGGGAGACTTGGGTACGTCATGGAGTAGTGGGTGAGAAGGTGAGCGACGATTTGTGCGGCGGTTATCCGGAGATGTGTCGCATGAGAAGGGGGGAGCGTTGAATATAGGAGGATGGAGAAAACGGAAGGGAGCAGTTGGTGAAGCTACAGAGAAAACTCGTCACGCAATGTGCAGATGATCAGCGGGGGAGACGTACGAATGGTTCCACCCCCAGCGTTTGGTTGTCCAGCAGCGCTCCAATGACATCCAGATACACTTCCAACAACTTCCCATCGGTCTCCGTCTGCGAGCCACTCCTAAGTGTGCTGACTATTCCTTCGCCAACCCAATGGACGAGGTAGGGGAGCAGAGGTGAGAGGCCGGTGTCACTGCGCAAACTTGCAAGGGCCGCCGTTCGTTTTGACTGTTCGGAGGCGGATGGGAGAAGGGAAGTCGTGAGACGGGTATAATACAGATGTAACTCGCGGGACAGTGTTTGCTTGATGAGAATGGGTTGCTGCTGGGTTTGCTTTCCAGACTGCAAAGGTCTGTCGGCAGAAGGTGGTGTGAGAGGGAACGCAGAGGGGCCTTGTTTTGCAGCATCTCCTTCGACTTCTCGTGGTGCGGCAGGGGGGTTTTCGGGAATGAGGGGTTGCACACCTTCGACAGCGAGCCAATGTGCAGTCCAGGAAACGCCTTTCGGCATTGTAAGCTTTTCTTCGCGCAGAACGCGGTCGAACTCGATCTCCTCGTCTTCTACGAAGTACACGGAGCCTGCCGACTGCACCTGTGGAAAAGGGAGGGCGCGTCGGAAGGATGGAGGATTGTGGGGGAAGTGGCCGTATAGAGGCTCGATGTTCAGAACGCGGAGGGCCTGGTCGATGTCGGAGGTAGTGAGTGTTGTCCGCTTTGCATGTCTCATGAAACGTGCGGCTTCCTGTGGCAAGCATTATGCATTGGCCCGAAGCACAGGAGACATGGGTGCGCACCTCGACCACCTGCTGTATTCGATACTCAATATCACTGGCCAGAGCTGACGCGACCGCGTCAGGAAGGTTGGTGATATTCAATGATTCGGCAACATCCTGGTCATATATGTGAGATAGGCTGGCGATGGTGCCGTGTGCGACGTACTCGAACAGCATCTTGTTTGTATATGCCGGGCACTTTGGCAGGAGCGGGGCGTGTCTTGGGAGCCGGCTTGCTCATGGCCTACCGGAAATGAGTAAGTGCAGCGGCGCGCTGCGTATGATGAATGGTACAGTTGGGGATAGGCCTGGGTAGACGAGGTGCGCGGTTGGTGACGGTCGGAGAGGACGCGGTCGAAGGGCGCCACAAAGTCGCGAACGCATCCCGCCACCACACGCGAGCCACAGCGGGCCGAGTCTCATGCACATGGCCCGCCACCAGCTCCAGCTTTGCAATCGCGGTGAGCTCGGAGCGGCATTTCCCTCCGACGACCACTGACTTCTTCCCATAGGACCCCACATCTTTTCCGGACGTCCACGCCTATGAGCTCGACGGCTCCGGGGCGCATACAAAGCGGAGACCAAAGGTGCGTCTCGTCTCTGCTCATCCCATCCTCCTCGAGCGATCCCGACGCGTCCCACGGGTAGATAAGAACCTCGATGGCCACTATTGCAGATCTCCCCGTCGAGCTCATTGAAGACATCGTCCTCCTTCTTGACCCCCTCGACGTGTCGCGCTTCGTCCAGACGTGCTCCGCCTATCACCTCCTGCTCTATTCAAACTCAGGCGAACATTTATGGCGCGAGCTTTACCTCCTCCAGCCCTTCGACGACCCCCGTCAATGTCTCACCCCCCTTGGTCGTCCGCTACCACGACTCGACTGGAAAGACCTTCTCCAACGTGTCATGCGTACACGCACTATCCTTGCCAACGTCAACCTCTGCAAGCCGGAGGAGCGCACCACCGTCCTCCAGACACTTGTTGACATGGTTTCCAACTGCGTACCATCCTTCATCGGCGAGCCCTCGCGCAACCACGCATGGGTCGCCCTCATGATCCGTTCCTCTTCTATCATCGACCACTCCGAGTGGGAGCTATCTCCGAGGAGCTCCAACTCCGCGCCCAGCTGCACACCTACTTCGGCCTTACCCTCGCGACTTCGCGAAGGAGGAGATCACGCGCTCGCGCGCGTTCGTCTACGCGATGCGCAACTACAAGTACGACAACGACTTTGGACCCTTCCGCATGGACAGCACCGGACGCGTCGACTGGGTACACATACGTGCGCTGCATCACGTCATATCCATGCACATCGTCCCCTCGACTGAGGAGACGTCGCAAGCGATCTTCACCGTCTTTCCCATGAGCATGCCGTGGACGCAAAGTGTCATTCCGGACGGGTTGGAATTGCTCCAGCAGGACGATTGGGCAGGGGTGGGCGGGACGTGGCATTGCTCGTTCGCCTTTATGGATCATCAAGAGCTGCTTCGTGAGTACCCGCGTTCTACGGAGATTGGGCAGGTGGCTGAGTTCAGCATCCAGTCTACAATGCCTCTAACGTAAATCAAACGGTGCTCTTTGTGGTCTCGTACTTAACGCTCCCGTCTTTGCAGGCATATGACGAGATGCCCCTCGACACGAGTATTTTCGATGATCCCAACTTCACAGAGGTGTATCGAACCTTCCCCATCGAGATGCGCGTCCTTGGCACCGAAATCGACCCCGATCATCCAGGGTTTCCTCGTATTCAATTCGGAGGTTCAGTCGAAGGTCATTCGATTATGGTGGGGCATGTGCGGTTGACACCGGATAATCAAATCCGCTGGCGCTTTGTACGTGGTTCCTGCTGTTGCACGTCTTCGTCGGACTCATGGGCTGTGTCCAGACTTCTGGTGAACAAGGCAACGCAATCTGGAGGTATGGCTTATATTGCTGTCTGTGCTTCCGAGCATGTATCTGAAGTATCGTCCGTCAGTTCTGAAGGCATACAAGTCGGCAATGTTAGATCGAAGTTCGGTATCCTTGGGGCATGGACCACAGTGTTGCATGACAGCGAGGACCCGGTTGGTGAGGACATTTCGAAAGATGGTTCGTGGTACCCAAGCTAATGTTTCATGCAAGGTCCTTTCTGGCTGTGGAAAGATTAATAATCTTCTCTGGGGTGTGTCGTTAGTGGGGGTGGAGGCTCATATACCTGTTCTGAGCTTGGGAATATCCTTGGGACATCGCGGTTATGTACTGATTTATTGATGTATAGGACCGCCATTCATACAGGCTGCGCTTAGATTGGCATCGTGCCCTTGGAGAGTCTACTCGCAAGTTGAACAAATGTTGTCCAACAAACAAACCGCTTCTTTCTCATTCAGACCCGGTGACAACACAATCGCGTCTTCGAAACTCTCAGGGGAAGATTCAGGCAGTTTCATTGTTCCTTTCCAGCTATAGCATATCTCCGATGACGTTTTCGGACCCGGCTACCGAGTAGGTCTGGTGATGTGATGCCTCTTACAGTCCCTCAAAATCTCGGGAAGCACATCCGTCCTATCAAGCGGTGGGAATGCGCCACTCCCCGTGCCTCCGATAGGCTTCAGAGCGGCCAAGAGTTGTGCTGCTTCGAGCCTGACCTGAGCCTCTCCACAGTACTAGACCGTGTCCAAGAATCTCGGAAGTTGTTGAGCAGGTGATACAAAGTCTGGGTCTCGGGAGCACAGGCTCGCCATGACTTTGTCCGCATGTTCACCTCCACGGACTTGACAGCCTTCGGAGCTGCTATCGCTGTCTTCGCCGTCCTCTACGTTCGCTCGCTCAGGTCCTGGCATGCGCGCGCTCGAGGTCGACCCTTCCCTCCTGGACCTCCTGGACTTCCCATCGTAGGGAACATCTTAGACATGCCGAAGCACAGACAGTGGGAAGGTCTTGCGGAGATCACGGAAAAGTATGGTAAGGATCAGTCCTCTTCGTCTCGCAGCATCGCACTTAAATGTACATGGCAGGTGATATCGTGATGCTTCGCATTCTAGACCAGCGGATCGTCATCTTCGGAGGCGGAGGTACCGTTCTCGAACACCTCGAGAAGACCTCTGCTACTACGTCCGGTAGAGCCCAGAGTCCAAGCTTTAAAATGTATAACATTCCTTTCCTCTAGTCTTATGACGTCTCATCATTGAGCGGTGTGCGGTTCTAGGTCAGGGATGACCGAAGCGTTCGGCTTCATGGAGTACGGACAAGCATGGCGCCTCCGAAGGCGGCTGTTCTGGCAGTACTTCAACTCGAATGCCATCCGGAAGTACCAGGAAGTGCAGCGAGAGCATATTCACAAACTAGCAAAGTCGCTTCTCGAATCCACCTCCGCTTCTCCGAACACCAGGTGAAATTGTGAGAACCTCCTCGCACACCTCAGTTGCGTTGTCATATGCTTATACCATCGCTGGCCGTACTCTTTCCAAGCGCCATGTCCGCCGCCCTTTTAGAGATCGTTTACGGCCTCCAAGCCAGAGAAGGCGACGAAACCATCAAAGTGGTCGACATCGGTATGCAAGGTGTGCGCGAGCTGCTCCTCTCGGGAACCTTCCTCGTCGACATCCTCCCGTTCCTCCAATACGCCCCGTCGTTCAAGCCGTTCCGCCGGACCTTTGAGCGGTGGCGGAGGGACTTGAGACGGATGATGGTGCTCCCTTTTGAGCGCTATATGGCTGAAGATCCGAGGCCGGAGTGCGTAGCCACCGACATGATCAGCGGCGCACAAAGGCTCGTCAAGGGTCCGAGGACAGCGACTCGGCGCTGGCGCTGGACGTCGCCGGTGTAGTCTTTGGCGGTGCGTCTTCTCTCTCGGATGCATCCAGATGGAGTCCGCTGATGAGCTTCCTTGACGGTTTGTAACGATACATAGCGGGGTCCGAGACGGTGAGTCAACATGTGCGTTTACCAGGATTTGCAGTATCATACTTATATATCTGCGCAGACGGCTTCCACACTCTTGGTCTTTTTTCTCGCTATGTCGCTGTACCCTGAAGTTCAGATGCGCGCACAAGCAGAACTCGACGCGGTTGTAGGCCAGAACCGCCTCCCGGACTTCAGTGACCGACCGAACCTTCCGTACGTGAACGCTATCGTCAAAGAGGTTTATCGCTGGCTTCCTGTGTCACCTCTTGGTCTCCCGCACTTCACCACGGAAGACGAGGAGATGGGTGGATACTTCATTCCCAAGGGTACGATTTTGGTATCGAACATCTGGTAAACGCTCTCTTCAGACTGGATTGACTCACTCGCATCGACGTCTGATGTCACTGTCGTAGGGCGTGCCTGAGAGACTCGGAGGCGTACGAAAACCCAGAAGAGTTCCTCCCTGAACGCTGGATCAAAGACGGCAAAATCGATCCTGACGTAAGGGACTCTGAGAGGTATCTGTTCGGGTTCGGGAGGAGGTGAGAATATGCTGCCAAAGAAAGTTCCTGCACTAAGTCACGCGAATGCAGGATTTGTCCTGGCAGGCACTTCGCCGACGCAGCTGTCTTCGTCGGCGTCGGCGTGCTGTTGCATGTCTTCAAATTCTGTCCCCCGCTAGACGCGGACGGGAAGGAGATCAAGATAAAACCGCGACTGGCTGATATCTTCGTCTCGTGAGTCTGAGATGCTTGGAGCACCTGCTCTCCATCACTTACTGCATC